>NC_086320.1:149386837-149744337 GCF_036172605.1 Pelobates fuscus | reverse complement strand
TGAAAGGGAAGGAGCATAGTCATTTTCACATAAAGCAAGGATGAATAGCGTTTTTACAACTATGGTGTCAGGAATATATGTTTGTATTCCTGACACTATAGTGTTCCTTTCATCAAATTACAGGAACATTCTGGTCACCATAATAACTTTATCTAAATGAAAATGCTGTCATGCAAGGAGGCCCCTGGGTGCTCTTTCTTTGAAGGGGTGAAACCGCTCTCAAATGGTTTACCCCCAAAGGCTTCCTTCAGCTCCAGATCTCCAGGTCGCTCAGTGGTATTCGACTTCTGAAACAGAGTGTCAGGAAGTGCAGATTGACGTTGGGCATGGGTGCCGCTGATTGGCTAGAGTGGTTAGCTGACACTCTAAGCCAATCGCTAGTTCCCGATTCATAAAAATGTTTTACGTTTTTATGAATGGGGAGCTACTGATTGGCTTAGAGTGCTAGCTGACCCATGTAGCCAATCAGCGGCACCCCTACCCAGCGGCCCTCTGTGTTTCCTGACACTCAGTAAATAAAAGTGAACACATTAACACTGATATTGTTTGTTTTTACCTGGGGAGATGAGAAGGTCCAAAGTTTCCCTGCCAGGCCCAGGTACCAACGCCTTATGATGTGGTGTCCAGAATGAAGTGCTCCAATCTCATTTTCTTCTCCTTCATTTGACACAGTCTTCTTTGTCTTCTGAGGCTCCTTCTGCTCCTTTACCTTTCTGCTACTTTCTGCTTATTTTGCGCCCTTCTGCTCCTTTCTCTTTCTGATCCCTTTCTGCTCCTTGATGGCTCTTCCTGCTCCTTGATGGCCCTTCCTGCTTCTTGCAGACCCTTCCTGCTTCTTTCTGCCCCTTACAGCTTCTTGTAGCCCCTTGCTGATCCTTTCTGTTCCTTCTGATTCTTTCTGCCCCTTCCTGCTCCTTGCTGCCCCTTCCTGCTTCTTGCAGACCCTTCCTGCTTCTTGCAGACCCTTCCTGCTTCTTGCAGACCCTTCCTACTCCTTTCTGCCCCTTCTTTCTCCTTGCTGCCCCTTCCTACTCCTAGCAGACCCTTACTACTCCTTGCTGACCCCTCCTGCCCCTTGCAGTCCCTTTCTACTCCTTGCTGACCCCTCCTGCTCCTTGCTGCCTCTTCCTACTCCATGCTGCCCCTTCCTACTCCATGCTGCCCCTTCCTACTCCATACTGCCCCTTCCTGCTCCTTGCAGACCCTTCCTGCTCCTTGCAGACCCTTCCTGCGCCCTCTTCCTACTCCTTGCTGCCTCTTCCTACTCCTTGCTGCCCCTTCCTACTCCTTGCTGCCCCTTCCTGTTCCTTGCTGCCTCTTCCCACTCCTTGCTGACCCCTCTTGCTCCTTGCAGACCCTTCCTACTCCTTGGTTACCCCTCCTGCTCCTTGCAGACCGTCCCTACCCCTTCCTGCTGCCCTTTCCTATTCCTTGCTGACCCCTCCTGCCTCTTGCAGACCCTTTCTACTCCTTGCTGACCCCTCCTGCTCCTTGCTGCTCCTTCTACTTTACCCTCCTGCTCCTTGAAAACCTCTCGACCCCTTCCTGCTTCTTGCTGCCCCTTTCTATTCCTTGCTGACCCCTCCTGCCCCTTGCAGAACCTTTCTGCTCCTTCTACTTTACCTTCCTCTATGCGGTCTCCCCCACCCCCCATCCCTCACTTACCTGCTCTGTAGGCTGCCTCTGTGCTGCTCCCCTGCGGTTTCAGTCATGAGAGAGAGGCAGGGATAAGCTGTAGCTTCCTGCTTTTCTCCATTCACAGCGCCACCTACTGGCCAGCGCTGGTATTGCACTGTATTAGCAGCACAAGCTGAAAAGTCCGGGGGGGGGAGGCAAGTACCCCCCTTTACCCCCCCATTCAGACGCCCATGACCCTGAGACACTAGGGACACAGTGGCCCCATGTCTCCCAGTGGCCCCTAGTCTGTGTCCCCATGTCTCCCAGCCACTGTCCCTAGTGTCTCAGTGGCCCCATGTCTCCCATTGTCCCCATTCGGATGCCCATGACCCTGAGACACTAGGGACACAGTGGCCCCATGTCTCCCAGTGGCCCCTAGTCTGTGTCCCCATGTCTCCCAGCCACTGTCCCTAGTGTCTCAGTGGCCCCATGTCTCCCATTGTCCCCATGTCTCGAAGTGTCCCCTAGTGTCCTAGTGACATCAGGGCACTGGTGTGTCTCAGTGTCTGTAGTGTGCCAGAGTCCCTAGTGTCTCAGTGTTCCCTAGACTCCCAAAGTCCCCTAGTCTCCCAATGTCTCTGTGTCCCCATGTCTCCTAGTGCTACAAAAAAATACAAAAAACAAAGAAGGCTACTAAAATGCCTAACTCAGTATAAATATGGGGATTTGGTTCCACCATATGGCCATATGTTGTTAAGCCCACCACTACTTTCAAAGTACCCCATTATCGGTGGGTCCTACACTACACTGTGGGAGACAAAATAATAGTAATCGTGTTATAAATAATATAGTGTTAAATACTAGTAAGAGCATAGTGAGTATACAAACAAAAGTGATGAAAGCAATTAAAAGCAGTGTTAAAGCTAAATAATTAATGTATTAGTGCTGAAAATATATTATTTATAACACGATTACTATTATTTTGTCTCCCACAGTGTAGTGTAGGACCCACCGATAATGGGGTACTTTGAAAGTAGTGGTGGGCTTAACAACATATGGCCATATGGTGGAACCAAATCCCCATATTTATACTGAGTTAGGCATTTTAGTAGCCTTCTTTGTTTTTTGTATTTTTTTGTAGTCTGAGTGCGCTGCATTATTCTCTCATTCATGAAATCTTGGTCACAGCGGCAGCACCTTTCATGCAAAATTCAGGTCTCGGGAGTGCCCCCTATCCTTTCTCTGTTTATCCCATGTCTCCTAGTGTCTCAGTGTCCCCTGGTATAAGAGAAAAAATCCCAGGCACTCACTGTGATAGATTTAGGCAGGTTTATTGGACACCGCAACGTTTTGACCTGTACCCAGGTCTTTATCAAGTCTCCAATGTCCCCTATGTATCAGTGTCCCCTATGTATCAGTGTCCCCTATGTATCAGTGTGTCAGTGCCCCATGTCTCTCAGTGCCCGTAGTGTCTCTGTGCCCGTAGTGTCTCTGTGCCGTAGTGTCTCTGTGCCCGTAGTGTCTCAGTGTCCCCTAGTATAAAAGAAAAAAATCTCAGGCACTCACTGTGATAGCTTTAAACAGGTTTATTGGACACCGCAACATTTTGACCTGTACCCAGGTTTTTATCAAGTCTCCAGTGTCCCCTATATATCACAGTGTCTCAGTGCCCCAATTCTCCCCGTGTCCCCTCGTGTCTGTCACCCAGTGTCCCCAAGAGTCTCAGATTTCCCAGGTCTCCCAGTGTTGGGGACATGGGGACACAGGGAGACATGAGGACACAAACACTAAGGGACTGGGAGACATAGGGACACAGACATTCCCCCTTTTTGTGTATGTTCGCCCTTTCGGCTGTTCTGGTTATGTGAATTGTGTCAGTAGCCCACCCTTTTACCGCATCCATAGACTTCCTGCTTTACTGGACACTGCTGTTAGGGGGTATGGGTTTACTTGAAAGATGAAAGCATGAGATTAGCAAAGGGTATGTGTTTTCTCATAGTTGCATCCTATGAGTTTCCCTACAGCATCATCTCCATCAGATACATGTCGCTTAGGAGGTAGGACTGTTTTAGTGTTTTTGGTCAATAAGATTTTGTAATTAGGCCCATCATAATTATCAGCACCAGGCCCACTGGGCTCTTAATCCGGCCCTGGGAACACTATACAAATCTGTACTCCTAACGTTATGGTTTCCCTGTCTGGCATAGAAATGCTTATGAACCCTTTTTTCTTACCTTGCCACATCAGCGAGGCTCCATGCTTAGCTCCCTCCCGCAGCAACATTACAGAGGTGGTCCAATCCAATGATCCACAGTGCGCGCACTTTCAAACTTTCTACATCTCGTGGCTGAATTTTACTCGGTAAGTTCAGCGGAAGCCCCTCTAGTGACTGTCATACTGTAATGTAAACAATGCGTTGTTTTACATTTCAGGGTTAAGAGGACAGGGAACGTCATTGAGATGGTCTGGGTGACTACAGCGTTCCTTTAATAACTTTAAGAAAAACACCACTGTAGACCACTGAAAATCATTTTAAAAATATATATTTTAAACAACTCTTACAAATAAAAACGCTAGAGTTGGCAATAAGGAATTCAAGCTGTGAAAATTAATCTAGATCCACCAGCCTATTAGCTGGAGGGTTAAAAATAAAGAACCTACATGGAATATAAGGATCAACATGAAAGGCATGAGCATTTACATACCCCTGCTGGTTTCAGGAATGTTTCTCAAACATTGTGCTTGACTGGCTGAATAGCAGCAGCGGGTCCAAAACGACCCAAAGAACACTAGTATACATTTATAACGCCTAGCTATAGTCCAATCACACATTCATATAGTGCATGATTTCACAGCCTAAACACCGAAGAGACTTAATCAGGACATTTCTGAGTCATCATGAGATGTAGGACAGGAGAAACAGAATGTATGCCATCCAGTTAAGTTAACCCAGTATGAATGTACCCAGAAGGTATACTGTATTCTTTCACATTTATGGGCACATTTATTTTGCTTCAATGACTTTCAGAGTCTCAGCTATAAATGTTTCTCTACATCTGCCTCTTTGGTTTCTTTACCAAATGGGATATTTTCCTTCAAAATGTGAA
Source organism: Pelobates fuscus (assembly GCF_036172605.1). Classification (NCBI taxonomy): domain Eukaryota; kingdom Metazoa; phylum Chordata; class Amphibia; order Anura; family Pelobatidae; genus Pelobates; species Pelobates fuscus. The sequence continues at coordinate 149,739,613 of NC_086320.1, read as the reverse complement.
AATGTTCTACATTATTTTCTAAATCCTTAGATTATCTAGGTAGAGAAATGTGTTTTGCACTGATTTGTAAAAAATCTTGTGGGGATTATTTTGCATCAATTATATTTCAATTTCTTTCTTTCTTGTTTTTTTTTCACAATTTGTACAAATCATACCTGATAAAACATACAAATGTACTCCTTTTAGCCTCTGTGCTTTTTCATTGTATAAATTTACCTTTTAGGGCTATAAAAGTACCAAATGTAAAAAAAATTAGAAAAAAACCCCACATATACAACAAATACAACATTAAATCAATTATATTTTATGTTACATCATTTACATATTCTTTTCAAATATGTTGTATAACAATATAATTATGTCATTATATTATTGTCTTTTATACAAGTTTAAACTTTTTATAAGGGGAAAAAAGCAGGTTGTGGGGGTAAAAAAAAAAGGGAAAAAGAAGGGTAAAGGAAGGGGGGGAAATATAGTTGACTAGTCTGTATCCTAGTATTTAAATGTAGAGTGAGTTAAAGCGGCACTGTCATGCCTAACTTACCTTTCCTCAATCTCTTCCTCTTCTCCCCCTCTCTCAGGATCGGTTCTTCTTTTTTTCCTGTCTTCTTTAGTTTTCTTTAAAATCATAAGACAAAGTAGGGTCTCTTTGTCTTATGGAGGATTCCTCCGCTTGACCAGCTCTGACCAGCGGAGGAGCAAAGTGTGCTTCATTTCTGCTGGTCAGAGCAATAACCATTAGGGGGGGGGATCTATTGTCCTCCCCCCCCCGGCCCCCACCCATGGGCGACGGGTGGGGGCCCTAAATGACAATGGTGGGGCTACTGTCCTCCCCTCCCCCGGCCCCCACCCCTGCGCGGTGGGTGGGGGCTATAAATCGCAATGGGGGGAACCTATTGTCCACCCCCCGCCCCCACCCCTGCGTGGTGGGTGGGGGCCCTAAATAAGGATAAGGGGGGACCTACTGTCCTCCCCCCGGCCCCCACCCCTCAGTGGTGGGTGGGGGCCCTAAATAACAATAAGGGGGGGACCTACTGTCCTCCCCCCCTGGCCCCCACCCCTGAGCGGTGGGTGGGGGCCCTAAAAACTGTCCCCCATCCCTGAGCAGTGGGTGGGGGCCCTAATAAACAATAAGGGGGGACCTACTGTCCCCCCCCGGCCCCCACCCCTGAGCGGTGGGTGGGGGCCCTAGAAAAACAATAAGGGGGGACCTACTGTCCTCCCCCCGGCCCCCACCCCTGAGCGGTGGGTGGGGCCCTAAAATAAACAATTAGGGGGGGGACCCCCTGGACCCCACCCCTGAGCAGTGGGTGGGGGCCCTAATAAACAATAAGGGGGGACCTACTGTCCCCCCCCCGGCCCCCACCCCTGAGCGGTGGGTGGGGGCCCTAGAAAAACAATAAGGGGGGACCTACTGTCCCCCCCTGGACCCCACCCCTGAGCGGTGGGTGGGGCCCTAAAATAAACAATTAGGGGGGGGACCTACTGTCCCCCCCTGGACCCCACCCCTGAGCGGTGGGTGGGGGCCCTTATAAACAATAAGGGGGGGACCAACTGTCCCCCCCCGGCCCCCACCCCTGAGCGGTGGGTGGGGGCCCTAAAAAAAAAACAATTAGGGGAGGACGACCTACTGTCCGCCCCCCCCCCCCGGCCCCCAGCAGCGGGTGAGCAGCGGGTGGGGGCCCTAAATAAAAATCCCCACCCCGTTCAAGGTGACTAGGGGTCCCAAGCCCCTAGTCACCACCCCCCACCCAAATAAAACTATCCCCTACCTACCCCCCTCACCCTAAAAATAATGAGGGGGGGGATAAAATAACGAACCTGTAAACAAAAATTTAACTTACCATTTGGCGTCTTTTTTTTTCTAAAATCTTAATTCTTCAGCCCCAAAAAAGGCCAGAGCGCCCCAAAAAAATCCAGACGATAAAAAAAAAAATTACGCTAAAAAAATTAATCCATCTTCACCCATGGAGGGCTCCGCGCAGACTGAGCTCTGCAGGGCGGGGGAAGGCTTATAAAGCCTTGCCCCGCCCTGCAATTAGGCTAAGAACACTCTGATTGGTTGGTTTAAGCCAATCAGAGTGCTCTTTGTCATTTTACACAGCGTGGGAAAATTCCAAAGAATTTTCCCACGCTGTGTAAAATGACAAAGAGCACTCTGATTAGTAGGCTTGAAATCCATAAAATCACAGTGCTCTGTGTCATTTTACACAGCGTGGGAGACTTCTTTGGAATTTTCCCACGCTGTGTAAAATGACACAGAGCACTGTGATTGGTTAGATTCCAAGCCCACCAATCAGAGTGCTCTTTGTCATTTTACACAGCGTGGGAAAATTCCAAAGAACTCCAAAGAACTCAGTAGGTCCCCCCCCTTATTGTTTATTAGAGCCCCCACCCACAGCTCAGGGGTGGGGGTCAGGGGGAGGACAATAGGTTCCCCCCATATTGTTTTTTAGGGCCCCCACCCACCGCTCAGGGTTGGGGGCCGGGGCGAACAGTAGGTTCCCCCCTAATTGTTTTATTTAGGGCTCCCACCCACCGCTCAGGGGTGGGGTCCGGGGGAAGGACAGTAGGTCCCCCCTTATTGTTTATTAGGGCCCCCACCCACCGCTCAGGGGGGAGGCCAGGGGGAGGAGAGTAGGTCCCCCCCTATTGTTTTTTAGGGCCCCCACCCACCGCTCAGGGGTGGGGACCAGGGGGGGAGGACAGTAGGTCCCCCCTTATTGTTTTTCTAGGGCCCACACTCACCGCTCAGGGGTGGGGGCCGGGGGGGACAGTAGGTCCCCCCCCAATTGTTTTTTTTAGGGCCCCCACCCACCACTCAGGGGTGGGGGCCAGGGGGGGAGGACAGTAGATCCCCCCTTATTGCTTTTAGGGCCCCCACCCACCGCTCAGGGGTGGGGGCCAGGGGGGGAGGACAGTAGGTCCCCAACCTTATTGTTTTTCTAGGGCCCCCACCCACCGCTCAGAGGTGGGGGCCGGGGGGGAGGACAGTAGGTCCCCCATTATTGTTTATTAGGGCCCCCACCCACCGCTCAGGGGTGGGGGCCGGGGGGGACAGTAGGTTCCCCCCAATTGTTTTTTTAGGGCCCCCATCCACCGCTCAGGGGTGGGGGCTGGGGAGGGAGGACAGTAGGTCCCCCTTATTGTTTTTCTAGGGCCCCCACCCACCGCTTAGGGGTGGAGGCCAGGGGGGGCAGGACAGTAGTTCCCCCCCATTCTTATACAGGGCCCCCACCCACTTTTTAGAGGTGGGGGCCGGGGGGAGGACAGTAGGTCCCCCCTCCTTATTGCTCTTTAGTAGATTATTTTTTAAACAATATGACTCCCTTGTGCTATTATGGGGGCCATATTGACCCCCATAGAGTGAGGGGGGGATCTGGGGGGGCTTATGAAGTGGCGTGGAGCACTGCTCCCTGACGCTTCTGTCTTTACATATTACAAGGAGGGAGCTGCACGCCAGTAGCTCCCTCCTTGTAATAAACTGAACGAACAAACTAACACTGATACACAGTGTTAGTTTGTTCGTCTGATTTTGCTATTCATTCGTCTGTCTGACTAATGAATGAATAGATGAAATTCCCGTTCGCATGTCCAGGTGTTTCACTGAGCATGTGCGGGAATCTCACAGTCTGTCTAGTGTGGGCAGATGACGTGTCCCACAGGGACTTCACCTACCCACACAAAGATGGCGGCGCCCTGAAGATAGATCGGGGCAGAAAATACAGATTAATAAATAGGTAATATGGGGGGCTTAGGGGCATTTGGGGGTGACTAGGGGGTCAGTTAGATGTATTGAAGGCGGGAGGGGGGTTAAAAAAAAACGGGATTCGGCCATGACAGTGTCGCTTTAACATTTTCAATTATAGAAAAATAAAATATTTTTTTTAAATACCGTATATACTCGAGTATAAGCCGACCCGAATATAAGCCGAGGCCCCTAATTTTATCCCAAAAAACTGGAAAAACTTATTGACTCGAGTATAAGACTAGGGTGGGAAATGCAGCAGCTACTGGTAAATTTCTAAATAAAATTAGATCCTAAAAAAATATATTAATTGAATATTTATTTACAGTGTGTGTATAATGAATGCAGTGTGTGCGTATGTGTGTGTGTATGAGTGCAGCGTGTGTGTATGAATGCAGTGTGTGTATGAGTGCAGTGTGTGTGTGCATGAATGCAGTGTGTGTGTGCATGAATGCAGTGTGTGAATGCAGTGTGTGCAGGGCCGGTGCAAGGATATTTGCCGCCGTAGGCAAAAAAAATGTTGCCGCCCCCTCCCCCCCCCATATGTCCTGACTTCCCCTCCTCCTCCCTCAGTGGTCCTTACCTCCCCACCCCCGTGTTCCTTCACTCCCCCCCCCCAGTGGTCCTGACTCACCCCTCCCCTAGTGGTCCTTACCCTCCCCTCCCCTAGTGGTCCTTACTTCCCCCTCCCCTCCCATAGTGGTCCTTATCCCACCCCCTCCCTCTCATAGTGGTCCTTATCCCCCTTCTCCCTCCCATAGTGTTCCTTATCCCCCCCATCCCTCCCATAGTGGTCCATATACCCCCCCCTCCCTCCCATAATGGTCCTTATACCCCCCCTCCCTCCCATAGTGGTCCTTATCCCACCCCCTCCCATAGTGGTCCTTATACCCCCCCTCCCTCCCATAGTGGTCCTTATACCCCCCTCCCTCCAATAGTGGTCCTTATCCCCCCCCTCCCTCCCATAGTGGTCCTTATCCCCCCCTCCCTCCCATAGTGGTCCTTATACCCCCCTCCCTCCCATAGTGGTCCTTATACCCCCCCTCCCTCCCATAGCGGTCCTTATACCCCCCTCCCTCCCATAGTGGTCCTTAACCCACCCCCTCCCTCCCATAGTGGTCCTTATACCCCCCCCCCTCCCATAGTGGTCCTTATACCCCTTTTTTTTATTAATAATTTTTTTTTTATTATTTTATTTCTTATTTTATTTCTATCTTTTTTTTCGTCCCCCCTCCCTGCTTGATATATGGCAGGGAGGGGGGCTCTCCTTTCCTGGTGGTCCAGTGGCAGTTCAGTGGGGAGGAGAGGGGGGCTGTCAGAGCTGTACTTACCTTTCCTGCAGCTCCTGTCAGCTCTCTCCTCCTCTGCGCCGTCCGTTCTGCTCTTCTGTCAGCTCACAGTGTAAGTCTCGCGAGAGCCGCGGCTCTCGCGAGACTTACACTGGGAGCTGACCGAGGTGCTGAACGGACGGCGCGGAGGAGGAGAGAGCTGACAGGAGCTGCAGGAAAGGTAAGTACAGCTCTGACAGCCCCCCTCTCCCCCCAGTCTGTATTATGGCAATGCAAATTGCCATAATACAGACTCTGACTCGAGTATAAGCCGAGTTGGGGTTTTTCAGCCCAAAAAATGGGCTGAAAAACTCGGCTTATACTCGAGTATATACGGTAATGTTGTTAGATATCTTATCTTAAACGCCTTTTTTGTCGTCATCTTCTCACGGATCCCATAATAATCCTAATTGTGTCAGTGATTGGGATGGTTGTCTTAAGGACATCTCATAGACAATCACACAAAAAGGTAAAACACTTTTGATAAAGCCTACCAAGGAGAAACGCATTAAGTGTATTGTTTATAACTTTTTTATCACTATTTTATATTATATATTGTATTGCTTTTAATAATTTTGTAATATTAAAGTACTTTTTTATTGGACCTAACTTTGCTGCTGTTGGATTGTTTGGAGCTATATCCCTGGCGGGGATCATACCACCTAAGCACTTTGGATTGAGCAAACCAGAACTTGCTCTTTAGCATATGAGTAGGTTTAACTTACTTATTTCTTGCTTACACTCCTTTTTATGGTGTACACTATTGTGGTTCTGTATGTTTATCTCCACATATACACGGACGGAAGAATGTGTATTTACACCTGTATCCTTGAATGGGGATCATACCATTTCAAGCGCTGTCAGAGGAGCCAGGTTTTACGGCTCCATTACACGAGTGTACATTTTATAGTTTTTACCTACCCTTCCTCCTTAGCTCTACATACTTCACCATATACGATTTTTATTTGTTTATTTTTTATGAGGATACCTCCTACCACACATATAATTCGAAGAATTACCTCTGCACTTGATCCATAGGCGGGGATTATTCCGCCCAGGCGCATACACTGGAGCTGTATTGAAACTCCAGGAAAGTGTGAGTGCACATCTTTTATTTTACCTATCATCGCTACAGTTTTAAATACTACACTATTATTTCTTCTCTGGTTCTCTCCACATATACCTTGGCAAGGATTACTGATGTGCTGCACCTACCCCCCTGTTTTTATCTCATATTGTTTTCTTTTATTAAGACTAAAATGTATCTGTTAGGGGGTATTAGGGATTGCTTCCGATTCCTTGGAATTTAATTTATAGCAGCTATCGGTGGGTAACCTAATTCTTTCAGATAAATTACCTTCTTTATAATTACCATCAGGGTACATGGCAAATAAATGAGGAGTGAGACTGCAAGGGCTTGATCTATACACCAAAACTACTTAATTAAGCTAAAGTTATGTGCCTATAGTATCCCTTTAACTGGCTTGTCTCTTCCTGGAAGGCCTACTGGTTAAGATCTCCTTTATTTGTGTTTGCCAACCTGGGTTCAGATCCTGCTGGTTATGTTTTTTTTTTGTTTTTTTTTGCTAAATTGGATAAATACAAACATTGTTTCAGCGTGTACAATTAATATGCATTAATTAAACTGGATTTATTCCTTTTCTTGGTATTTAATTCGTTATTACAAGGGTTAAGCCCTGGGTGGATCTGGTACCACCCACACTGACCTTGCTGCTCATTGATCCAGGTGTTTCCTGAATTAATGATACAGTTATCTCCTAGTTCTACAAAAGTTTACATACCCTTGGAGAATTTATAATATATGTACCATTTTTAAAGAAAACATCAGTGAGCAAAAGAATGCAAATTGTCACTATTATTTTCTGATACTATGCTGCATTAATCTTGCCATCAATTTTCACAAGATTCCCGTACCTTTAGAGCTCATATCGCCCAAAACATTAGTGAGCAACCACCATGCCCCGCAGTGGGGATGTATTCTTTTCATTATAGGCCTTGTTCGCCCCTCTCCAAACATAGTGCTTATGGTTGTGACCAGAATGCTATATTTTGGTCTCGGCACTCCAAATTACAGTGTGCCAGAAGCTGTGAGGTGTGTCTAGATGTTGTCGGGCATATTGTAACCGGGCTTTTTTGTGGCATTGGCACAGTAAATGTTTATTTCTGGCAACTCAATAATGCAGCTCATTTTTGTTCGTTGTGTTGTGCTCCCTGAAACAACCACACCATCAGTGCATCCATGAGAGAGAAAACAAACTCATTGACTATTTATACACAGTCACTAATTGCACTTTAAAAAGCCACAGATGTGGGAAATTAACCTTTAATTGCCATTTTAACCAGTGTGTGTCATCTTGTGTGTATGTAACAAGGCCAAACATTCAAGGATATATAATCTTTTGATCGGGGGCATTTGGGTGATTTATACCATTATGATTTAAAAAGGTGCCAAACAACTATGTTATAATAAATGTCTTCATATGATCACCATCCTTCAATAAAATCTTATACATTTTTTTTGCATGTTCAGTCATATTTTCAAAATCAATGTCAAAATTTCTCAAGATCTGCCGGGTTTTGCAAACTTTTAAGCATAGCTGTAAATATAGCATCGATGCTCCATAATAATCATGCTCTAGCTTAAATGCCTATTCAAAGAAAAATGACTAAGCTAATACACCAAATATGCAGAATATATGCTTTTACCTATGTATCAAACATTCCAACAAATTACTGTTTTTGCATGAATACAATTTATATTTTACATTTTATTTTACATTTTATCAGTTTGATAGACAGCCACTAGAGGAGTACTTAACCCTGCAAGGTAAATACTGCAAGGTAAATACTGCAGTTTATGAAAACTGCAATAATTACACTTGCAGGGTTATGGGTAGTGGGAGTTGGCACCCAGACTACTCCAATGGGCAGAAGTGGTCTGGGTGCCTGGCGTATCCCTTTAAGTTGATAACTATGCAACATTTAAAGGTGAATGGGGGTTTTGGTGTTCCAGATTTGAGGAAGTATTATAATGCTGCTAATGCAGCTTCTGCTTTTAAGTTTAACATAGATCATAACAGGCCGAGGTGGCTAAAAATGGAAATAGAAAAGATTCAAACATATTCTATTAAAGAACTGTTATGGCTGCCTTTAAATAGACGCCCTAAGGCTAAACACATGTTTCCTTCAACCAACATTACCCTCAAGGCTTGGGATATTCTTTTTAGTAGTGTTAGACCATCCTCCAGTTTATCACGAGCAATGCCATTATAAATTCTAAATTATTATTTATCCCTCTAGATCTAACTTTTTGGCACCCCCGTTCTATATATAATTTGGATAACTTATTTTCAGGGAATTCCCTTTTAACATTTGATCAATTTAAAGAAAAAATTGATTTTGAAGATTCTATATTACCAAAATATAATCGAATAACAGACAAATTTAAAAAAATTAAATATTAGAATTGGGTAAAGGAGATAAATCATTACAAATGTAAAATTTTGAAAAAATGTAAAAACCCCAACATCCTAAAAATGTAAAAAAACACACGCATTTTTTTTTAATGTATTTAGTACCGAGCAGTGTTTGTGTGTTTGAATGTAAGCATGTTTTTGTATGGAGTATGTGTGAGGGAATGTATGGGTGTGTTTGCACGTATTAGCATTTGAATGCAGGCGTGCATTTTTCTGTAGTGTGGTTTGTGAATATGGTGGTGTAATTTTATGTAGTGTTGACATTTGGATGCAGGGTTGTATTTGTGTATAGTGTAGGCAAAATGCTGAGATGTATACACATATACACATATACTCACATATACACACACTGGCAATACACAGACACATAGGTACACACATGCAGTTACATAAAACACAGTCATACACAGATACAGACAAACACTGATACACACACATACAGACACACAGAGAGAGACACACAGACACACATACAGATAGAGACACACACATACAGACACACAAACAGATACACATACACACACTGACACATACAGATACACATATACCAACACACATACAGATACAAAGACATACAGATACACACATGTTTAAGGGGAGTAATACTGTGATGGAGGGGGTGATGTGTGAGGGAGGGGTGATGGTGTAAGGGAGGGGGGAGATGGTGAGAGGGGGTGATGATGAGGGGGGGGTGATCTGAGAGGGGGTGATGATGGGTGGGTGATGGGAGAGGGGGTGATGTGTGAGGCGGGGGTGGTGAGAGGGTGAGAGGGGGTAATGTTAGAGGGAGGGGTGATGTGAGAGGGAGATGGTGAGAGGGAGATGGTGAGAGGGAGAGAGGGTAATGATGAGAGGGAGGGGGGTGATGGTCAGAGGGAGGGGAGTGAAGATGAGAGGGGGGTGATGTGGGGGGGAGTGATGGTGGGAGGGGGGTGATGATGAGGGGGTGATGATAGGGGAGGTGATGGTGTGAGGGAGGGGGTGAAGTGATAGGGAGAGGGGGGTGATGGTGTGAAGGACGGGGGGTGATGATGAGAGGGGGTGATGTGAGAGGGAGAGGGGGAGTGATGGGGGAGACTAAATACCTTAATTCCCTGGTGGGCTTCCTGGTGGTCCGGTGGGCTCCCTGGTGGTCCAGTGGCCATAATATCCGGTCTGCAGCTTTGATTGATGAGATCTCGCGAGACACATGGGCTGCTGCTCTGCTCACTGTGGAGCTGCAGATCGGAATCTGCGATGGGCGCAGGAGGGGCATCTCACCCGGTGGCATATCGAGCAAGCCGCCGGGCCCCCTCCTGGTGTCGTGTCCTTGGTCAGTGACCCAGGACCCAACACAGTCTGCCCCAGGCACCCCCATCGGTACCTGGTTTCATCACACATCACAAAATAAATCCTAAAGTCTCAAGACAGATGTTGGAGGGAGTGTGATGAGATGGGTACCATGTCACACATTTGGTGGTATTGCCCTAAACTCGCTAGATTCTGGAGTGATATTAATAAACTTATTAAGACTGTTGACCCAAATCTTACCATCTTTACATCAGAACTCAGGCTCTTTAAAAAAATTCCAGAATCTGTTAATAAAGTAGACAGGGTATTCATAGGACATATTCTTATAGCCACTACATCCTACTTACCCAGATATTGAAAATTCCCTCCTATACCCTCTATAGTTGATGTTCTAAAGTTAGTATTAGTATTAAAAAACAAATCGTATGAGATGGCTATTAGAAAGCCATCTTTATTATGGGATAAGCTTCATTATTTCTGAACTGAGTGGGAAACCAAGGTTTAAAAATCTTATTTATAATTCAAGATATTCTAACTGTAAATTATTAGTAGTACAAACTTGTTTTATTCATTTTACATAGATATATTATAATTATTTTATTATCATTGATAATTATAGACATATCAATATTGCAAAAAAATATTGTAAATTCGGATGGATTCTTTCCCAAGTTTCCCCTTCTCAATTTGTTATTATTGTTCATTTGATTATCATTTTTATTTTATTATAATATTAAATACCTAATAAAAACTATTTGAAAAGAGTAGGTTTTTCACAGACATTGTGGTGGAGGAACTGAAGACTTTTCTTAGTGGTTCTCACATGAATTCACCTCTAGCTCTGATAAGATGACAGCAAAATTGAAAGGGACCCTAACTGCACATAATAAGACATGGTATCCATGGATTGTGTACTCTGCTTCTCTGGATGGTCATTCTTAGCTATTCAATTAATATTATCTGCAGTTATGATAGTCTATATAAATCCATTTTTTAAGCATTATCTTCATATTTGCAGTCATGCGAAAAAGAGAGTACATCATCTTTTAATTCTATGGTTTTACATATCAGGACATAATAACAATCATCTGTTCCTTAGTAGGTCTTAAAATTAGGTAAATACAATCTTAAATAAACAACACATGACATATTGCACTGTGTTGTGATTCATTTAAACACAAATAAAGCCAAAATGGAGAAGCCATCTGTAAAAAACTTAGTACACCCATACTGCTTTAATTGGAATTAAGAGGCTAAGTAGACAGGTGCTGCTAATCAAATTCCCTTGATTAATTCATCATCAGCCAGTGTACACCTCTATAAAAGCCGAGGTTTTAGCAGTTTATATGTAGTGTGAATTCTGTTCTTTACATTGGCCTATTAATGAGCTGTTTGCATACATAGCATGCAATAGAGTGTTTGCTTTGCATTGGAGTTATCATCCCCCTAATGAGTTAATCTTGGGAGAAGTCATTACCCTCTTCAGATGTCAGGCAGGTGCTGCTTAGCCCAATGAGTTCCTCTCCCATTTAGGAAGAGGTCCAGCAGTCTAATGGAGGTTGGTAAAGGTTGATTACGTACAACTGGTCCAGCAATCTACACTTGCAGGAATTAAACTGTATTTTCACATATCTGTGGTAAAAGGTGATAAGTAGTTTTTGTAGATTAACATATTGGCTGATACTTACTGTGCTTTTAATTCTGTACTTTTTTGGCACGCATGTCATGTCTTTGGTACTGAAGAAATTAAATGGAAATCTTTTCCAGGAGTAACCCCTAGGTGATTAAAGGATTACAGAATATTATTTATACCCATACTTACCAATATTTTTTATTTTACAAAAAATAGCAGCTTTATTGTTGCAAAAACAGCAACGTTTTGACCCTACAGGGTCTTTATCAAGCTTGATAAAGACCTTGTAGGATCGAAACGTTGCTTTTTGTGCACCAATAATGCTGCTTTTTTTTGTATCCCGGAGTGCCTGAACAGTTATTTATTCTGCATATAGTATAATTTACACCTGAATTGTTTTTAGTAAATGGCTCAATTATATATATTTTTTTAAACCACTTATTTGGAGCATAGCAAATAATGCTAGTTGTTTTTTTCGATGCTACATCAGTACACCGTATTTCTGTATTGTATTTAGTACCATGCACTTAGTGTGCTCTGGTCATATGATTAAGTCTCCAGAAGTATGGAGTAAGCATTCTGTTTAGTGTTGTATTTATTTCCTTTTGACATGTTTGACTTGTTAGCTTTATGTTCATTATTTCCCAAGCAGATGTATTATGGTTGAAATATTTTTCCAGCTGTCTGTAACTCTCACCTGATGGCAATGCCCTTTGAGTATACAACTCATGTTTCTCTAGAACAAGATCTGACATTGAATCTTATCTATCTTTCATGGACATTCGTGTTCCATATGTAAGGCATAGTTGATTTTTGAAAATATATCTGGGCTTCTGGAAATGGGTCATCCTTGAAATGAACATGTCCGGTTTCCATAGTAGCTATCAGGTTCACTGTATTCTTTCACTAGCTCACGTTAATCATACATCTTTCAATCCAGTGTCATATTGTTTTTTTGTTTTTTTTTATAAAAACAAAGAAAAACATGTATTTGTGTTTGTAAGCAGTAATTCAGGAATTATATCTATGGAAAATAATAGCCTAAACTCAGTAAAACTAAAATGTGCAGATCACATAAATAGGAAACAAAAAGTGGGTACAGAGGAACAGTCAATGCTCAATTATCATAACAAACAGTGCATTTACTAAAACTGATCATACACTAAGATAGCCTTTTAAAAAGCCCTGGAACATGGGAGAGAGTTTTATTAAATTAAGTAAGTAAGAAATTCATTGGGCATGTTAGAATTAAAGGAGATGGGGATAGGAAGAATTAATAATAGGAGAAGAGAGGTTGAACAAATAGGGTGAGTGGGGGCCATTTGGGTAGAAGATCAGAGATATGGAACAGTGAAGCATACGTTTGAGCTCAGTTTTGAATTTTATTCAGAAACTGATGGGGAGCCAGTGAACTGTGGACGGAGATGCTGAAATAAAAGATAAAGGTGAATAAATCTAGCAGGTGGGCATGTCATTCTGGATTGATGGATTGAAGAGGTGGTAGAGCAGTAGGCCTAATGGGATTGAATGGCAATATTACAGATGGGATTTCACTACATAGCACATCTTTGTCTTTCTATAACAAATTCATATGTTTTGTATGACAACCTAATGTCTTATATGCTTCTCACAATTTATTTTGCTTACTCTCGGTACCTTGTATTAAGCAGTGTTACCCTGCTTACACAATTATGTAGTTGCATGCACTAATCTTCAGTCCCTCGCCTCAAGTATCTCTTAAACTTGGATAATTACTTGCTTTGACTTTTTTTAATTCGTGCTTATTTTGAAAAAGTGCAGTTTTTTATTTTTGTGTTTGACTATCAGAATTTTTATTTACCAAGCCACAGGTAGAATGTAAATTGTAAGGAACTGGTTGGCGGTCAGTTATGTTATAGAATAAGATGCTACAGTTTAAAAATTAGTTCATGTAATTGTTGTCAATCTCATACTTTTCTCCTTCATTCTGTCACTCAGAAATCACATGCTTCTTAGCCATTTATTGGATCTCTATCATCTACTGATCTTATTCAGTGAATAACACAGGATTTTCATTGTAAGTGACCTATCAACTCTAACATAGGAGGCTAGTGACAACCTTTAGAAGCAGTAAGTTGTAATCAATAAATAACACCCATGTGTTTGCTTCCCTTGTTTAGTTCATCCTTTTAGTCTCTTTTCCCTGCTCAGTTTCAGCACCCCATTTTTTCAGTTCAGCTCCACTGGTTCTTTCTCATTTACAAAGTTATAATTTTGTTTGGAGCACAGCTTACATCTAAACCAGCCACATACTTGTAGTGGTTAGGATGACTGGTTTTTCACTGAGATGTCTTAAAACAGTACATAGATTTCAAATGTAGAGATTGCATAGGCAATGTAATATGCTTTCAGCAAACTAACCCTTTTTGCAGTTTGGAAATTAACTCCTATTCCAGATATCCCTAATACCAGATTTTTTTGTCAGTTCTCTTTTTCATACAAGTGAAACCATGTGAGATAGCTACATATGTATTGTTAGGTATCATGTCCAAGCCACTTACTGGTGAAGTGGTCTAGTTAGGATTTCACTCTGGGATTTCAAGTTCTAAGGAAGTCACATTGTCACTTCTTTTTTCTATTTGGATATTGTAACAAATCACACCATTAACCAATCTGGGTTTTCAAGTCCAGAGTTTAAATGGGATTTATGGCCAAAAAACAAGTCTCCTCGGCAATTCTTTCCTCCAAAAAAAATAATAATCTATAAAATAGATTATCAGCTTTCACAGTTTGATTTAATCTGCCTGACATGTTTTGGCATTTATGCTTCTTCATTTACCTGCTTTATTGTAGAGAGGGTGTGGTCTTCATGGCACATATTTTTATATGTAGTGGGAATGTCAGTTGATACAACCCTCAAGGTTGTATGTGGATTTCTCAAAGATTTGCCCCCTCCACCTCCTGCAGATGCCCATGCTCTCAAACAGGCCTAAGGGTAGAGAGAAGTCTTTTTTCACCATCACTAGTAAGAGCTATGGGAATTGGCAAAACTTGACAATGGAAGCTCCACCTTTTGTCAGGTTTTGTCAACTTCAGGCTTTACCATACTACAAAGTTGTACCTTATTTACGTTATGATATCTTTCCCTTCAGTGTGAGTATTTCATAAAGATTATATCTCTTAAATATGAAATATTTAGATATGATGTTGCCTTATCAGAACTATATGAAGTAGGTTTAAAATAAATAATAATAATAATAATCAACAATGTGTAGCTAGCTCAACATGCATAATATAGCAAACCTTGTGGTGACACTACTAACCAGGAGACCTGATTTTGCAACAGGTCTACCAGAAAGCTGTGTTTGTAGTCGAGTTTGCACTAGTTTGTGGTCAGCATCACTAGCCCAGGTTGGTGCACAGTGGGGAAACAGATTGGTAGTTTATCATTGGCTCTAGATTATGTTTCTAGATTAAAGCACAGAAACATGTTAGAGAGAACAAGCTGCACATGCCCCGTACAAGTCCTATACACATCACCTACAGCACCAGCAAGATACAGACACAGAAATACACTCAGAAAGATGAACAACATACATAGCTCACATACAAAATTTGCATACATACTTTACTTACCTATATATAGTCTATATAATTCTATACACACATGGTGCCTCTTATTTATACATTATAGTCCAAACACCAGGAGCTACCTTCCTTGAACAAGAATTCTAAGAATCATATTCTAAAGCAATGTATCAGACACCATTATTGAACTCTGTGTCTATGCTGAAAATGCTATAAATATATTTCCAATCATATGCTGCTGTAGGATTCTTTGAAATCTGGTAATTTCATTAAATGTAGTTGCGAGTTGTGATGAGTTATGAACTGCACAAAAGAGCACTTAAAAGTATATTCCAGGAACATGAAAGAATTCTATTTCCTAATAGTCTTCATTTTTTTCCAATCATTTTTCAGTCATGTAAACTGTTGAAAGTTTTAAAGATGTATAGTCAGTAATCACATTACTGTTTAAGGCAGGCATAAACTAACTAAAGCATCTGTATGTCTGTCTTTCCACCAGTCTATTTATCTAGCTATCTGGATGTTTCATATATCCATTATGAAATAATTTAGGACTATATAGTTGAAGAAACACTCCAAGCTCCATAACCACCACAGCACACAGTGGAACCATTTTACAATGGCTTGACTCCTTAAAAGGGCCTGCCAGGGCCGCTTCCACTACAGCCTTAAGAGAGATGGAAACTCTATGTCTGAGCTAAGGTGGGTGATGTAGGGCTTTGGCTGAGAGCAATCAGTTGATGATCTCAGCCATTGCAGGGCTGAACAGACTCTATGACTCTCTACAGACTGTAGTGGAAGCAGGGAGAGGTGCACTGTGGACACTCAGACAAAGACTTAATTGTAGTTAAATCTTGGTATTGATTTTATGAATTAAGAATGGTATGGCCACATGACCTTCTTCCCCCAACAAAATAATTTTGTGACACCTTAAAAAATGGTTTCCAATCATAAAAGTGTTATGGGACTTTACAATCTGGAGAGGACAATACTCACTCCATGAAAAGGCATTCCCTCTGGAAATCGCCGTTTTCATTATACATTCCATGTGCAATATACCCTCTATAACAGGCCAGCTAGCTCTTACTGTGTTCCCCATGAAGCTTTTATAGTATTAGGAGATCCCTATGATGGGTGGATGGCTCTACACCGGAGGTACCATCAACAACAAAGAAATAAAAATAATAGTATAATTAAGAATAAGGAACATTTTTACCATTCATACAGTAATTTTCTTTTCCTGATTAAATTCTATAGCAACAGTAGTAAGTGTGTTAGTTTCTCCCCTCACAGAAGAAAGGTGTTACTATAAATACATGCACATATACCAGATTAATACAAGTACCTAGATGTAGCCAGGTTGCTTCTTTAAGACTCTGACTTGGCTCTGCCCATTTTACAAGTAACTCCAACCCTTCCTTCCTCATGAGTAGCCCCACCTAAGACTATTGCTCAGTATGGAGCAAAAAACAATATATATATATATATATATATATATATATATATATATAGTAAGTAATAAATGTAGGCTTGCACTCACGGTCTGTAGATAGGTAAAATTTCTTGTTTATTTCAATTCATTAAAATATAGTTGCTGCCATCATCATCAACGTTTCAGCCACTCCTGTGGCTTTCATCAGGACCAATCCAGCATATATATATATAATAAGCGCGCACACACACACACACATAAACACAGTCACAACAAACACTTGGTAGATGTTTAACAAATGCTTATTAAAATTGGAGGAAAGAAGGGGGTGACTTTTTCTTTTGGGGTGGGCTGCAGTGATTAATATACTCCTGGTTCTTGTAACATGTTACTGATGTTCCCTCTGCCTTTACAATGCAGGAAATATAGACAGACCTTTGCAATTTGCAGTGTACAGTGATCAGCCACTGACGTGAGTGATGCACACTGTATAACAGCTCCTGCTTCTCTTTTATTATTTATAGGAGGCTGACAGGACTTTAGAAGGCAAAGAAGAGTGAGTACTGTGTAAATAACTCTTAAAATACCACATGCCCTGAACACACTTTTTCCTTTACCCTAAATATAAAACCCACCAAAAATCTAAGCAAACTCATTCCTTAGTCTCACATTTATGCACGAAAAACCTACCCCTGGGGAAAAAACCTTATTTACTCTAATATGAACTTAAACTCCTCTTGAAACACCCTATGTAACTTAATATTAAATATGGTACCATTATAACCCCTCCCAACACTCAATGAAATCTAGCTCTGGAATTTACTTCTCTCTAACCTTTAACCCCTTTTACCACCTAACAATTCTAACAGATTCTAATCACAACGCACTTAAGGCTATATAAGCTTCCACTCACTGTCAAATAAGATACTCAGACCCCCAAGCAGTCAGAATGTAAACACACATTGTATGTGCCCACTGAAGTGACCAATTTTCTCCTTCACTGTCCACTTACAGTCAATCCACCACTTTTTTCAGAGACTAGACACTCCTCAACTACACTCTGTTCACTGCATACAGAATCATGTGCCAGGCAATCATCTTGTAGCTCGCTGTATGCTTTCACTTCTGAATTCCAAACACACTACTTATGTATCAGATCAGAGTTTGAACTAGGTCAAGTTTCTTTTCTGCAGTATAATTGGATCACTTCTTCCTCTCCTCCCAGTGGCGTACATATAGGGGTCACAGTTGCGACTGGGCCCGTCACTGTGTCTGTCTGTATGTATGTGTGTGAATATGTGTGTATGTGTCTATGTGTGTGTCTCTATGTATGTATGTGTCTGTATGTATGTGTTTGTGTGAATATGTGTGTATGTATGTGTCTGTGTATTTGTGTATGTATGTGTGTGTGTCAGGGGAAGACGGAGGGGGGGGAGAGGGAGGGGGTCCCATGGATCAGTTTCACACCGGGGCCCCATGGATTGTGTGTACACCACTGTTTCCTCCCCTCTACATCTAGCCTGTAAACCTTGTATCCTTTCCTGTTCTGATACTAGATGTATATGAGCATGGTCCCCTGACCACCCAGCATGTCCCACTGACTTTCTTTGCCTCCTCTCTAGTGAACCTAGTACTCGGGGCTCTGCATTTCTCTTAAGTCCACCCAGACATCTCCCTCTTTCTAGCTCCCCCTCTCTCCTTCTTGTGCTCTCTCAAGAGCAAAATAAGGTACTGGTCCATCTCTCACACTCAGTCCCCAGGCACTCACCAACCTGATGTTCACTCAATCATACTGCAAAATTGCAAGTGTAAAGTGTAGGAAGAAATATGAGCATTTAAGGTTGCTAGCAACTGTAAAAATATATATTAATGGAATTTGCCTCCAATCACCTTACAAACATATGCTCCTATATTCTCTGCTCTTCTGTTTAAAATGACCTTGGCTCCTGAGCCCGGTGATCTAATTCAAAGATCACGTGAACACAGACAAGGTCTGATAGCATTAGTCGGGATATTATTGATATTGACTATATAATACAGCATGTTTAACTACACAATTTGTTTGGAAACAATGACAGATTGAAAGTTTCCCTTTGATGAGGTGAGCTTGCAACATTTTCCACAGGCCTATCTAATTTCATTGTGATTTTGGAGGCATTAAGCTGGGATTTCAACTACTCTACAGTAAAGTTGCGTAAGGTTTTTTTCACCACAAATCAGACCAGAAAATTGCACAAATCTTTTCTTTTTTAAAAATACATGCGGAAGTCATTGTGCTACTTATGCTGCTTTGCACACTAGTAAATAGAGGAGCATGTGTATAACCCCATCCATTTCAAGGAAAGTTATTTCAAACTCTAATGTCACACATCCTGCTTCTAAAAAATGACTTCATCAACAACGTAATGATTTCTTGAAGTCACAGTTTGAAATTTCAATAACTCACATTTAAAGTGCTAAACAATGTTCATTTCTGTCTTCACTGGCAATCTAGAATAAAGTAAACGCTACATTTCTCATGCTTTGTGCTTCATAAATAGTAAACAGTTAGAAGAGTTTCACCTGCTACTTTTGAAAAATTATTCCAAATGGTATAAAATCCCTGAAGAAGAAAATTAGTTCATTTAAAGGGACAAAATCATTTTCCAGGAAAAAAAAATGAGGCTCCCACTACAATACTTGGCACCGTATGCGTCAAGTTTACACTTGATGAGTAGTGTGTTCATGTGTGCTACTGACATTTGTGTATATAGGATATAAAAACAATCAATGAACTGACGGATGACTTCTTATGCGGTTCCATAACTTCATTGATATGGTGGATGGACCGCATATTTTATATTAACATTATAAAAAGCTTTACAGACGATTGTCAAAAAATAATAAATAAAGATGACAGTGGCCTGTATTGAATGATGCAGGTAGTGTGGTGAAATTCTATGCAATTCGACGTTCATGCAATTTTCCAACCAAATGTAATATATTCTTGCCATGTAATGGAATGCAAAAAATATTTGTTGTTTAGCTGTAGGACATGTTTCACTGGGATAGCAAATAAATAAGTACAATGAAAGCATAGTGCACTGACTCGGTAAGGTGACTTCAGTAGGAAAGCAGTTATGCGTGACAGTAAGATAAACTAACAGAAGTAGAATACTATTTGTGGTACACAAGGGACGAACAAAGGAAAACAAGTTCAGAGGTGAAACTCATCCATTAAAAAGTAATGTTTTTATTTCGTTCTTTCATATGAAGCCATTAACATACAGCATTAAGAAAGCGTTGGCATGTTTTAGAAACACAATTCCCATTTTATTCAAACTCTGATCATGATGTCTTTTTGGTCAACTGAGATCTATGGCATTTTACACAATTTTTAATTAATGCATGAATTTATAGCTCGTACTACTAATTATAGTAGGTATAATAGATTACAGATTGCTGAATATGTCAAAATGTGCCGTGCTTTCCAACAGTTTAATTAGGAGGGTGATGTATCTCTTAAACACACCGTTTAGGTAATCAAATCCCATAACGAAAAACCAGTGGTACTGCATTTAGTTAGACTAAATGTTTGTAATCTGAGTATAGCAGCTCTGCAGATAGTTGCAAACAGAAAATCCTGTGTGATGAGCGGAACTGTGGCTGGTAGATAAACTACTTATTCCATAATTATCTGCTAGATAGAGGCTTTATCTATTATTATTATTATTATTATTATTATTATTATATAGCACCAACAAAATCTTTACAATGGGTGGACTAACAAACATGTCATTATAACCAGACAAGTTTGGTATTAGGGAAGTAGATTGGTAGAATAGTATTCAATGAAGATTTATTGTGGGTTTTGGGAGC
Organism: Pelobates fuscus; assembly: GCF_036172605.1. Taxonomy (NCBI): domain Eukaryota; kingdom Metazoa; phylum Chordata; class Amphibia; order Anura; family Pelobatidae; genus Pelobates; species Pelobates fuscus. Next base: position 149,719,260 of record NC_086320.1, on the reverse strand, counting down.
CATCAACAGTTTAATTGATATGCTTTTGTGAAAAAGTGAGTTTTTAATTATTTTTTAAGGAGTGGAGACTGGGTGAGCATCTAACGGAAAAGGGAAGGGAGTTCCACAGGAACTGAGCAGCCCTAGAGAAGACTGTCTGTCTGTCTGTCTGTCTCTCTCTCTCTCTCTGTCGACCTATCTAGCCCTCTATCCGTCTGTCTATATACATGCAATGAGTTAGGGATAGTGATGTCCCGAACTGTTCGCTGGCGAATAGTTCCTGGCGAACATCGCTTGTTCGCGTTCGCCACAGATGGCGAACACATGCGCTGTTCGGTCCGCCCCCTATTCGTCATCATTGAGTAAACTTTGACCCTGTACCTCACAGTCAGCAGACACATTCCAGTCAATCAGCAGCAGACCCTCCCTCCCAGACCCTCCTGGACAGCATCCATTTTACATTCATTGTGAAGCTGCATTCTTAGTGAGAGGAGGGACAGTGTAGCTGCTGCTGATTTGATAGGGAAATTGATAGCTAGGCTAGTGTATTCAGTGTCCATTACAGTCCTGAAGGACTCATCTGATCTCTGCTGTAAGGGCAGCACCCCAAAAGGCCCTTTTTAGGGCTAGAACATCAGTCTGCTTTTTTTTTTCTGTGTAATTTAATTGCAGTTGCCTGCCTGCAAGCCTGTGTGTCAGGCTCACAGCATATACTGTGCCCACTTGCCCAGTGCCACCACTCATATCTGGTGTCACAATAGCTTGCATTTCACAAAAAAAAAATGTTTGGACTGTAATATAATAGCAGTCAGTTTCCTTCACGAGTGTGCATTTCAGGGCCTGCCCAGTGCCACCACTCACTCATATCTGGTATCCCAATAGCTTGCATTTGAAAAAAACAAAACTTTTTGGACTGTAATATAATAGCAGTCAGTTTCCTTCACGAGTGTGCGTTTCAGGGCCTGCCCAGTGCCACCACTCACTCACTGGTGTCCCAATATCTTGCATTTAAAAAAAACAAAACTTTTTTGACTGTAATATAATAGCAGTCAGTTTCCTTCATGCGTGTGCGTTTCAGGGCCTGCCCAGTGCCACCACTCACTCACTGGTGTCCCAATAGCTTGCATTTAAAAAAAAAAAAACTTTTTTGACTGTAATATAATAGCAGTCAGTTTCCTTCACGAGTGTGTGTTTCAGGGCCTGCCAGGGCACAGTGTCACACCAGTGCAACTCATATCTGGTGTAACAGTAGTGTACATTTAAAAAAAAAAAATACAATTTAGACTGTAATAGATTGAATAGCAGTTAGTTGTCTGACAGCGTGTGTGTCAGGCTCACAGCGTATACTGTGCCCACTTGCCCAGTGCCACCACTCATATCTGGTGTCAAAATAGTTTGCATTTAACAAAAAAAAACTTTTTGGACTGTAATATAATAGCAGTCAGTTTCCTTCACGAGTGTGCGTTTCAGGGCCTGCCCAGGGCCACCACTCACTCACTGGTGTCGAAATAGCTTGCATTTAAAAAAAATAATACTTTTTTGACTGTAATATAATAGCAGTCAGTATTATTTAGGCATCCCTGCAAAAAATGCAGTTTAGTGACTTTCTTAACTCAGCCATGATATCTAAACAGCAGCTTTTGATCTGAATGAAACTACTTCATTGATATCCGTACAAACTGTGACACTACAAGCTAGGTGGTTCTGTGGTTTCATGGGTATAAAACACTGTTTGTTTGTTTGTTTGTCTGTTTGTTTTGCATTATAGCAAATAGAAGGCCATTCGGGGCTTGGATGTAAATCTTTCTATTTGCTTCATCAGTGAAATTAACCTCAAACCCCAGTGTGTATCTTTTCATATGATGATGGCACTGTAGCTGCAAACAGCAAATTGGTTTCATTGTAGCTAAAGAAAAGAGTCACATTTTAAGCACCAGAACCACTAGAGCTTAAACTGGTTCAAAGAGCTCATCCCTGCTCTCAGTAGTGTAAATGAAGTCTTTTCTTAGCAATAACAGTGTTAACTAAAGTGGCAACTTTAGGAAATTCCTTTTGTGGAATCTTTGCAAGACCGACATTTAGCGTCTTTACGCTCAGCATGAAGGCACAGAATATTCCCCATAGAGATCCATTGAGTCAATGCATCTCTGTAAGGAAATGCTGATTGACGCAGAGCAGCAGTTGCTGCCAATGTGCACTATTCCCCAATGGGGAAGCACTGGATTGGTTGAGATAATTTGTAATGATGAGCCTGGGGAAGAGCTGCAGGTACACGGAGGTCAGTAAGTCTAGGGTCTAAAAGTAAATAAAAACTATTATTTTACTTAATTAAAGGGACACTATAGTCACCATGGCAACTTTAGCTTAATTAAGCAGTTTTTGTGTATAGATTATGTCCCTGCAATCTCACTGCAATTTAGAAGTTAAATCACTTGCAGCCCTAGTCACACCTCCCTGCATGTGACGTACACAGCTTTCCTAAACACTTCCTGTAAAGTAAGATCTAACACTTCATTTAATGCAAATTCTTTTTTAGACTGTAACTCCTACTTTGCTAATAGCTTGCTAGACCCTGCAGGAGCCTCCTGTACGGATTTAAAGTTCAATCTATAGAGCAGAAGATAAAAACTTTTAAAGCTAAGTTACACCTGATTGAAAATGAAATGATTTTGTTTTCATGCAGGCTGTGTGAGTCTGTGTGGGGCGCTTCTATTTAACACTCGGCAGTTATTTAGGTGCCCTTGAAGACACAGATTTAGGGTTCTTCGATTATATTAGGAGCTATTCGGGTACTACCATCGATATTTCACCATTTAGCAGACATTCAGATGCCCTTGAAGGCACAGATTTAAGGCACACTAAGTAGATATTTCATCTCTTAGACTGTAAGGGTTGCTCATGTAAAAACCTTTAGATCGTGCATAACTGGTGCCTTTAGATATGGTGTATCTCTATATCTATTTATCTTATCCCAATTCTGTTCTCTTTGTTCACTCCAATTATAATTATATTTGTTTTTGTAAATAGTTATACTGCTGTCTAGAGGGTACTCATCCCTCAATCTAGATTATTCCGTACCTAGATATCTGGAGGATATTGCCTATTTATTTATTTCATATCTTTCTTTATATGATAATCTGTCTGTCAAGATCCTGTCATTATTTAGGCGATGTTTCCCCCTCCTCTGTGTGTTTTCCTACTCTTGCTATACAGCAGTAGCTGTGCTAACTATGGCTACAGATTGCTTCTTTTTTCTACTTAGTTGCACTTCCTATTGAGGGACTTCTGTCAAATTTGCTAATATTTAATGTAATATTATGTCACGTGTCTTGCAATCTAGACACCAGTATTTCCACATATAAACTCTCAGTGGTTTTATCTGACGATTGTCACAACTTAGATATTTCCTATTCTACAGCATATTTCTAACGATTGATCTAAAGAGTAAGTATTTCATTCTAATTTTTTTCTTGGCGTAGGGCAAACTCTGCACTCACACCAGGAAAACTGGTCTGTTCACTTAGCTGAGTTACACTTAGATGTCAACTTGTGAGCCTTAAAGCGGCACTGTCATGCCAAATCCAGTTTGTTTTTTAACCCCCTCCCGCCTCCCGACTACATCCAATTGACCCCTTAGTCACCCCCAAATGCCCCTAAGCCCCCCCCCATATTACCTCTTTTTTAAATCTTTATTTTCTGCCCCGATCTTTATTCAAGGCGCCGCCATCTTTGTGTGGGTAGATGAAGTCCCTATAGGACAGGTCATCTACCCACACTAGATAGCACTGAGATTCCCGCACATGCCCAGTGAAACACTTGGACATGCGAACGGGAATTTCATCCATCCATTCATTCATCAGACAGACGAATGAATGAATAAAAAAAATCTGACGAACAAACTAATACTGTGTATCAGTGTTCGTTTGTTCGTTCAGTTTATTACAAGGAGGGAGCTAACGGCTCGCAGCTCCCTCCTTGTAATATGTAAAGATAGAAGCAGCAGGGAGCAATGCTCCCCGCCACTTCATAAGCCCCCCATGTCCTCTCTCACTCTATGGGGGTCAATATGACCCCCATAATAGCATAAAGGAGAATAAAATCTCCCGAAAGCCCCTACTCACTATACCGCGAGTAGGGGCATGTCTACTAAACAGTGAGCAGCCTGTGGCTGCTCACTGTAAAAAAAAACCCTACTATCCAGCCCCCACCCCTGCGCGGTGTGTGGGGGCCATAAATTACAATAAGGGGGGCGGACCTATTGTCCTCGCCCCGGCCCCCACCCCTGAGCAGCGGGTGGGGGCCATAAAGACAATGAGGGGGACACACCTACTGTCCTCCCCCCCAGGCCCCTGCCCCTGGGTGGCGGGTGGGGGCCATAAAGATAATGAGGGCGGGGGACCTACTGTCCTCCCCCCCAGGCCCCCACCCCTGGGCGGCGGGTGGGGGCCATAAAGATAATGAGGGGGGGACCTACTGTCCTCCCACCCAGACCCCCACCCCTGGGCGGCGGGTGGGGGCCATAATGATTATGAGGGGAGGGGACCTACTGTCCTCCCGCCCCCGCCCCCACCCCTGGGCGGCGGGTGGGGGGCCATAATGATAATGAGCCTCTAGTTACCCACCCCCCCACGCAAATAAAAAGGCCCCTATCTACCCCCCTCACCTTAAAAAATAGTGAGGGGGGAATAAAATAACTAACCTGTAAAGTAAAATTAAACTTACCATTTGACGTCTTATTTTTTCAAAAAATCTTCATTTTTCAGCCCCAAAAAAAAACCATCATACCCGTCGAACTTAAAATAAAATAAAAAACCCAAGCGCAAAAAAAAAACCTGACGAAAAAGAAAAAACCAGAGCGCAAAAAAAATAATCCTTCTTCACCCATGGAGGGCTCCGGCCAGACTGAGCTTTGCAGGGCGGGGGAAGGCTTATAAAGCTTTGCCCCGCCCTGCAAGTAGGCTAAGAACACTCTGATTGGTGGGTTTAAGCCAATCAGAGTGCTCTTTGTCATTTTACACAGCGTGGGAAAATTCCAAAGAACTTTCCCACGCTGTGTAAAATGACACAGAGCACTGTGATTGGATTGTAATTTATGGCCCCCACCCACCGCGCAGGGGTGGGGGCCAGAGGGAGGACAGTAGGTCCCCCCCCTCATTATCTTTATGGCCCCACCCACCGGTCTTTAAGCCTTTTGGTAGATAACTCCCTGATACCGTGGGAATTAGAGAGTTATCTACTAAGCGGCTGCAAGATGCAGCCACAGCACGAATTGAATCTGAGTTTCATTTATTCAAATGAAATTCCGACACGTACAAAGTGCCGAATTGCATTCTAAAACAAACGAACATTCTGTTCTCATTCAGTTAGAACGCAATTCGGTATTTCGGCTAAAATGACAGGAGGCATCGCGAGATTACAGAGGAAAGGTAAGAATTAGGGAAAAATTGCTCTGACCAGCGGAAATGAATCCGCTGGTCAAAGCTGGTCAAGCAGAGGAAACCTCCATAAGGCAAAGAGTCCCTACTTTGTCTTATGATTTTAAAGAAAACTAAAGAAGACAGGAAGAATAGAAGAAAAGATCCTGAGAGAGGGGGAGAAGAGGAAGAGATTGATGAAAGGTAAGTTCGGCATGGCAGTGCCGCTTTAATAGTAAGGATCCCACTAATTTTTACTGTCTTCAGTGCTTTTCAGATACAATTTTTCATATAAATTGTTACTATTTTAGTACTTTTCATAACAATTACCATCTGTTAAACTTACCATGAATATATAACTATTAAAAAAATCTAATGATACCCACATGACTCACTAGAAATAGCAGTTATTGTGCCTACATCCTTAGGTTAGAAGTTCATTTTTTTTATTATTGCAGTTGATAACAACATAGTACAGAAAAAAACAAGTAAACTATAAAATGACTAGACACAGAGATGAAGTAATTTATTTGTCACAGAAGCAACACTTTGTCATGCCTGTAGGACAAAAGGCAAATACATTGCTTGCTTCCATCTTGTATTAGTCCACTTTCATTAAAAAGCTTTTCCATCTGACATGGATAAGAGGACATTGGAAGCACGACCACAATTTTTATCTCGTTAGATTTAGTCACTGAAGAATGGAACACTATAATGTTCGGGCACATTTAACCAAACACAATAAAATATTTAGAAATCTCTATATATAGCAATCCATTTTGATGGTTTCAATAATTGCTATTTCCGATACAAAAAACATATACATATACATATACAACTACAAAATGGTGGAACACTAGGTTCCAAAAAATAGTAAATGTTGTGTACAGCATAAAATAAAGTATCAGATAGTGTATGGAGGAAGGCTTAGACTAAAATCAGTAAATGTGTATATAATCAGGCTTTATTTTTATTTAAGTTGTGCCTCAGATACACTAACTGAAATAAGAGATGTACTTGTGCTGTATGTCTCTCCACTTGCACACCCATATTACAAGGTAAATAGAAGACTACTATGACCCAACGGAGAGTATAAATAGTGACAGCTAGTCAATACCTCAGCTGTTCTTAGGAAAACAACAGACCACTACCAGCACTTTTCCATTTTTATTTATTTTTTTTTGTGGAGAAGAATATTTGGAAATTACCAAAGCAGAACATTTCGCACCTACCATCTGCTTATATATTTTTTTAATTTTTTTAAATTGTATCTTTTCAAGCTGTAATAGCTGTAATTACTGTGTGTTTTTTAACTTCAAGAGCTCAACGTAGGATCATAACTTCTTGCGTCACTGTCATGCTTATTTACTAATTGTAGAATTGTAGAGAAATGATAATGGAATTAGGGCCGAGTTGACACTATTTTGGATACAAGTTTGTCATTTTCTTGTTACTTGTCCCCAATTCCAAGATTAAGAATAGCTTTCTAAAATTATAGATGTTTTCTTTATTTTTAAGTTGACTGAATTTGGAGACAATATTCTCCAAATGCTACTGCTCAGATGTAAACCTAGCCATATTCAATGCATATCTGCTGTATTAGTATCCCATCACGCAGGCTATAGCTTTTATTAAAAGTTAAACACCTCAAAAGAGAAACCAGATTTCCAAATAATGTATTTTTTTCCCAATTACTTTTTTCTTCATGTTGAATACGTCAGAATGTTGTCTTTTTCATTTTGAGAAATTGTTCCATTCACCTCTGGCAGTGTAAATTTTAGCAGGTTTCTACGCCGTATATCTATATAATCTCAATAAAGTGATTCACTACAGGCAAACATTTGTCCAATAAAAGAAAATGGATTATATGTTCTTTATTTCTTTATGGCATTTGACTAGATACCATTGGCATTTTAGAGTTTTATAATAACTTTATCCAGTAAGTATGTTACTAATGACCCACATCCACAATCTCACTGCTAACATCCATATATTTTACCTGGAGGGAAAGATATTTTGTTTCATTCCAGTTTTTTGTGTTTTTTTTTTCTTTTCTTATTACAAGTAGGAATATTAGTTCTGGATGAATGCAAAATGCATCCTAAATTTTTTCTTTAGACAAGTTCACGTATTTAAAATCCATTAATTCAAAGTCAAAGGTCACAGAGATAATAATCATCAGAAAAAAGTGCCTCAAGCAAGCAAAGCCGCATGTTTAATTGTCTTTTGTATCAACCATTATTACCTTGTTGTACTCTATCACATAAAAATGAAACAATTAATTCTTGTTGTGGAGCACTAATTAATTATTTAGCACAAGGTTCGTAAAAATGTCACACATATTAACCTTTGCTGAGGGCACCAACTTCTGGCTAATTTATAAACTGCTTTGGGTTAAGCAGCAAATCACATGATAATGCCTTGTGATTTGTCAAGCGGTGACAGTCCAGTATGTCCCTGTGGTATCTAGACATGTTTCTAATATACCTTTCATTAAGGGATTGATAGCTGTCTAGTCACAAGGCCAGCAGGCTCTTGTGCAAGTGCAAAGAGACAAATTGCTTTACCTCGGAGTCATACAAGAAAATCCATCCATGTCGCCAATACATAATTAATGTTCTTTCAATGTACTTATGTAGCTAAAAAAGTTTAAAATGTTTAAATGTTAAACTGTTAGCAAAATAGTGAAAATACAATGTCTGAATGCTGAAACATACCTCAATTTTGTTGCTAAACATCAATATCATCAATCTGAAATTGTCAATTTCTTACAACATAAGACATTATGGTATCATCACTAAACAGAAAGGGAGATTTATCTTGGTAGCACCGATTAATGCAATATACCTGGTCAAATATCTCCACTCCTGCGGCTTACTCTGTCCACATAGTAGCAATAGCATTAGCGAATACATTGCTTTCCAATAATGAAACGCCCCCATATTGTGATTGTGGAACAAATACCAAATGATGGTGTATAGAGTCAAAAATTTTTGGCTGGAATGCCAGTGGTAATTGACATGAAAGCTTCAACTGTGGATAATAGCAGGAACCTCCTTCACCTGAAACTTGTCTTGCAGACTAGCAGTTTGCTTGCAGTGGGCATCATAAAAATAAGCATTTACATATAAAGAATCTCTATTACTATGGCCCCCAATAAAATATGTTATGCATATTTAAATAAGAAGTAAAACGCCAAATGTGGTGTGTGTTTGTGGTAATGAATTTCAGGTTCTGGTGGGCTGTCATGCTCAAAGAAGCTTACATTTGTGAGTTAGCTCTTTATACAGATTATGCTTACTTTAAAATAATGAATCCTTGAAAAAAATACTAATGTAGTTCGTGTACGTCCAGGCTCTGTAGTGCAATCTCTTTCTGTTGCCCCAAGTGTTCACCCTTCCTCTTATGTTGGTATCCATGCAATTTGATGCACTTAATTTCAAACAAGACGTTTTCAATAGCTAACTGGATACTCATTGATACTGTATATATATTTACAACATTTTAGGTTAATTGTACCATTAAAAACAGTACGGGGGGGGGCGTGTTAGGACACAAAGTGTCACGATTCGGGGAACCCAACACGCTAACACACACACACACACAGAAAAGGTGCAGTACCGGACCTTAGAGTGGCCGGGCTAAGCACACAGAGAATAGTCAGAAGACAAGCCAAGTAAGGGGAACCAGAACACAGAATAACGAGAAACAATCCGAGGTCAAAGGGTAGGAGAAAGTCACAAAGTCAGATTAACAAGCCAGAGAGTACGTAACCAGAAACACAAGTTCAGTAGCAATACTAGCAAGCAAATACCACAACAGGGCAGGGAGGAACAGGAAAGGTAAGTATTTAAACCATAAGGTTAATTCTGATTGGATAATTTCCAATCAGAATTAACAATCACACGTGGGAGATATCTAAACCTCCCACTGTGTTTGAGGAACTGTGCCTTTAACGCCGGGTCAGGTGACTGACCCCGGCGTGTCATATATTGGGCGGTCTCCCAGCGTGCAGCGTCATGCATGCTGCCACTGGGGGACATGGAGGAAGACGCGGGCGGCATCCGAGGCTGGAGGGATGCCGCTCGCCGAGCCCACATGGAGGAGGGGACCGCGGACAGCTGGAGGGTGAGTACTGCGAGCGGAGTGCAGCCTCCCCTCGCAGCCGCCCGCGGGATCCCGACACAAAGGAAGACGGCTGCTTGAGCCTTTAGCTCTGCACCACATGCTCGGCAAACCTGTGATTCAGTGACTTGCCCAGGGGGGGAAATAAAAAAAAAAACGGAGAGTTCTCACTCCAAAACTCGCAGAAACCAAGAAAAAGTGGAGAAACGAAACTTCTTCACTCAAAAACATGGCTAGCCTAGCCTTACAGAACGTGGAAGCTATGGCGGCACCTCCGGAGGGAGCAGCCCACAATCTGATGTACAGACACCACTGGAGATGGAACCGCTCACTACATCCTTCATACAGAAGGCACTAGATCAACAATCTGGTAAACTGATCTCCATCTGGCAGGCGAGTGTGGCAGAATTAAAAAAGGATCTACACGATCTCGGTTCCCGCACGGCACAAGGTAAAACCAAGATGGAGGAGCTGGTTGATGCTCATAACACTACCACAGACCAGATCCAGCAGCTTAAGGCACAGCTCGTGCAGTGTGAAGCTAAAGTTATGGATCCCGAAGACAGATCGCAACGTAGTAATGTTCGCCTCAGAGCTTACCTGCTTGTGTACATAGTTTCTTCAAAGTCCTCATTCCAGAAGTTCCCTCAGATATGCTGTTGTTGGACCGCAGGGTCCCGAAGCCCCCAAATATCTCGGCTTTGCTGCCAAGGGATGTTCTCCTGAAGGCGCACTACTTCCACATAAAAGACCTTATCATGTGGAGATGCAAGACGGCGAAATACCTACCTACCGAATACTCCAGCGTCCGGCTCTTCTCAGACACAAAACATTCCAGAAAGTGACCGAAATCCTGTGCAAACACCAAATACTATATCACTGGGGCTTTACCATCTGCCTGATCGTATCTAGGAATGGAATGACTACGGCCATCAACACAGTAGATGAAGGCATCCAACTACTGCACAAATGGAACATCCAGCCGGCGGAGGAAGTTGCACATTTCCCAGTCGCCTAAGAGAGTGAGAAAGGACTGGTCTCCAGCTTAATCTTGCAAGTATTATCTGCCTCTGGCAAACTCCTGTTTATACGTGACATGACTGTTGCCCAGAGAACTGAGACACAATGTAACCATACTCTCTAGACTAGATTCCCCCACACCAGGGGCACCATGATGTCTTGAGCCAGCTCAGACCACCTACATTGTCACCACCTCCGATATCATGCCCCTCAGGGTACTACTTCCCAGTACCATGCACCGTGCCCGGGCTTTACTGTTTATACTTTGGTTTGTTTTCTCAATATTAATTTCGTTTTTTCCCGTTCATCCCCTATAAACACTCCAGCCACATTCTCAAGAGCAACATCATACTGTTGCACACACCCAAGATTTCTAAAGTACTGGACACCATATTTCCCTTAACATCAAATCGCACGCGGCTGAGTCCCCCTAAAGGGATACATGTTTAAACTACAGATAGTTCCTGTATGACGTAGTAGGCCCAAATTGTAAGTTAGAGATCCCACACCCTGATTACACTGAGAGTCTACTCCCATAACTTAGGGGGGCTAAATATGCCCCACATACGACACATGTTACTACAGGAGACCAGCAAAACTGCGGCGGACATACTCTGCCTCCAAGAAACCCACTTCCCTAAAGCTAAAATTCCCCAATTTGGTATGAAGCACTTCCCGCATCAGTTCCACTCTGCTCATGTATCTAAATCCAAAGTGGGTCTCTATCTATGTACATAACTCTGTCTCATTCGAATTATTGCAATGTATTTCTGACAAAAATGGTGGATATCTCATAGTTATATGTTTAATGAGTGATGTACTGTATACACATAGTCAATGTCTATGCACCCAATGATAACCAGCGAAACCTCCTATATAGCGTGCTAACTAAGGTGACAGCTGCACAGCGGGACACTACCATCATCTGTGGGGACATTAACCATGTTCTAGACCCGTATTTAGACACATCCATACAGAACCACATGGCCAGAGATAAACAGCTTAAGCCTCAATTACAAACAGACAAGAATTCCCTCTATAGGTGGGAATAAATATAGGTGGATTGGCGCTGTATACAAAGTGGCAACTACCCCCAGTGTCTAAAATCACTCAAAGACACTTACAAACAGAGATAAAACAATATAACAAGGTGGGGGTGCAACATAAAAGTAAGAAAATGCAGAATATATACTTAGTAGTAGCCGTTCCTTGGGCTTAATCTGCAAAATATAAAAGTCCATACATAGTGTAAAACTGTGGATAATATAAAAGATGTAAGAAACGGTAATGGGTCACTCACAATATACAGAGCCTTAAATAGCAGGCTCTGGCTTGATTGCCTATGGAAAATCATATTTTCCAAGCTTTTCAGACTGTCCCCACGATCTTCCTATGGATACTGGTAGTTGGTTCCAGATGCAGGAAAGATGAATGATGGACCAGATGTAGAACTTTAAAAAAGTATTTTACTGGCATAAAATAACATAAATAAAAGGTAACACCATGGTATTACCTTTTATTTATGTTATTTTATGCCAGTAAAATACTTTTTTAAAGTTCTACCTCTGGTCCATCAGTCTGAAAAGCTTGGAAAAGCTGATTTTCCACAAGCAATCAAGCCAGAGCCTGCTATTTAAGGCTCTATATATTGTGAGTGACCCATTACCGTTTCTTACATATTTTATATTATCCACAGTTTTACACTATGTATGGACTTTTATATTTTGCAGATTAAGCCCAAGGAACGGCTACTACTAAGTATATATTCTGCATTTTCTTACTTTTATGTTGCACCCCCCCCCCCCCCACCTTGTTATATTGTTTTAGCTTAAGCCTCAATGCAAGGTGCTAACAAAATTGCTCCTCCACTTCAACTTATGTGACTGCTGGAGAACATTACATCCTTCAGAAAAGTGCTACTCATAGTACTCTAAGACCCATAAGACGTACAGCAGAATAGACCTTATGCTCCTCACAGGGCCGTGTTTGAACCAGGTGTCTTCTTGCACAGTAGGAGACATTATCTGGTCGGACCACGCGCCATTGATAATGACTTTTAGAGACAACTTAAAATTTTGAGGGTGCAACCCGTGAAGACTTAATGAAATATTACTGTGTAACGAGAAATTTTCTAAAGATGTAGAAGCGGAACTTTCCACATACTTCTCACTTAACGCAATCCCTGGCATGCCCAACTCCTCCTTGTGGTTAGCCCATAAGGCAGTTATACACGGGATCTTTATCACACATGCCTCATTCCTTAAACATCAAACCTAGGCTAATCTTTTAGACCTCTTGCGCAAATTGCGCAAGCTCTCTACCTCCTACTATTTAAACCCAACCACTTCAGTTGCTGAGCAAATTGCGCATACAGAAAAATAAATTAACAACCTCAACATTGTCTCCACCACTCGTACACTACACAAACTCAAAGCCAAAGAGTACATGATGGGAAACAAAGGAATCTCATTACTAGCGCACCGATTAAGAGACCTACAGGCCCAATCTAAGATCGCCTACATAGTGTCAGACGAGGGACATAAAGTGACTAAACCTCAGGAGATAAGCAAATAGTTTGCAGAATTTTATGGCAAACTTTATAATTTTAGGGACAACCCGCAAGTGCACCAACCAAGTAGGGAGGAGATAGATACCTTTTTATCTAAAGTCCAACAGCCCAAACTGACGAACGCACAAAATGAAAAATTGGCAGAACATATTTCCCTAGAGGAAATAGAAACCATAATTAAAAATGTACCTTCCAATAACTCACCAGGCCCAGACGGGCTTCCAAATGTGTACTATCAGCAGTTCTCCTCCATTCTCGCCCTCCAATTGGTATCAACCTTAAACTCTCCCACTTCAGCAGAATCAATCCCAACTGACATGCTCATGGCCAATGTGGCCACATTGCCCAAACCCGGCAATCACCCACCAGATGCACAAACTTCAGGCTCATATCCATGCTCAATTCCGATGTCAAGATATTAGCCATGATTTACGCGAATAGACTCACTTCAATTGCCCCTACCATCATCCACTCGGACCAAGTGGGCTTTGTCAGTGGTAGACAAGAGTCAAATGGGACAAGGAAATCCCTTGCACTCTTACACACAATGCATAGGAACTCACCCAACAGTCTCCTCTTGTCTCTGGACGCGGAGAAGGCATTTGACCGCTTGCACTGGTCATTCTTGCAGGCGGTCCTGGTCAAATTCGGCTTTCCCGAACATTTCATCTCAGTCACTAAATCCCTTTACAGCAACCGTGAATCAAGGGTTTTCCCATCAGGCTTCCAGTCGAACCCCTTTAACATCATGTCAGGGTACCTGTTGTCTCTACCTCAGAGGAGGTGAGACACTTAGACGTTCATCCTCTCAGAGGGGCTGACTCACTCGTTCCTCGCAGTTCTCTCGGTCGTTTACACGCCGGCCGCGAGGGACCCGCTTCCTTTTATGACGCGGCGCTCAGTAGCCGACGTCATGACGACAATCCGTTCCGACCTGTCAATCAAGTCCCGAGCACGAATCAGGACTCGTCGGGGGCGTGATTACCTATCTAGAACCAGGGTATAAAGTAGGGCTTTCTGCATTTGTTCATTGCCCTGTCATGGTTCTAGCTTGTCTAGTCACTCAGTGCTCTTGTTATCTATTTGTCTCTTTGGTTTTGACCCGGCTTGTTTGTTCTACCCTGCTTACCTCTGTTACACTTTGACTCGGCTTGTCTCTCGCTTATCTGCTCTCTCGTTCCCTCGACCTCGGCTTGTCTCTAGACCATTCTTTGCTTACTCCTTACGTTAGTCCGGCCATTCTAAGGTCCGGTATACGTACCTACCTCCTGTTTGTACTTTGCGTGTTGGATCCCTGTCCCGATCCTGACATTACGACAGGGCCAATGGATCCTGCAGGTACAAACACTCAGGTTGGTTCTTCCGACTCTAGATTTGAGGCCATGGATCATAGAATGGATCAGATGGCTCAAGCGCTGCAGGCTTTATTATCTCGTTATAGTAATCAACCAGAAGAGATGTGTACTACATCCATCTCCCCTGTAAGTTCAGGTCTAGAGGTAGCCACAGTAGGTGCTTCTTCCCGTATTACTCCCCCTGTACGTTATGGTGGCTCTCCGGATAAGTGTCGTGGTTTTTTAAACCAGATAGGTATTCATTTCGAATTACAACCCCGCTCCTACCCTACAGATAGGGCGAAGGTTGGATTCATTATCACACTACTCATTGATAAAGCTCTGAGATGGGCCAATCCATTGTGGGAGAATGATAACCCGTTACTCTATAATTATAATGCCTTTGTCGCTGCTTTTAGAAGAACTTTTGACCCTCCAGGTAGAAAGGTCAATGCAGCTAGATTACTGTTGCGCCTTAGACAAGATAACCGAACCCTTGTGGATTATGCACTAGAGTTCAGGTCCTTGGCGGCAGAAGTTAAGTGGAATGAACAGGCTTATATAGACGTATTTTTAAACGGATTATCAGATGAAATTCTAGACGAGGTTGCTACAAGAGAGCTTCCTGAAAATTTGGAGGATTTAATTTCTTTTTTTTCTCGTATTGATGAACGTTTAAGAGAGAGGCAGAACACTCGAGATAGAACCCGTAGACCTTCCTTTAAACTAGCTCCTTCATTTCAAAGTCCTGAATCCACAACCTCAGCTTTTCCAGAACCTATGCAGATAGGCAATACTCGCCTCTCAGAAGAAGAGAGACAGTACAGGAGAAGGGAGGGGTTGTGTATGTATTGTGGAGTAAGAGGGCACCTACGCCTAAATTGTCCTAATCGCCTGGGAAACGCTCGCACCTAAGTTTCTCTAGAGGACAGGCCTTGGGTGTTTCTATTTTGTCCTCTATACACAATTATAAAGATCACAGGCTTCTGCTACCTGTTTCTTTAGCTTGGGAGAAGGGAGTACTAAAAACTATGGCGTTGGTAGATTCCGGAGCTGCTGAGAGCTTTATTGACCAAGTTTTTGTTACTAAACACTCTATTCCATCCCAGCTAAGGGATACACCCTTGGCCGTTGAGGCCATAGATGGTAGACCATTATCTGAACCTGTTATTTTTCGTGAGACCATACCTGTTAACTTAACTGTTGGTATCCTACACGAGGAAGGTATATCTCTTATGCTTATTTCGTCTCCTTCTGTTCCTATAGTCCTGGGGTATCCGTGGTTAAAGAAGCATAACCCTATTATTGATTGGGAACTAGGGGAGATAGTCTCATGGGGCCAGGGTTGCCAGAGCAGGTGCTTACAGAAAGTCTCACCGGTTTGCATAGTTAACGCACCGGCTAATTCTACCCAGTCTACAGACGTACAAATACCGCCTCTGTACCTGGATTTAAAGGCAGTCTTTGACAAAAAGAATGCTGACACTTTACCTTCACACAGGCCCTTTGACTGCAAGATCAGACTCCTGCCTGGGACCATGCCTCCGAGGGGTACGGTATACCCTTTATCCACTAAGGAGAACTTAGTCTTAGAGGAGTATATTCGTGAGAACCTAGACAAAGGATTCATTAGGAGATCCTCCTCTCCTGCCGGGGCCGGTTTTTTTTTTGTGAATAAGAAGGATGGTACGTTAAGGCCTTGCATTGATTATCGAGGCTTGAATAAAATAACTATTAGAAATGCCTACCCGATTCCTTTGATTACTGAGCTCTTTGATCGTCTAAAAGGCTCTAAGATTTTCACCAAGTTAGATCTCAGAGGGGCGTATAACTTGGTGAGAATTCAGCAGGGAGACGAGTGGAAAACAGCGTTCAATACCCGTTATGGGCACTATGAGTACACGGTAATGCCTTTTGGGCTCTGTAATGCACCGGCAGTATTTCAGGACCTGATCAATGAAGTTCTTAGGGAATTTCAACATGATTGCGTTATTGTATATTTGGATGATATACTAATACACTCTAGAGAAATTGAGACCCACCACAGACAAGTCAGAAGGGTATTGCGCAAACTTCTACAACATGGGTTGTACTGCAAATTGGAGAAATGTAGTTTTGACCAATCTCAGATAAACTTTCTTGGTTACGTGATTTCTGGGGACGGGTTTAAAATGGATCCGGATAAACTCCAGTCTATTTTAGATTGGCCATTACCCAGGGGTCTCAAGGCCATTCAGAGGTTTATTGGATTCTCCAATTATTATAGGCGTTTCATTAAAGGATACTCTTCTATTATTGCTCCTATTACCAATATGACCAGACAGGGGGCTGACACTAAGACTTGGTCTACTGAAGCTCTCGTTGCTTTCAAGACACTCAAGGAACTTTTTGCTTCTGCACTGATTTTAGTTCACCCTGATACGACTTTGCCTTTTCTACTCGAGGTAGACGCCTCAGAGACAGGTATAGGCGCTATCTTGTCTCAATGGTTAGGTGTGGATAAACCGTTACATCCATGTGTTTTTTTTTCCAAGAAATTATCTGGGCCTGAAAGCAGATATGACATTGGTGACAGGGAACTACTAGCGGTTATCATGGCTTTAAAGGAGTGGAGACATTTATTGGAAGGGACCTTGCATCCTGTTACTATTTTGACGGATCACAAGAACTTGTCCTATATTGGGGAGGCCAAGCGCTTGTCCGCCAGGCAAGCTCGTTGGTCCTTGTTCCTCACTCATTTCAATTACGTGCTCACTTTTAGACCTGGTTCTAAGAACTCTAAAGCCGATGCTTTGTCTCGCCAACATGAACCTTCTACTATATCTGAGGCGGTTTTGTCTTCTATAGTTCCCAAGTGCAATATTATCGCCAACACGAGTCTCAGGATTCATTCTCCGTTGCTTGCCGAGAGGGGGGGTACTGTCAGGGTACCTGTTGTCTCTACCTCAGAGGAGGTGAGACACTTAGACGTTCATCCTCTCAGAGGGGCTGACTCACTCGTTCCTCGCAGTTCTCTCGGTCGTTTACACGCCGGCCGCGAGGGACCCGCTTCCTTTGATGACACGGCGCTCAGTAGCCGACGTCATGACGACAATCCGTTCCGACCTGTCAATCAAGTCCCGAGCACGAATCAGGACTCGTCGGGGGCGTGATTACCTATCTAGAACCAGGGTATAAAGTAGGGCTTTCTGCATTTGTTCATTGCCCTGTCGTGGTGATGTGGAATTATTAAAAATTATTATTGTACTTGTATTGAATTATTGTACTAACTCCATTTTAACTTTATACTTCTTCCTCCATTTTGTCCTCCTAACCTGACTTCTTCAATCCTCCATTTTGTCCTCATGACTTAACTTGTTCATTTTAAAACTACCTTACGTGACTGAACTTCTCAACCCAATTAGTATAGTAGACAAAGACTGTGTTTCCTGCAAGGACAAGCACCAGGAGGTGCTGGCTACTCCTTAAACCTTGCTGGCTACTCCTTAGAACTTGTAAGATAATGTAGTTTGAAGGCCACGAGAACACAGTAGTAATGAAATGTTCTATTCATAAGAGACCTTGCACCTGGACATGAAGCCTGATATCATTGACCGTGTAAAATGACGCTCAAGACCCCCTTATCCCCACCCGTGTCCAGAATAATCCCACCTCTGATGGGTGGGCACGGGACTAACCTCTTAATTTTTCGAACCAATAGGTAAGACACTAACCCCGACACTTAACAATTAATCCAATTGATGATGTTTATTTGCTGATATTCTAATAATCAATGATGACGCAAAATGCCTCTTAAAAGGTCCTGCGCGCCCGCTTTTTCTTCACTTGCCAATAAACTTTCTCGAAGTTATTTTAACCTGAACCTTGTGTGTCAGACTTAATTACTTCAGCGTATATACGCAATTCAATTTTATTGATTTGGACAGGAACAGATAGACATTTAAACATTTTGGTTTACTTTTAAAAAGTACCATAACAACTTGGCGCCCAACGTGGGGCACCGGGCTATGTCCGGCCGGTGAGCCGTCCTAAGGAAGACAAGGGTGGACGGAGGAATCCAGGGGGAAGGAAAGGAGATTGATCACCTCCAGGTACACGGTAGAGACTTCTGCAGAGCCACCGGTATGTTCCGGCCCCTTTGATTGACCCGTCCACGTGTCTGTGACTGCTTCCCGGGAGGACATCAAAGACAGGTAATATCTTGCCCGGTGTCTCGTTACTCACTTGTTTACCTGCATTCTAGTCTATCTGTTGCCTGGGTGTGTTTGAATTGTTTGCCTGTTTCCCCATTTTGAGATAAAGGGGGGGTGGACCTGCAGGGGATTTGCCTGGGGTTCTGTCTTGCTTGTTTTCCCCTTTTTGGGATAAAGGGGGGTGGACCTGAGGGGACTTGCCTGGGTCTTCAGTTTGTCTGTTTATCTGTTTGTATTTTTCCCCTTTTTGGGATAAAGGGGGGTGGACCTGCGGATGCGTTCCTGGGGGTCTTCTGTTACCTGTTTACCTCTTTTAGGAACCACGGTGTTGTGGTTGTAAGGAAAAAGGGGGGTTGACCTGCGGATGCGTTCCTGGGGGTCTCCTGTTGCCTGTTTACCTCTTTTAGGAACCACGGTGTTGTGGTTGTAAGGAAAAAGGGGGGTTGACCTGCGGATGCGTTCCTGGGGGTCTTCTTTACCTGTTTACCTCTTTTAGGAGCCTCGTGGCTGTGGCTGTAAGGAAAAAGAGGATTGTTGGAACTGTGGATTTTGTGTAGACTCATAATTTCCTGTGATCCTTCTTGTGTCACTTTGAGAGCCTAGCTAGCTTCTTTGTGCACGTGGTAACCCGCAGCTTCAAGTGTGGAGGCTGAGGGAATTTTTCTGTTTATTTGTGAGGGGGACTTAGTCTTGTGGCAGAGGACTCTGTTTCCTGGGGGGATTCAAGTAGGCATTGCTTGTTTTCCGCATCACGTGGTAGTGAGACTTATAAGTGGGTTTTATAGGGGCACTACGGGAGTGAGGATAGAGGTGGCCACATTCTTGTGGACTGCTGCGTAGAGGGAGGCTGACGGAACTCGGACCGGTGTCAGTTGTTTTCCGTGGCCGCTGGTAGTGAGACTTACGAAAGTCGTTCTCCGAGCGGAGACACTACGGGGTTGAGGGAGGTGACTTTGGAGTAAGCACACGAGTAAAGGAAAGGGATTATTGTTGATTTTGAACTGTGATGCATGCACTGTATTTCAACTGTATTGTTGTCTTGTTTGTTTAATGAGGAGTCTCATGAACTCCTGTGTCTGTCTCTAAGGATTTTCCTTGCCTTTTCATCTTTTCTGTACTTCCTATATTATTATACTATCCACTCCCATTCCTCTTAAAAGAGAAGTGATTGGTCACACACTTCTCACCTCGCTCCAATCCGTGTCTACCATCCCGGGTAGGCGGATTCAGTGACTAGTCTACGTTTTGGGAAGACGCACCTGAGAAAGTCCCACGGTTCTCGGGTGGCAGTCGAGCATTGTAGACGTTCTTGTTCAGTTATCTCTCTCTCTCTCTCTCTCTCTGTATCTAGGACGCTGGTATAGGGGTAGAGGGACTATGGGACAGGATTTAAGTAAACCCAGTAAGGGTTGGTTGGCATGTGATTTGGTAGAAAACAGAGAGGGTGGGGAGATGGTTAAAGGTGTTGAAAAGATTGCAAAAGTATGTAAAATTACTGTACCAACGGGTGGAAGATTGCAACCAGAAAGTTGGCGCTAGTTACTGGCAGAAATGAAAGGCAAGCTTACAGATAATGGTTTATTAAAGACTGCTGAAGCATGGTACAGAGTAGCGAAGGCTATTCAGCTAGAAGGTTGGGTTGAGGAAGAAATAAATCACAAAGGTGTGAAATTGTTTGTGTATCATAATAATTGTGTTACTGGGGTTTACCCTCAGCCAGCGCCCCAAAATGGCGCCCAGGGGATATCTATCCCCAAGGTTCAGTCAGCCATAGGTGATAGCCAGCTGACTATGTTCCCCACTCCCAATCCTCCTAACACCCATCCCGTCACCTCCCCTGTCTGCCCGGTCCTGAATTCTGATGGATCTTTCTTTTCCCCTTCCCCGTCCCTAACATTCCCATCATCCTCATCCATCCCTACGCTACCTGCTGTACCTCCCCCTAACATTTCATCTGCCATTCCTTCCCTACACTCACTCTCCGTTAATGATCCCCTCCCCTCTTCATCCGCCCAGCCAACCACCTCTTCCACCCTTGCCCCGGCTCCTCCCTCTGCACCCACCCCTACCAATCCCTCTCCGTCCCCTCCCATCTCCACCCCGGTTCAATACCCCACCTCCTTCCCCTCCCCAGCCTGGCCCTACCCCTTCCCATATCCCATGGCCCTGCCCTATCCCGGATATCCACTACCCCTTCCCCAAGCCACTCCCCAGATTCCGGTCATGCCCAGTCTGGCACAGTCCGCTCCGGATGTGCCCACATCCAACATGGCCGCCACTTCTTCCCTTAATCCTAATACAGTACCTTTTCCGGCCACCAATATGGCGGCCCCCAGTACAGCCCTGATGCCGGTAATTCCCGGTGACTACCTGTCCCCAGGTTATGACGTGCTGGCCACCCCCGCATCTGGGACCCCCGCTCATCCTCCGGTCCTGTCACCTTACTCGGGCCCTGCACGTAAGAGAGCTCAGATCATAGAATTAGATGAGGGAGAAGAGGATAGGTTATCCCAGGACTCATTGGAGGCTGCAGGAGCCGCTGCAGGAGCCTCAACTCATCGTTCTATCGATGATCCCTTTGGACACAAGGGTCGGGGAGAACGGACCCCTCCTAAATATGTTGCTTTTAACCCCACTCAAGCTAGTGCATTAATGAAATCGCTCCCTGACCCAGAAAAACAGCCTATGCCTTTTTACCGAGGGATAGTTCAAATTCAAAAGACCTATTCCGCCGCATGGCGTGATTTACTGAGCATTTGTGCTATTAAAGCAGGGGATGCATATTGGCCAAGCATGGCCCGTCACCTCAGTACAGATCTGCTTTCCAGTGATGTTGATTACCCCTCCGGGGTAACCTTTTGCACCCAATTAAGAGAATGGGCTAAAGACAAACTTGCAGATCAGGCTGCTGGCCTTACTGATGTTATTCAAGATAAAGGAGAATCAGTGGAAAGGTTCCATGCAAGACTGTATCAAATGTTTACAGATTTGGGATTTGATCTTACTGACAAAATTCATTCACAAATGCTGTCAGGTGCGTTTGTCCAAGGTGTTAAAGACTCTATACGTAAGGGAATCATTGCTGCACGCCCTGAATATAAGGTTGTTCCCCTGGATACCCTGCTTTTAGTTGCTAGAGGTTTGGAATCTGTTCAGACCCCGAGAAGACCCACTTCAGCTCCTCTCATGGTATCCCGCTCCACTCCAGTCCCAAGAGGTCCCAGACCGGAGGAGGGGGGACATTGCTTTAATTGTAGAGCAAAGGGACACTTTAGAAATGACTGTCCAGAACCAAAAAGGGAGCAAAGGGAATCCAGAAAACCACCCAAGCCTGCCCCGGCTCCCAAAGCCACCAAACAGGCTCCAATAGTTGAGGAACCCGATGACTAGGAGATTGGCAAGCCTGTGTCCGTAACCCCTGTCATGGCAGTGTCTACAGGGGATAAGGGGGGGCCACTTGCCACAGTAACTTTACCCATTGAAGGCCACCCTACCACATTTCTAGTTGACACAGGTGCAGTCCGTAGTGTTCTGCGAGAACAAGACCTGCCAGACCCATCTTTTCTGTCAAATATTGATGTCTCTTGTGTTGGAGTGGATGGCCAACCAAGACATAGCCCTTTAACAACTCCACTACGAGTTGGCTCTAGCCTGCTTGCTCGCTTTGTAGTATCCTCCACATGCCCAATTAACCTGTTAGGTGCTGATGTTCTCTCACGCCTGCAAGCATCCATCACCTTCACCCCGGATGGGCAGGTAGAAATGTTCACACCTCTATCTGT
Source organism: Pelobates fuscus (assembly GCF_036172605.1). Classification (NCBI taxonomy): domain Eukaryota; kingdom Metazoa; phylum Chordata; class Amphibia; order Anura; family Pelobatidae; genus Pelobates; species Pelobates fuscus. Next base: position 149,696,844 of record NC_086320.1, on the reverse strand, counting down.
ATCAGACACCTCAGCCCTGTGTTCCTTGCCTCTGATGCTGCATTTAGAAAAGCCCCGTGAGGAAGCAGCAGAATTAAGGTCTAATTTCCCAGAGGAATTAAAAACTCAGGTGCCCGCCAAGTTATGGTCCTCAGGCCCAGAGGACATAGGTCACCTAAATGTTCCCCCTGTGGTGGTAAAGCTTATTCCAGGAGCTAAGTTACCAAGAAAGCCACAATATCCATTAAAACCAGCACAGTCTGCTGCCATTTCTATCCACATCAAGGCACTCTTAGAGAAGGGTGCCCTGGTAAAATGTAAATCTGAATGCAACACCCCATTATTTCCTGTGAAAAAGAAAACTCCAAAGGGTGAGCCAGAGAAGTACAGGATGGTCCAGGATCTCCGTGCTGTCAATGAAGCTACCGTCCTGGACACCCCTCTTGTACCAAATCCCCATACTCTACTCTCTGGAGTCCCACCATCTGCAAAATTCTTCACGGTCATTGACCTGGCCAATGCCTTTTTCAGTGTCCCACTGGACCCATCCTGTCAATACCTGTTTGCTTTCACTCATGAGATGCAACAGTATACCTGGACTGTCATGCCCCAAGGGGCACAAAATTTTCCAAGTCAATTTGCAAAGGCCATGGGTACCATCCTTGACCCATGGCAAGCTGAGCACCCAGAAGTTGTCTTGCTTCAGTATGTGGATGATCTACTGCTGTGTGGAGATGATATGCCCACTACTGAAAGGTGTTCAATTAGTCTTCTTTCCTATTTGGCAGAACAGGGATGCAAAGCTTCACTCACCAAGCTGCAATTCTGCCAATCTTCAGTGATTTTCCTTGGACATTGCCTATCTCAAGGTACCAGACATCTTACTCGGGACCGGGTAAGAGCTGTTCTGGACATTCCACCTCCAAGGACTTCAAAGTCTCTTCATGCCTTCCTAGGCCTCATTTCCTACTGCAGAGCATGGATCCCAGAAGCCTCTCTGCTTATGCAACCTCTCTATGATGCTCTTAAGTCTGACCCATTCTGTCTGACCAATGAAGCTCTGGACAATTTCAATGCTCTAAAACGTGCCATTGCTTCTGCTCCTGCCTTGGGCCTACCTGACTACTCCAAACCTTTCAAATTATTTGTCTCTGAACGACAAGGCCATGCAACAGGAGTTCTCACCCAAACTAATGACTTAAGAGGCCGCCAGAGGCCTATTGGATATTTCTCATGTCAACTGGACATTGTGGCCAGAGGGACTCCGTCCTGTCTCAGGGCTGTTTTTGCTGCAAGAGAGCTCATAGAAAGAACCTCAGACCTGGTCCTTGGCCACCCTCTGGTTGTTTTGGCCCCTCATGACATTTCTGCTATCATCAACCAAGTCCAGCTCAAGCACGTGTCTCCAGCCAGATACCTGCGCCTACAGTGTCATCTTCTTTTGCCTGACAACATTTCCATCCAAAGATGCCAAGTGCTTAATCCATCCACTCTTCTTCCACTCCCTGAGGGGGGTATCTATTATGGATTTATCACGGATGAAACCTACATTTACCTGCTCTGTGGATGTATCAAGAAAGTCATGCATCCACATTTGTCATTTTATGAAGATGAGACACCTCTTTGTGAAGGCCCGGATTACGCCTTCTGTACCATGTGGTACAAGCCGAACATTACTCCTGAACCTTGCTATGAAGATGAGCTTTACCACTGGATCGATGTAAAGCTCACTGCACAAGACTTCTATTGTGACTCTGAAGGCAATAGCATGGTCTTGGTCCAGCTACCTCAACAACTTAACTACCTTTACCGCCATTGGGATACCGCTATCCCACATATTCCTGTTACCAAGTTGAAGACAAGGTCATGGAATGATCTTGGGCCCATGGCAAAACTATGGGCCACCATGAATGAAGAACAGCTACAGGAAAATGGTATTGCCAAATACCCAACAACTGACCTTCTAGAAGCATGGCCACGCCATTTCCTGGAAAAGGAATTTCAAGATCTGGTCATAAAGAATGATTATGACCCAGAAACACCTCATGACTGTTTCGAACAGATGAAAATGGAAACAGTGCACCTACCAACTGTGCATGAGAATCCATTAACAGATCCGGATTTTACCCTGTTTGTGGACGGTTCAAGATATGCTGATGAAGAAGGAAGATACCATACAGGATATGCCGTAACCACAACAGATGAAGTTATCAAATCATCATCCTTACCGCCAGCAATGTCTGCGCAAGAAGCCGAATTACAGGCTCTGACTTCAGCATGCAAAATTTCCGAAGGAAAACGTGCCAACATCTATACAGATTCAAGATATGCTCTGGGTGTGGCACATGACTTCGGCCTAATTTGGAAGACAAGAGGATTCCTTACCACCGCCGGTACACCAGTCAAACACAGCACTGCAATCAAGGAGCTAATGGACGCCCTCCTACTCCCCAAAGAGGTGGCCGTTTTGAAAGTCAAGGCCCATGGGAAATTGGATACAGATGAAGCAAAGGGCAACCATTTAGCTGATCAGGCCGCTAAGCTAGCGGCCAGGGATCTGCAGGAAGTGGACGAAGGAGTGTCCGGACAAGAAGAAGAAGAAGTTCCTATTTTTGCTCTGCAAACTCTTCCTACTGATTTACGAATTTTGCAAGAACAGCAAGCTGCAGTCACTCCTGAGGAAATCCAGAAATGGAAAAAGAAAGGAGCTGTCCAAAAGGACGGAATATATTACAACAACTTCAAATTTTGTCTTCCCAGAAATTTGTATCCAGCAGTTGTCCAATGGGCACATGGGCCTGCACACCTGTCAAAAGAACTGATGGCCGCCCTCATACAGAAGTATTATGAAGCACCTGGAATCACAACATTAATCAGCAGCTTCTGTAAGGCCTGTGTCATTTGTGCAAAATGCAATCCAGGAAGACCAGTCAAGGTGCCTGTAAAACACCTGGCAAAGCCCATGTACCCCTTCCAGCGAATTCAAATTGACCACATCCAAATGCCCAAGAGTGGGCCCCATGAATATGCACTAGTCATAGTGGACATGTTCTCAGGATGGCCAGAGGCATACCCAGTGGCCAATATCACTGCAAAAACAACCGCAAGACGCCTACTTACCGAGATAGTATGTAGGTTCGGACTTCCAGAAGTCATTGAAAGTGACCAAGGCCCAGCCTTTACAGCAACAGTGACTAAAGAAATTTGGACTGCTCTAAGGGTGACTCTAGCCTTCCACACCCCTTACCACCCACAAAGTAGTGGTAAAGTGGAGCGTATGAATGGCACCCTAAAAACCAGAATGTTAAAAATGTCACAAGAAACAAAGATGCCTTGGCCAGAAAGCCTGCCAATAGCTTTATTTAGTGTTAGACACACACCTAGAGGGAAGCATTCACTGTCCCCATATGAGGTTCTATTCGGGACAGCACCCAGACTAGGTTGTTATTATCCACAGCAGTTGCAGCTCCAATCAGATGTTTTAGTAGACTATGTAACTGAACTTGCAAGTGTTTTAAACAAGATACATGCCCAAGTTTTCTCTTCAATTCCAGATCCCGAATTGGATACAGGTTCCCATAACCTGCTTCCCGGAGATTGGGTCCTGGTCAAGAAGTTTGTGCGGAAAAATACCCTGGAACCAAGATTTGACAGTCCATTCCAAGTTCTCCTGATTACCGCAACCTCCGTCAAATTGGCCGGTAGGCCAAATTGGATCCACGCTTCCCACTGCAAGAAATCTCCTGCCCCAGAGGAAGCAAATACTGCACAAGCATGTATCTCTGGTACACCTTCTCCCTAATTAGCCTTATAAAGGCCCAGCAAGTAGCCATTACCAAAGATATTAGTGGGTACACCTTCTGGTATAATTCATCGTGCACCCAGGTGGCTACTTATACCTTTGATTACTGTGATATTGTAGAATGCCCATTTCCCACACCACAAATCCAGAGCATCTATAGAGATATCCCTCATTCGAAAGACCCATATGTTTGTGTAGTTGACAAGCAATGGGGGCACAATTGTGACCATTGGGGGGCGGCGGGATGGAATGCCGGGCCTGCCTGGGGTTACAAACCAAAAAGTGCCGTAGCTAAAGTAGATGATCATGGTAGATCTCTTCTCCAGAGAATGACTTTGAGAAAGCCTGGGGGGAGTACACCAATGAAATTAATCCTTAACATTGAGCATCCAAGCCCAACAGATGCAGACCAGTATGTGATGGGAATGTATTGGAAAAAGGGTTCCTACCAAAAATTAGGGCATTTCTACCTCAAAGATATGTGCAACTCTTCTGAGTGGCAAGGGGCCACCCATATGGTCCCTAACCCATTAAAACCTCATATCCAGACCTTTCAAGACATGATGGCCATTGCTAACCCCACCTTTGAAGATACCATGGCCGCTGAAACAGGTTTTAATGATGTAAATCTATGGTTAGAATGGATGAAATATAATGCTAATAAGCATAATAGAACTGCATGTTATGTGTGTGGCGGTGCCCGGCCTCACCTGGGTACTGTGCCTTTAATCCTGCCAGTAGATATAGAAGAATGTGTTTTAAGCCTTTTTGCCTATCACTATAATTTTAACAGGTCCATATGTATTGCATGGACAAAGGAGTATCCTCTCCTAACCCAGGATGTCAAACCCCCAGATGGTATTACCGTGTATAAAGGTAATTACACTTGTTATGCTAATTACGATGGAATAGGTAAATTCTTGGGTAACTTCTCTAAGGGGTATTGTGCTACCTACAGAAATGTCTCTATGGACTTGTTGCAGTTTCACACCAGGTCATTAGGGGATATTTACTGGTTGTGTGGGGATTTACAGCTAAGATCCAGAATGGACAAGCAGTAGTGGGGGGAGTGTACTCTGGCTAAAGCTATTATGCCTATACATATCATCTCTGACACACACCTCGTCACCCATGGGTCCAAACACACTAAGGTTAAGCGTGACGCCCCAGTGAAAGGAAGTTTTGATCCTCATGTGTATATTGATGCCATTGGAGTGCCTAGGGGGGTGCCCAATGAGTTTAAAGCAAGGGATGAAGTTGCCGCAGGATTTGAATCAATTTTTACCATAGTTACCGCAAACAAGAATTTAAATTGGATAAATTACATTTATTATAATCAACAGCGTTTTGTTAATTACACCAGAGACGCCCTCCAGGGGTTGGCCGAACAGCTGCAGGCCACATCCCAAATGGCTTTCCAGAATAGAATGGCCCTAGATATGATCTTAGCCGAAAAAGGAGGGGTTTGTAAAATTTTGCCCGACACCATGACATGTTGTACCTATATCCCAGAAAACACAGGCCCTAATGGTAAAGTTACATTAGCCATAGAAAAATTAAATGACCTGTCTGAAGAATTAAAAAGGAATTCTGGGATAAAAGATCCTTGGGAAAGATGGTTTGGTTGGATGACAGGATGGCAAAAGGCTTTAATGCAGATTGGTATGGCTATACTAATTTTCCTTTTTATTTTTGCTCTTCTCTTTTGTTGTATCCTCCCATGTCTGAGAAAATCCCTCATGAAGACTGTTGACCAAGCGGCACCCACTTTCACCCATCTCGAAGTTGATGACCAAGAATCCCAAGACATCAACTCACCCTGTCTGCCGCTGCAAACTATCCCTTTTGTTGATAAAGTGCAGGAATTCTAGGAAGGGACTAGCTTAGGGACAGCATCTGTCAGTGAATGGTAAAGGCCCCGTGTGGAGAAGTGGTGGGTTAGCTGCCATGGGACACCCATGGGTGTGAAGTGTTCGAGAGCCATACTGACGGATGAGTTAGCCTATTAGGGTCAGCTCTAGGGACAGACTTGCACTTTGCATTAACACCTAGCTAGCGGCCACGGGGTTTCTGTGCCTTTGGGTTAACACGTCTTCTGATACTAACATAATAAAGTTTTATCTCTTAGAATCTAACATTTCATAGGGGGGACTGATGTGGAATTATTAAAAATTATTATTGTACTTGTATTGAATTATTGTACTAACTCCATTTTAACTTTATACTGTGACTTCTTCCTCCATTTTGTCCTCCTAACCTGACTTCTTCAATCCTCCATTTTGTCCTCATGACTTAACTTGTTCATTTTAAAACTACCTTACGTGACTGAACTTCTCAACCCAATTAGTATAGTAGACAAAGACTGTGTTTCCTGCAAGGACAAGCACCAGGAGGTGCTGGCTACTCCTTAAACCTTGCTGGCTACTCCTTAGAACTTGTAAGATAATGTAGTTTGAAGGCCACGAGAACACAGTAGTAATGAAATGTTCTATTCATAAGAGACCTTGCACCTGGACATGAAGCCTGATATCATTGACCGTGTAAAATGACGCTCAAGACCCCCTTATCCCCACCCGTGTCCAGAATAATCCCACCTCTGATGGGTGGGCACGGGACTAACCTCTTAATTTTTCGAACCAATAGGTAAGACACTAACCCCGACACTTAACAATTAATCCAATTGATGATGTTTATTTGCTGATATTCTAATAATCAATGATGACGCAAAATGCCTCTTAAAAGGGCCTGCGCGCCCGCTTTTTCTTCACTTGCCAATAAACTTTCTCGAAGTTATTTTAACCTGAACCTTGTGTGTCAGACTTAATTACTTCAGCGTATATACGCAATTCAATTTTATTGATTTGGACAGGAACCGATAGACATTTAAACATTTTGGTTTACTTTTAAAAAGTACCATAACAGTGGTTCTAGCTTGTCTAGTCACTCAGTGCTCTTGTTATCTATTTGTCTCTTTGGTTTTGACCCGGCTTGTTTGTTCTACCCTGCTTACCTCTGTTACCCTTTGACTCGGCTTGTCTCTCGCTTATCTGCTCTCTCCTTCCCTCGACCTCGGCTTGTCTCTAGACCATTCTTTGCTTACTCCTTACGTTAGTCCGGCCATTCTAAGGTCCGGTATACGTACCTACCTCCTGTTTGTACTTTGCGTGTTGGATCCCTGTCCCGATCCTGACACATCACAAACGTGACCAGGCAGGGTTGTCCCCTTTTGTACATTATGGCACTGGAACCACTGGCAGCATTAATCCACTCCACTGCAGACATCACAGGAGTCTGTATGGGCAATGAGGAGTATAAATTAAACCCCTTTGCTGACGACATCTTCTAACCATGACTAACCCTCACACCTCCCTGCCAGCATTCCACTCCATACTACAAGACTACAGTCAATGCTCGTACTATAAATTAAAATTAACCAAAACACAAGCCATGGGGGTGGGGATAGAGGACGACTACCTAGAAGAACTGAAGAGAACATATACATACGACTGGAGAACAGATTATCTCACATACCTGGGACTTAAACTTTACCATAACCTATCAAAACTGTACCATCTCAACTATATTTTACAAAAACATTACAAACACTCTCCAAAATTGAAGATACAAATTGATCTCATGGTCAGGATGCATAGCTGCAGTCAAAATGATAATCCTGCCCAAATTACAATATTTGTTCCGGACAGTCACTATGCGAGTCCCGACCGCTTACTTGCATCCATCCAAAGACAGATAAATATGTTCATATGGAATGATAAAAAAACAGACATACCTGAAAGGGTGGAATGAGCCTTCCGAATGTGAAGCTGTATTTCAAAGCAGCTGTATTAAACAGCTTACTCTCCATCAACCAAGTAACTGACACACCTCAATGTGTGAGCATTGAACAATACTGGCTCCCACAGGGAGACATGAACAGTGTGGTTTGGGTACTTCCCCATCAAAGACTAAATACTACCAACATATTCCCTGCCACTATAGCAACATTACAAACATGGTAAACCACCCGCAAACAACTGTGCAACTGCCACCTAACACCCCTCTCCATTCCTCTGAGGGTTTTATCCAACTTGATTCCTGATTTTAATTATAGAACCGGGAACAGATGTGGTTTACACTATATGCATGATTCCCACATCAATGTTGTATTATCTACATTCACCTACCTGAAAGATCACTATACCCTACCTAACACCACCCTTCACTCTTACTTACAATTGTCATCATGGTGGGATGCGTATATGCCAACATCACTCAAACAAGGGTTGTTGATTCCCACAACATTCGAGAGGTTTTTACATGGCATTAAAACCGGTGAAAAACCCACATCTCTACCATATACACTTTACTGCTCCCAGAGGTGGGGTTCAGGTCCTTGAAATGCATACATACATGGGAAAAGAACCTGGGACGTCAATCACCAGAATCCAGCTGGCTAACCGCAATTAACATGTGCAATTATGCGCATCCCACATGGAACTGTCCCAAAAAATACTGTACCGCAGGTACATGATCCCCACCTGCCTAGCTGCTATGTGCCCATCCAAACCTAACACCTGCTAGCGCTGCAACAGTGAGGTGGGCTCCTTCCTCCATATATGATGGAGTTGACCAAAACTGCAACCTGTCAGGGTATTTATATCGGCAGACATTTTGTGCTATGATAGAAATACAAAGTGTATGTTCTGAAATCAAAATGAACAGATCAGACTCCATTTTGTATCTTCAAGCTAACAAAAGAGACACAGAATTTCTATCCTTTCTCTAAAACTGACTGCTTTGCCCAAGCTGAATGGAATGTGTATATAAACAAACCAAGTGATAAGAGACTGTCTAGGTACTAATGGAATATAATAAATTCTAAAAACCCAGACCTGGGTGACAGAGGATTAAATAATTAAATTTTACTTTCGATATTGTACAATGTCCCATTATAGTTTAAGGTGAAACTTAGTTCACAAACTATCAATTTTAGGAATTATAGCAGAATTTGCAGACGCATAGTCTGAAGAAATCCTCTTGATCTGACAGAAAATATAAGTTATAGGCCACATATAGATAACGTAAATGACGTCAAAAATAGCCACCAGGAAAAGTTAACTCTTTCCTGGATAGGTATGTGTAGTGGAACAATACTGCCATCTAGAGTCCAAATACGAGAATGGTTACCTAGAAGGCAACCACACCCCACATTTGTGATTGGCTATCACTTAGAGGAATTTCCCCTTTAAAAAGTTAAGACAAGGGAAGAGTTGGACATTCAAAGATTGAAGAGAGAGACATTACAACACTCTCGGGAGATTCAGGGAGATTCAGAGAGATCCAGGCAGAATCGGGTGATCAGAGTAACCAAGAAACTCTTACACTCCATGCAGAGAAAGAGACCCATGACACTTAGCTACCTGAGAACATCTGATGAGAAAATATCTACTTAACTGGTAAATATACAGGCATTTAATTAATTAATTTAAATTAATTAAATTAATAGCATGATATATGACTGGATAAATCATGATTAGATTTCATATTTAGAAATCTTAATTATTAAAGAATATATATATATGGTTATAGCATCCTATCTGCAGCTGGGATTAATATAGCCATTAATGTATTTGTGTGATTAATATCACGTTAGCATATCATGACCATTTATCCAGCTGTATGATTTGCTCTAAAATAAGATAAAATATCTGTTAGACAAATTAATTAAATATCAGCTTATTAAACATATAGATTTCTCATTGGATGGATCAAGGAGTGGTTACTGACTATTTAAATATTATTTTATTTAAAATCACACAAGAGTAGATCTTAAATCCCTAGAAGAGGTCTAGCCAGCATTGCAAGGGTTATTTCTAAACTGCCAGCAGAAAGTCTTTATGGCTTTATTGCTACACGCTGAAGAATTCTCTGTCTCCCAGTGAAACTTTCACATTCTCTCTGTGAAAGGGTCGTAAATCAATCCTGACACCTAATGCTTTAGATTTTAAACTACTTCTTAGTCATTAGGAAATGTTTGTTTTAAATTACCATATTGTATTGCATATTCATGTTATACTCGAATTCCATTGATTATTATCACGCATGTTACTTATATTATTATCATTTGAATATAAAAATAAATAAATTATCTATTTTTATAACAATTTGTGATTTTAATTACCGGTATATGATCATACATTTCACTTATAACGATAACGATTAGGGATCTGAGAATTGAAACTCGTGGGCAATTCTCTCTGTTTACAATTATTATCCCATGAATATCCCCACAAATTGGAGGCACGTTGCTGAGATCGTTTAAGTTGAAATTATATTCCATATACAATAATATTTGTGTAATTCATGCAATATTAATCTTAATATAGAAAAGAGTTTTGTATTGAGATTAAATCATTGTATAAAAAATGGACAGCGATAAATCTGTAACAGATAATTGTGAAATAATTGAAGACTTAAGAAAAAATGCTCTAATCAATATTCATAAACATATGAAAATTGATTTAAGCTATGATGTTTGGTTAAAAAGCATAGAATGGGATGCTAAATGCACGATGACAACTGATGAACACATACTAAAACATCTTAAAGTAATTGCTGAACAAAAGAACATAGAGAAAAAAATGGGGTACATAATACACTCTTGGCCTTTCTTTATGACAGCACTTCTTAAGGCGTTAGATGAAAACAAGGTATTGAATACCAAACTGGACACGTACAGTGAACAATTTGGCATTCAAGATGGGAAATACCAAGATTTACTTGCTGAGCATAAAACTCGTCAGGCTGATCATGAAAAAGAAATGACAGCTTTGATGGATAAATATGCACAGGAAATAAATCAGCTTAAAATACAATTGGATGAGTATGAAAAGGAAAGCCAGGAATCAGGCAGTGAGGTTGATAGCCATCATTCTGTGCCAAAAAGTTGCACAAAAATGAAAGAAAAGACTATCTGTAAATCCCCTCCTTGTTATGATGTTCCCACACCAAACCAGGTTTTCATAAAACAGTCTCTAGGTAAAGATGTGAGTAATTCTAAGAAAACACCTGTAGATTCTTGGCAATCTTGGGCAGAACAGTTTGAAAAGACTGTCCTGGCCAAACTTGATAGAGGGATTCAGACTCAGGTTGATAGGAATGAAAACAGACATGGTTCTGTACACTGGCAGGATTCTGATGCTGATCAGAATTGTGACAGTGAACAAGAAGCTCAGATTGATGGGAGTGAACGTGATTGCACTGTCCACTCTGAAGGCCATGTGACTGATATGCCATCTGCACTGTTGTACGGATCTAATTCCTCTTCAGCAGACAGATCGCATAGACGTTTACCACATCGCAGGGAAACAAACAGAAACAGAAGTCGCAAATCAACGACGCCTGTTTATGAATCGCCAAAGGTTGTTAAGTTCCTTAGAGAGACTGTCCCACAATTTTCTAGAGGTTCAGGAAACATATCTGAACATCTGGAAAATTATGATAGAGCAATGAATTCATTGGGCATGGATGATGACATTCAAAAGAAATAGTTCATTACATGGACCTTTGATTCAATGTGCCGTGTTCATCTTGAAAGTCTTCAAGCTATGCAGTTAATGTCCTGGTCCAAGATGAAATATGAAATAATCATGGAATATGGTAAGTATAAAACCGTTGCTTCTGCAAGGAAGGCGCTTTATAACTTAAAGTGCCGTCCAGATCAAAGCCCCAGAGAATTTTTAGTAATTCTTAAAAATGCATACTCCGTGGCCCAAAGAAAACCCAGGTATGAAAGCACAGACTTCAAAGATCTGTATTTTCATGCCATGCCGGTAAGTATACAAATGAATCTAGCAAGAGATTATGATTGTAAGCTACCATTAGAATGGCTAGTCAGTCAGTGCATGAAATTGTATACCATACACCATGCACATGACGAAAATCAGCCTATGGTTAAGAAACCTGGTGATAAAATGGTGTCAGAGACTAAAATTCAGTTAGGTTTAGAAACCCAACAGAAAAAGAGGACCTATTCTGAGGTTTTGAAAACACCAAAGCCTCAGAAACAGGAAAACGCCAGAAGCAATTCTGCAAACTCCTCTGACAATAACTCTGAAAAATCCAATGCCAATGGGAATAAACGCCCCTGGGTTAATAAAAACCAAGGCAATTCCCAATGGAGAAGGAATCCTCAGGGAAATAGGAGATATGGAAACAGAAACAACCAATCTGCTTCCAATAACTCCCAACAGTCTCAGCCATCCCAGCCAAATTCTAATGGGCAAAGACAAAACGGCAATGGGGGAAATAATTTGCGTCATCAGGTTGGTCAATTGACAGACCAGATGGGCAAATTAATGGAGCAAATAACAAAGATTAACAAAGCCTTTGCTATCAATCCTTTTTTAGGAACAGCTCCCAGGATAGAGCCACCTGTGCAACTGCAGCAACAGCAACAAATACCGCAGCAAATATAGCTACAGTGACTAAAAAGGATAGGTTTTCAGTAGATGTAATGCCTAACCCTGTTTCCTTTCCAGGTACTAACAGTCAAATAAACAATAGTTGTGTTAGGAAACCTATTGCCAATTCCGTCACTTCACTTCCGGGTGAAGGAGGCGCAACGTGTTCCTCTGTTTTTTCATTTCAGCCAAAGGCTAAAATAGCCCCAGCAACCACTAGTTTCCAGGATCCAGCCCTGAAAGGGTTAACTGATGAGATGCCGACCACTAGTTCCCGCTTGACAGTTCAAGATAATCCTAAAAAGGATAGGCCTGTGGGTAAGACTGAGCATTCCTCAGTACAGGTAGAAACTACTGCTGTGACCGGTAATGTATGGAAAACAAGTAATATGTTGACACATTCTAAATTCTTATGTGAATTAGAAGAACATGAAGGAAGGTACTACATGTCTGTAGAAATACAGGATTCGCTACCCCAGCCTTTCAAAGGGTTAATAGATACTGGTTCACAAGCCACTATCTTATCCAATACCTACTTCCAGCAGGTAATGGACTTAGCAACGGATAAGCCGAAGCTAAAAGATTTCCCCAATGCTCTGTTGAGTGTAGGAGGAAATGCACTTCATGTTATTGGCAATACTTGGTTAAAGTTTAAAATAGGTAACAAAACCTTTAGACACCCGGTGATAGTGGTAGATCTCCCCTATAACCGACTAATTCTGGGTATAGATATACTCAGAAGACTTAACACAATTATTGACTGTGTGAATGGAATTGTATGGTCACAAGCTAAGGTTCCTATAACCTATGAGAAATCACATGTACAATCTGATCGTAACTGCCATGTAATAGAAGAAAGACCTGACTCGATAGAGGTACATTTTAGGAATAGTCAGTCACCTGACGTGACTATCCTGCAGGTGAATGATGCAATCGCACCTGTAGATGAGCATTCCGTAAGAATTGCTCCAGAGAGGATCCAGAATGTCTCTCTGGAAGGTGATGTTTTAACCATTTCTCTCCACAGGGACTATGTTGAATCTGTAGATCTGGCAGGTCATGCTCAATTCCTTGCCAGAATTGAAAGGGTTAATAACAACTTATTCTTTCCTATTCAGATAAATGACTTAGGAAGAAATAGGAATGCAAAGCTGGTCTTAAAGAGTGAGAACAGCTATATTAGCAGAAGTCTGTTAAAGCAGATCGCTAATCCTAAAATGATCAGGTACGCTTCCCCACATGACAGGTGGATCCAGAACCTGGATGGCGAATCAGAGAGTCACAATGTGATAGCAAAATGTTTACTATCTATTTCCATCGGAAATAAGACAGTTAAACATTTATTCCTAGTGATAGACGAACCTCGCTATCAGGTTTACATTGGCAATGATGTCATACATCGCTTTGCCATACACCTTGATCTGATTAATTCCAACTTGTGGACAAGGTTAAAAGGTAATCCTTGTGGATACCTACACGAGGAAAACGCCCTGAAATCAGGACAAATACTCCCATATGCGGTAAGTATCCAAGTGCCTGATGACATAACCATTCCACAAGGGACAAGTAATTTTCTTTTACCCCTACAGGTCAAGGAGGGTCAGAGATTAGAAAACTCTGATGCCCTAATCTGTTTATCCAAAAGGATACAACAATTAGGGATGGTGGTAACGCATACACCAATGGTAAGTATTGGTAAGAATCCCACCTATATAATGGTCAACAATGTTACACCCAATAGTGTTACTTTACCAAAAGGAACTTTATTAGGTCTAGCATTGGATGCTGAGTACTATACATTTGGTTTCCAAAACCAAATTATAGGCCTCATCCCTGAAGAATACTTAACTGAGGACGAAATTGTCGATCAAATATTCCATTCCTCCCCAGAAGGATTATTCACTATCCTCTCTTTGTATCCCTTCAACGTCGAAGATGGCTCATGTAAAATCGAAGAAGCATCAATCACCTTCGATCATCCGCTCAATGAGCAGGAATCACAAGAGTATCACGACCAAAGAGAAAAGGTAAGTCAACACCGAACTGACCTAACTTCTAGGCTTGAAGAAGCTTATGAGATAGGCCAGCCTGAAATCTTTCCAGGATTTCAGGAAAGGCTAGAAGAGCAAATATCTTTAGCTGACGGTTGCTCCAACGATGCTGAGCGGCAACAGCTAAAGGAAATCCTTATGGAATTCCAAGATATTTTTGCCAAAGATTCCTACGACTGTGGGTTAACTAACCTCCACGTAGCCAGAATACAAACTGATCCAAATTTACCACCTGTATTTATCAAACAATATAGACTCCCATTAGCGTCATACGATGGTCTACAAGACATCATTCAGAATTTAAAGGAAAGGGGCATTATACGTCCAGTGCACAGTTCGTATAATAATCCGATCTTGGGGATTCTGAAACCTAATGGACAATGGCGTTTATGTGCTGACTTACGACAGCTAAATAAACGCGTCTATATGTCTGGTTGGCCAGTGCCATACATAGACCAATGTTTGGTACAAATGCAGGGATCCAAAATATTCACTGCCATTGACTGTGCGCAGGGATATTGGACTGAACCAGTCCATAATGAAGACCAATACAAATTGGCCTTCACATTTGGAAAGCAGCAGGATACCTGGACCCGTATGCCTTTCGGTTACATAAACTCTGGTCATGAATTCGCTGTGTTCATGCATAAAGCTATGCCTGACGCACTAGAGAGAGGAACGTTATCATATGTCGACGATGTCTTGCTGAAAAGCACTTCCTTTGATAAACATATCATAGAGATTAGACATGTTCTCACTCAGTTAAGAGAGGCAGGGATTAAACTGTCTTTACAAAAGGCGCAATGGTGTCGCACCCATGTCAATTTCCTCGGACATGAGGTAACCTCTGAAGGATTAAATCCCCAGAGGAAGAAGGTTGAAGCCGTACTAAAGGCTAAAACACCTTCAAACATCAGGGAATTAAGATCGTTCCTTGGTATGACTAACTACTCCCGTAAGTTCATAGATAACTATGCAGAAATAACGAAACCACTCTTACACCTGCTTAAAAAGGAAACTACCTGGAACTGGGGGGAGCCTCAGGACCTAGCGGTAAGTGAACTGAGGAGGAAGCTCACTCAGGCACCCTGTTTAGCATACCCAGAGGGGGGTAAACCCTTCTATCTGGAGACAGGATATACCGATTTAAGCATCAGTGCTGTTCTGTATCAGAAGCAGGACAGCTTAAACAAAGTTATTGCATATGCTAGCAAGACTTTGTCCCCTGTTGAAGTTAAATTCAACACGTGTGAGAGGGCGTTATTGTCGACTGTCTGGGCACTACAAAATTTTTGTAGCTATATCCAAGGTGAGAAAATAATTGTAGAAACAGCTCACCAACCTCTACAGTATCTGCAGAGTGAAAGAATTAGAGACGGTAATCTCTCTAACAGTCGGATTACTGCATGGACTCTATCCTTACAGGGATGGCCGTTAGAAGTCCGTTATAAACATAATAAGAGAAGCCCAGTTGCCAAAGGTTTAGCAGAATTACATGACTGTACTGCTCCATCTCTGGATGATAATGACACCGGAGATGATTTCCTAGAAGAGCAATTGCTATCCCCTTATAAAGTTTATGACGAGGAATACTGTCGACCACTACCGTGGGTATACATTGATGGTTGTTCATATCACCACGTCGCTGGTGCTGAACGGAAGTTAGTTGCAGGTATCGGAATCGCCTGGATAGGTGATTATCCCAATGTATCTATAGGATACAGTATCGGTCCCAAAAGCAGTCAGATAGCCGAACTCTGTGCAGTATATAAGACCATCCAAATGGCAATAGAATATAGTATCACAGAATTTGTTATCATAACTGATTCCAACTATGTTCGCAACAGTTTCGTCGAATATCTGCCTAGCTGGAAACGTAACCAAATGCTGAAAAGCAATAATAAACCTGTTAAACATGGAAAATTGTTTTGTAAAATTGATGAGTTGGTTAAGGAACATGGTTTAACCATATATTGGAAGAAAACCAAAGGCCATTCTAATATAGAAGGTATTGACAAGGATGGTAATGATTTAGCCGATTCACTGGCAAAACAAGCAGCCATCAATGGTGAAAACCTAAACATTGATGATCTTATGGGTTCAATTCGTGTTGAAGCCATAACTAGACGACAGGCTAGAGATAATGCCGACTTAAATGTCATGCAATGGAGTCAAGAAGCTCCTAGTGAGGACCTGATTACCAGTCAGAAAAACGATCCTGTCATAGGTATATTCTATAAACATATAGAAGACCCTACTGCAAATCCCATCACAGATGAGGATTGCAAAGATAATGAAGATTTACGAATCTTGATGAGATATAAAGTCCAATTTAGTATCATGGATGGGTTGCTGGTCAGAACTTCTAAACATGGTATTCAACAATGGGTAGTCCCAACTGTATACCGAGGGTTAATGCTCCAACATGCACATGATGCACCTACATCTGGGCATCGTGGTGATAAGATCACATATGAGATATTGCGTGATTATGCATATTGGCCACACATGTTAAGAGATGTTAAGACATACTGTCAGGGATGCTTGATTTGTCCGCAATATCAACCCCATGGTCCAACCCATCGTGCACCACTTCAGAAGATGGGGGTGTCATTACCCTGGTCTGATATCCAAATTGACTTTATAGGTCCTGTAACAAGATCTTCAAGAGGTAACAAATACATGTTAACCGTTACATGTATGTACACAAAGTGGATAGAATGTTTGCCTTGTAAAGAGAACACGAGTACCGTGTGCGCCACTTTGTTGATTAACCATGTCTTTTCCAGGTTCGGTCTGCCTCAAAGAATTGAGTCAGACAGAGGTAGTCATTTTACCAGCGAAGTAATGGCTAAGATGTGGAACATTCTAGGTGTTAAACGAAAGCTACATATTGCATACCGCGCTGCGTCTAGCGGGGGGGGGTAGAGCGATATAACCAGTCTATCGTTAATATTCTGAAGAAGTATGTTAAGGAGTCTGGTAAAGACTGGGACATTAAATTGCCCCTAGTTTTAATGGCGATTAGAGCTACACCTAGCACTGCTACCAAATTGTCACCTTTTGAATTGACGACAGGAAGAAAGATGGTTTTACCAAAGCATTTACTATATCGTACTTCAGATCATAATTTGATCAATGCTGCCACTACGCATCAGTATATCGAAGATTTGCGCAAGCATTTACAGCATGCGTTTGCTTTTGCCCAAAAGAATCTAGAAAAAGCAGCGACAGGGGTTAAGACCTAATATAAATAGAACTTTAAGAGATCAGAAGACAGGAGAGAAGACCTCAACTCTGTCACTGACTCGAAAGGTAAAAAGTGGTCACCTGGACTGGGTGGAGAGGGGATAACCCTCGGGAAGACTTGAAATATAAAGAGAGAATCTCCTTAGGTTGTCTAACTAAAGGACAGCCATATGGAGAGGTTACCAGTCCAATTCCATAAGTATAGTAAGGAAAAGTAATAAATAACTTTATTAAATAGAATTAGTATATAAAAGCACAAATCTAAGTAGATAGAGAATTACCCATCATCAGGACATAGAGAACGTGGCTAATGAATAGCCTACTCTGGCTATATATTTTATATGGGACCTTCTAACTAGAAGGACAAAGTACTGAATACTATTAAAGGTACTCCTAGAAAACCCACAGGGGTATATAACTCAGGACTCTATCTAACATAGAGAAGGGCACACAAAATTAAAATATAATACCTAATGGAAAAACGATCTCAATTAAAGGAGCCAAAGGGAAAAGCAATGAGAGGGAAGGGGATATAGAAGGGGAGAGGTAATGTCACAGTGATGAATGACTAAAAAGAGCAATCATAAGACATATATACCTCCCACTCCAACTAGCCAAATCCCACAGAACCCACTCTGAGCTAAAGCCCTATGCTCCTCAAATGACACCTTCGAGGGTATCCTAGTCATAGCCTAAAGCTACAGGAATAATGGAGAAACCAAGCAACGAAAAAAGGCAGTCGTTAGACCGCCTACTAGAAAAGCCACTACCTTTCAAAACAAGAAAGGAGATTAACTCACTACTGCTATGGTATAGGGTATATATAGAGAGATTGGGGAGAGTAATCGGAGAAATGAGGGAGAGAGGTAAAACAGCCAAATAGCCTCTCCCACTACTCGCAAGCTCCCAACAAAACAATCACACACTATACTAGACCCTATGCTCCTATAATTAACACCTTCGAGGGTGTTCTAGTCTTAGCTACAAGCTAATAATAGAGATGGTCCATTAGGTAAAAAATAGTGTCAAATCAAATCATTCGTGCAGGGTGCTCAAACGTGAATAAAGTGGAAGCTAAAGAACCCGACGCGCGTTTCAGCGTGTGAACCACGCCGTCATCAGGGGTAACGCTAGTGCGGCCTGCCCGGCCGTCTGTTATATACCCTGCTAATTGTGCCTATATCGGAGTCCGCCAATCACCGATCGTCTGTTAATGACGCAAACGGGGCGTGTCCAGCTGCTCCGTTGCGTAACTTTTACGACGATCAAGGAGGCTGAGAGCATTGGTGAATTAACCCGTAGAGTGCCTAATGATCCTCCAGGGTTAGATTCAGAATGGTAAAAATGCAGCATCAGAGGTGTATAGATACACTGTATGTCCGCAGGCGTTACACTTAGCTGGTAGTCGAACGGCTATCTAAAGCCTGTTTGATAACAAAGTGTAATGTCTGTAACAGTGTAGAGTAGCCAATTTAATTTCATTGCCTGTGTAATATGAGATAAAAAGTGGCAATCTTTATCCATCAGCAGGCAAATATACCTTATATATTTAATATGCACTTTTGCCAGTAATGCACATCTATAAGGGAACGGCATATACAATGAAAAAATAATAAATAATAATGAGATTATGCCTGTACTGTATATCATGCAAAAGCACCATTGAGCGAACCCAGCTGCATATATACAGTATCTACCTCTGTTCCCCATGGCTTATCTACTGTATAGTGGCATTCGTACAGGAGATATATTCATGGTATGCATGCATAGATAACTATGTAACTGATGTGTGATACAGGTTATGCCAACATATAAATCACGATAGAAATGTATCTATTCCAAATATAGTATGGTACAAATCTATCTATGTATGTAGACTAAACACATAAATGCTCGTACGAAAATTAGGCTCAAAAAATAATAAAAATAATTGAAAGGAAATTTTTAAACTTGTGTGAAGTGATATATACATTTGTGTTTTAACTTAACTAGAATATCATTAAAAATCAGTCTGTCAAATAAATGGGGAATAAGAGAAACCTTCATTTAACCCTGCTGGTGACAGGGTTTTCAATTGGTAAATCCAGAAGGCTTCTCTCTGTCTCAGTTTCAAATCCCAGTTCCCTTTGCGTGGCGGTTGTGGAATATGTTCCAGGCCCATAAACCTAATTCCTGCAGAGGAGTGGTTATGGTGTACGTGTAAATGTCTCGACACTGGTGTCTCCAGGTGTCTCTTGACGGAATTCACATGTTCACGTATCCTAAATTTTAGAGGACGAAAGGTCTTGCCTACATATTTTAAACCGCAGGAGCAGATTAGTAAATAGATCACTCCCGTGGTTAGGCAGTTAAAGAAAGACCGAGGTTTGAATTGCCCCATACCACTGCTATCGGTGGTTAGTTTAGAATGTCTCTTAATAAAGGGGCAAGCACTGCAACGGCCACATTTAAATGTGCCTATTGGTAAGTACTTCTGGAAGTAACCAGAGGGTGCAGTGGTCTGAAGATGACTCGGTGCTAACATATCCCTTAAGTTTCTCCCCCTCCGTGCTGTAATGGAGGGAGAGGGAGGCAATACTTCCTTGAGATGTTTATCAGAGTATAGAATGGGCCAGAATTTTTGAAAGGTTTTTTGCACGGCCTCCCAGCCTGTGTCGAAAGTGCCGATACATCGTATTTTTGTATAGGGTTAAATGAAGGTTTCTCTTATTCCCCATTTATTTGACAGACTGATTTTTAATGATATTCTAGTTAAGTTAAAACACAAATGTATATATCACTTCACACAAGTTTAAAAATTTCCTTTCAATTATTTTTATTATTTTTTGAGCCTAATTTTCGTACGAGCATTTATGTGTTTAGTCTACATACATAGATAGATTTGTACCATACTATATTTGGAATAGATACATTTCTATCGTGATTTATATGTTGGCATAACCTGTATCACACATCAGTTACATAGTTATCTATGCATGCATACCATGAATATATCTCCTGTACGAATGCCACTATACAGTAGATAAGCCATGGGGAACAGAGGTAGATACTGTATATATGCAGCTGGGTTCGCTCAATGGTGCTTTTGCATGATATACAGTACAGGCATAATCTCATTATTATTTATTATTTTTTCATTGTATATGCCGTTCCCTTATAGATGTGCATTACTGGCAAAAGTGCATATTAAATATATAAGGTATATTTGCCTGCTGATGGATAAAGATTGCCACTTTTTATCTCATATTACACAGGCAATGAAATTAAATTGGCTACTCTACACTGTTACAGACATTACACTTTGTTATCAAACAGGCTTTAGATAGCCGTTCGACTACCAGCTAAGTGTAACGCCTGCGGACATACAGTGTATCTATACACCTCTGATGCTGCATTTTTACCATTCTGAATCTAACCCTGGAGGATCATTAGGCACTCTACGGGTTAATTCACCAATGCTCTCAGCCTCCTTGATCGTCGTAAAAGTTACGCAACGGAGCAGCTGGACACGCCCCGTTTGCGTCATTAACAGACGATCGGTGATTGGCGGACTCCGATATAGGCACAATTAGCAGGGTATATAACAGACGGCCGGGCAGGCCGCACTAGCGTTACCCCTGATGACGGCGTGGTTCACACGCTGAAACGCGCGTCGGGTTCTTTAGCTTCCACTTTATTCACGTTTGAGCACCCTGCACGAATGATTTGATTTGACACTATTTTTTACCTAATGGACCATCTCTATTATTAGCTTGTAGCTAAGACTAGAACACCCTCGAAGGTGTTAATTATAGGAGCATAGGGTCTAGTATAGTGTGTGATTGTTTTGTTGGGAGCTTGCGAGTAGTGGGAGAGGCTATTTGGCTGTTTTACCTCTCTCCCTCATTTCTCCGATTACTCTCCCCAATCTCTCTATATATACCCTATACCATAGCAGTAGTGAGTTAATCTCCTTTCTTGTTTTGAAAGGTAGTGGCTTTTCTAGTAGGCGGTCTAACGACTGCCTTTTTTCGTTGCTTGGTTTCTCCATTATTCCTGTAGCTTTAGGCTATGACTAGGATACCCTCGAAGGTGTCATTTGAGGAGCATAGGGCTTTAGCTCAGAGTGGGTTCTGTGGGATTTGGCTAGTTGGAGTGGGAGGTATATATGTCTTATGATTGCTCTTTTTAGTCATTCATCACTGTGACATTACCTCTCCCCTTCTATATCCCCTTCCCTCTCATTGCTTTTCCCTTTGGCTCCTTTAATTGAGATCGTTTTTCCATTAGGTATTATATTTTAATTTTGTGTGCCCTTCTCTATGTTAGATAGAGTCCTGAGTTATATACCCCTGTGGGTTTTCTAGGAGTACCTTTAATAGTATTCAGTACTTTGTCCTTCTAGTTAGAAGGTCCCATATAAAATATATAGCCAGAGTAGGCTATTCATTAGCCACGTTCTCTATGTCCTGATGATGGGTAATTCTCTATCTACTTAGATTTGTGCTTTTATATACTAATTCTATTTAATAAAGTTATTTATTACTTTTCCTTACTATACTTATGGAATTGGACTGGTAACCTCTCCATATGGCTGTCCTTTAGTTAGACAACCTAAGGAGATTCTCTCTTTATATTTCAAGGGGTTAAGACCTATTACGATTTAAAAACCACGAAGAAGGAATATGAGATAACAGATCAAGTCTATCTGTATAATTTTGCGCCAAATCAAGTCAAGGAAAAGAAATTCTTACCTTCTTGGAAAGAGCCTATGTCAGAAATTATGTGATTGCACAATATGTCTGGTGACTTCCATAGTGCCTACTCATAAGCTAAATTATTTGGCTATGACAGGCACTAAGGGGGGTTATGTCAGGGTATTTATATCGGCAGACATTTTGTGCTATGATAGAAATACAAAGTGTATGTTCTGAAATCAAAATGAACAGATCAGACTCCATTTTGTATCTTCAAGCTAACAAAAGAGACACAGAATTCCTATCCTTTCTCTAAAACTGACTGCTTTGCCCAAGCTGAATGGAATGTGTATATAAACAAACCAAGTGATAAGAGACTGTCTAGGTACTAATGGAATATAATAAATTCTAAAAACCCAGACCTGGGTGACAGAGGATTAAATAATTAAATTTTACTTTCGATATTGTACAATGTCCCATTATAGTTTAAGGTGAAACTTAGTTCACAAACTATCAATTTTAGGAATTATAGCAGAATTTGCAGACGCATAGTCTGAAGAAATCCTCTTGATCTGACAGAAAATATAAGTTATAGGCCACATATAGATAACGTAAATGACGTCAAAAATAGCCACCAGGAAAAGTTAACTCTTTCCTGGATAGGTATGTGTAGTGGAACAATACTGCCATCTAGAGTCCAAATACGAGAATGGTTACCTAGAAGGCAACCACACCCCACATTTGTGATTGGCTATCACTTAGAGGAATTTCCCCTTTAAAAAGTTAAGACAAGGGAAGAGTTGGACATTCAAAGATTGAAGAGAGAGACATTACAACACTCTCGGGAGATTCAGGGAGATTCAGAGAGATCCAGGCAGAATCGGGTGATCAGAGTAACCAAGAAACTCTTACACTCCATGCAGAGAAAGAGACCCATGACACTTAGCTACCTGAGAACATCTGATGAGAAAATATCTACTTAACTGGTAAATATACAGGCATTTAATTAATTAATTTAAATTAATTAAATTAATAGCATGATATATGACTGGATAAATCATGATTAGATTTCATATTTAGAAATCTTAATTATTAAAGAATATATATATATGGTTATAGCATCCTATCTGCAGCTGGGATTAATATAGCCATTAATGTATTTGTGTGATTAATATCACGTTAGCATATCATGACCATTTATCCAGCTGTATGATTTGCTCTAAAATAAGATAAAATATCTGTTAGACAAATTAATTAAATATCAGCTTATTAAACATATAGATTTCTCATTGGATGGATCAAGGAGTGGTTACTGACTATTTAAATATTATTTTATTTAAAATCACACAAGAGTAGATCTTAAATCCCTAGAAGAGGTCTAGCCAGCATTGCAAGGGTTATTTCTAAACTGCCAGCAGAAAGTCTTTATGGCTTTATTGCTACACGCTGAAGAATTCTCTGTCTCCCAGTGAAACTTTCACATTCTCTCTGTGAAAGGGTCGTAAATCAATCCTGACACCTAATGCTTTAGATTTTAAACTACTTCTTAGTCATTAGGAAATGTTTGTTTTAAATTACCATATTGTATTGCATATTCATGTTATACTCGAATTCCATTGATTATTATCACGCATGTTACTTATATTATTATCATTTGAATATAAAAATAAATAAATTATCTATTTTTATAACAATTTGTGATTTTAATTACCGGTATATGATCATACATTTCACTTATAACGATAACGATTAGGGATCTGAGAATTGAAACTCGTGGGCAATTCTCTCTGTTTACAATTATTATCCCATGAATATCCCCACAAATTGGAGGCACGTTGCTGAGATCGTTTAAGTTGAAATTATATTCCATATACAATAATATTTGTGTAATTCATGCAATATTAATCTTAATATAGAAAAGAGTTTTGTATTGAGATTAAATCATTGTATAAAAAATGGACAGCGATAAATCTGTAACAGATAATTGTGAAATAATTGAAGACTTAAGAAAAAATGCTCTAATCAATATTCATAAACATATGAAAATTGATTTAAGCTATGATGTTTGGTTAAAAAGCATAGAATGGGATGCTAAATGCACGATGACAACTGATGAACACATACTAAAACATCTTAAAGTAATTGCTGAACAAAAGAACATAGAGAAAAAAATGGGGTACATAATACACTCTTGGCCTTTCTTTATGACAGCACTTCTTAAGGCGTTAGATGAAAACAAGGTATTGAATACCAAACTGGACACGTACAGTGAACAATTTGGCATTCAAGATGGGAAATACCAAGATTTACTTGCTGAGCATAAAACTCGTCAGGCTGATCATGAAAAAGAAATGACAGCTTTGATGGATAAATATGCACAGGAAATAAATCAGCTTAAAATACAATTGGATGAGTATGAAAAGGAAAGCCAGGAATCAGGCAGTGAGGTTGATAGCCATCATTCTGTGCCAAAAAGTTGCACAAAAATGAAAGAAAAGACTATCTGTAAATCCCCTCCTTGTTATGATGTTCCCACACCAAACCAGGTTTTCATAAAACAGTCTCTAGGTAAAGATGTGAGTAATTCTAAGAAAACACCTGTAGATTCTTGGCAATCTTGGGCAGAACAGTTTGAAAAGACTGTCCTGGCCAAACTTGATAGAGGGATTCAGACTCAGGTTGATAGGAATGAAAACAGACATGGTTCTGTACACTGGCAGGATTCTGATGCTGATCAGAATTGTGACAGTGAACAAGAAGCTCAGATTGATGGGAGTGAACGTGATTGCACTGTCCACTCTGAAGGCCATGTGACTGATATGCCATCTGCACTGTTGTACGGATCTAATTCCTCTTCAGCAGACAGATCGCATAGACGTTTACCACATCGCAGGGAAACAAACAGAAACAGAAGTCGCAAATCAACGACGCCTGTTTATGAATCGCCAAAGGTTGTTAAGTTCCTTAGAGAGACTGTCCCACAATTTTCTAGAGGTTCAGGAAACATATCTGAACATCTGGAAAATTATGATAGAGCAATGAATTCATTGGGCATGGATGATGACATTCAAAAGAAATAGTTCATTACATGGACCTTTGATTCAATGTGCCGTGTTCATCTTGAAAGTCTTCAAGCTATGCAGTTAATGTCCTGGTCCAAGATGAAATATGAAATAATCATGGAATATGGTAAGTATAAAACCGTTGCTTCTGCAAGGAAGGCGCTTTATAACTTAAAGTGCCGTCCAGATCAAAGCCCCAGAGAATTTTTAGTAATTCTTAAAAATGCATACTCCGTGGCCCAAAGAAAACCCAGGTATGAAAGCACAGACTTCAAAGATCTGTATTTTCATGCCATGCCGGTAAGTATACAAATGAATCTAGCAAGAGATTATGATTGTAAGCTACCATTAGAATGGCTAGTCAGTCAGTGCATGAAATTGTATACCATACACCATGCACATGACGAAAATCAGCCTATGGTTAAGAAACCTGGTGATAAAAGGGTGTCAGAGACTAAAATTCAGTTAGGTTTAGAAACCCAACAGAAAAAGAGGACCTATTCTGAGGTTTTGAAAACACCAAAGCCTCAGAAACAGGAAAACGCCAGAAGCAATTCTGCAAACTCCTCTGACAATAACTCTGAAAAATCCAATGCCAATGGGAATAAACGCCCCTGGGTTAATAAAAACCAAGGCAATTCCCAATGGAGAAGGAATCCTCAGGGAAATAGGAGATATGGAAACAGAAACAACCAATCTGCTTCCAATAACTCCCAACAGTCTCAGCCATCCCAGCCAAATTCTAATGGGCAAAGACAAAACGGCAATGGGGGAAATAATTTGCGTCATCAGGTTGGTCAATTGACAGACCAGATGGGCAAATTAATGGAGCAAATAACAAAGATTAACAAAGCCTTTGCTATCAATCCTTTTTTAGGAACAGCTCCCAGGATAGAGCCACCTGTGCAACTGCAGCAACAGCAACAAATACCGCAGCAAATATAGCTACAGTGACTAAAAAGGATAGGTTTTCAGTAGATGTAATGCCTAACCCTGTTTCCTTTCCAGGTACTAACAGTCAAATAAACAATAGTTGTGTTAGGAAACCTATTGCCAATTCCGTCACTTCACTTCCGGGTGAAGGAGGCGCAACGTGTTCCTCTGTTTTTTCATTTCAGCCAAAGGCTAAAATAGCCCCAGCAACCACTAGTTTCCAGGATCCAGCCCTGAAAGGGTTAACTGATGAGATGCCGACCACTAGTTCCCGCTTGACAGTTCAAGATAATCCTAAAAAGGATAGGCCTGTGGGTAAGACTGAGCATTCCTCAGTACAGGTAGAAACTACTGCTGTGACCGGTAATGTATGGAAAACAAGTAATATGTTGACACATTCTAAATTCTTATGTGAATTAGAAGAACATGAAGGAAGGTACTACATGTCTGTAGAAATACAGGATTCGCTACCCCAGCCTTTCAAAGGGTTAATAGATACTGGTTCACAAGCCACTATCTTATCCAATACCTACTTCCAGCAGGTAATGGACTTAGCAACGGATAAGCCGAAGCTAAAAGATTTCCCCAATGCTCTGTTGAGTGTAGGAGGAAATGCACTTCATGTTATTGGCAATACTTGGTTAAAGTTTAAAATAGGTAACAAAACCTTTAGACACCCGGTGATAGTGGTAGATCTCCCCTATAACCGACTAATTCTGGGTATAGATATACTCAGAAGACTTAACACAATTATTGACTGTGTGAATGGAATTGTATGGTCACAAGCTAAGGTTCCTATAACCTATGAGAAATCACATGTACAATCTGATCGTAACTGCCATGTAATAGAAGAAAGACCTGACTCGATAGAGGTACATTTTAGGAATAGTCAGTCACCTGACGTGACTATCCTGCAGGTGAATGATGCAATCGCACCTGTAGATGAGCATTCCGTAAGAATTGCTCCAGAGAGGATCCAGAATGTCTCTCTGGAAGGTGATGTTTTAACCATTTCTCTCCACAGGGACTATGTTGAATCTGTAGATCTGGCAGGTCATGCTCAATTCCTTGCCAGAATTGAAAGGGTTAATAACAACTTATTCTTTCCTATTCAGATAAATGACTTAGGAAGAAATAGGAATGCAAAGCTGGTCTTAAAGAGTGAGAACAGCTATATTAGCAGAAGTCTGTTAAAGCAGATCGCTAATCCTAAAATGATCAGGTACGCTTCCCCACATGACAGGTGGATCCAGAACCTGGATGGCGAATCAGAGAGTCACAATGTGATAGCAAAATGTTTACTATCTATTTCCATCGGAAATAAGACAGTTAAACATTTATTCCTAGTGATAGACGAACCTCGCTATCAGGTTTACATTGGCAATGATGTCATACATCGCTTTGCCATACACCTTGATCTGATTAATTCCAACTTGTGGACAAGGTTAAAAGGTAATCCTTGTGGATACCTACACGAGGAAAACGCCCTGAAATCAGGACAAATACTCCCATATGCGGTAAGTATCCAAGTGCCTGATGACATAACCATTCCACAAGGGACAAGTAATTTTCTTTTACCCCTACAGGTCAAGGAGGGTCAGAGATTAGAAAACTCTGATGCCCTAATCTGTTTATCCAAAAGGATACAACAATTAGGGATGGTGGTAACGCATACACCAATGGTAAGTATTGGTAAGAATCCCACCTATATAATGGTCAACAATGTTACACCCAATAGTGTTACTTTACCAAAAGGAACTTTATTAGGTCTAGCATTGGATGCTGAGTACTATACATTTGGTTTCCAAAACCAAATTATAGGCCTCATCCCTGAAGAATACTTAACTGAGGACGAAATTGTCGATCAAATATTCCATTCCTCCCCAGAAGGATTATTCACTATCCTCTCTTTGTATCCCTTCAACGTCGAAGATGGCTCATGTAAAATCGAAGAAGCATCAATCACCTTCGATCATCCGCTCAATGAGCAGGAATCACAAGAGTATCACGACCAAAGAGAAAAGGTAAGTCAACACCGAACTGACCTAACTTCTAGGCTTGAAGAAGCTTATGAGATAGGCCAGCCTGAAATCTTTCCAGGATTTCAGGAAAGGCTAGAAGAGCAAATATCTTTAGCTGACGGTTGCTCCAACGATGCTGAGCGGCAACAGCTAAAGGAAATCCTTATGGAATTCCAAGATATTTTTGCCAAAGATTCCTACGACTGTGGGTTAACTAACCTCCACGTAGCCAGAATACAAACTGATCCAAATTTACCACCTGTATTTATCAAACAATATAGACTCCCATTAGCGTCATACGATGGTCTACAAGACATCATTCAGAATTTAAAGGAAAGGGGCATTATACGTCCAGTGCACAGTTCGTATAATAATCCGATCTTGGGGATTCTGAAACCTAATGGACAATGGCGTTTATGTGCTGACTTACGACAGCTAAATAAACGCGTCTATATGTCTGGTTGGCCAGTGCCATACATAGACCAATGTTTGGTACAAATGCAGGGATCCAAAATATTCACTGCCATTGACTGTGCGCAGGGATATTGGACTGAACCAGTCCATAATGAAGACCAATACAAATTGGCCTTCACATTTGGAAAGCAGCAGGATACCTGGACCCGTATGCCTTTCGGTTACATAAACTCTGGTCATGAATTCGCTGTGTTCATGCATAAAGCTATGCCTGACGCACTAGAGAGAGGAACGTTATCATATGTCGACGATGTCTTGCTGAAAAGCACTTCCTTTGATAAACATATCATAGAGATTAGACATGTTCTCACTCAGTTAAGAGAGGCAGGGATTAAACTGTCTTTACAAAAGGCGCAATGGTGTCGCACCCATGTCAATTTCCTCGGACATGAGGTAACCTCTGAAGGATTAAATCCCCAGAGGAAGAAGGTTGAAGCCGTACTAAAGGCTAAAACACCTTCAAACATCAGGGAATTAAGATCGTTCCTTGGTATGACTAACTACTCCCGTAAGTTCATAGATAACTATGCAGAAATAACGAAACCACTCTTACACCTGCTTAAAAAGGAAACTACCTGGAACTGGGGGGAGCCTCAGGACCTAGCGGTAAGTGAACTGAGGAGGAAGCTCACTCAGGCACCCTGTTTAGCATACCCAGAGGGGGGTAAACCCTTCTATCTGGAGACAGGATATACCGATTTAAGCATCAGTGCTGTTCTGTATCAGAAGCAGGACAGCTTAAACAAAGTTATTGCATATGCTAGCAAGACTTTGTCCCCTGTTGAAGTTAAATTCAACACGTGTGAGAGGGCGTTATTGTCGACTGTCTGGGCACTACAAAATTTTTGTAGCTATATCCAAGGTGAGAAAATAATTGTAGAAACAGCTCACCAACCTCTACAGTATCTGCAGAGTGAAAGAATTAGAGACGGTAATCTCTCTAACAGTCGGATTACTGCATGGACTCTATCCTTACAGGGATGGCCGTTAGAAGTCCGTTATAAACATAATAAGAGAAGCCCAGTTGCCAAAGGTTTAGCAGAATTACATGACTGTACTGCTCCATCTCTGGATGATAATGACACCGGAGATGATTTCCTAGAAGAGCAATTGCTATCCCCTTATAAAGTTTATGACGAGGAATACTGTCGACCACTACCGTGGGTATACATTGATGGTTGTTCATATCACCACGTCGCTGGTGCTGAACGGAAGTTAGTTGCAGGTATCGGAATCGCCTGGATAGGTGATTATCCCAATGTATCTATAGGATACAGTATCGGTCCCAAAAGCAGTCAGATAGCCGAACTCTGTGCAGTATATAAGACCATCCAAATGGCAATAGAATATAGTATCACAGAATTTGTTATCATAACTGATTCCAACTATGTTCGCAACAGTTTCGTCGAATATCTGCCTAGCTGGAAACGTAACCAAATGCTGAAAAGCAATAATAAACCTGTTAAACATGGAAAATTGTTTTGTAAAATTGATGAGTTGGTTAAGGAACATGGTTTAACCATATATTGGAAGAAAACCAAAGGCCATTCTAATATAGAAGGTATTGACAAGGATGGTAATGATTTAGCCGATTCACTGGCAAAACAAGCAGCCATCAATGGTGAAAACCTAAACATTGATGATCTTATGGGTTCAATTCGTGTTGAAGCCATAACTAGACGACAGGCTAGAGATAATGCCGACTTAAATGTCATGCAATGGAGTCAAGAAGCTCCTAGTGAGGACCTGATTACCAGTCAGAAAAACGATCCTGTCATAGGTATATTCTATAAACATATAGAAGACCCTACTGCAAATCCCATCACAGATGAGGATTGCAAAGATAATGAAGATTTACGAATCTTGATGAGATATAAAGTCCAATTTAGTATCATGGATGGGTTGCTGGTCAGAACTTCTAAACATGGTATTCAACAATGGGTAGTCCCAACTGTATACCGAGGGTTAATGCTCCAACATGCACATGATGCACCTACATCTGGGCATCGTGGTGATAAGATCACATATGAGATATTGCGTGATTATGCATATTGGCCACACATGTTAAGAGATGTTAAGACATACTGTCAGGGATGCTTGATTTGTCCGCAATATCAACCCCATGGTCCAACCCATCGTGCACCACTTCAGAAGATGGGGGTGTCATTACCCTGGTCTGATATCCAAATTGACTTTATAGGTCCTGTAACAAGATCTTCAAGAGGTAACAAATACATGTTAACCGTTACATGTATGTACACAAAGTGGATAGAATGTTTGCCTTGTAAAGAGAACACGAGTACCGTGTGCGCCACTTTGTTGATTAACCATGTCTTTTCCAGGTTCGGTCTGCCTCAAAGAATTGAGTCAGACAGAGGTAGTCATTTTACCAGCGAAGTAATGGCTAAGATGTGGAACATTCTAGGTGTTAAACGAAAGCTACATATTGCATACCGCGCTGCGTCTAGCGGGGGGGGGTAGAGCGATATAACCAGTCTATCGTTAATATTCTGAAGAAGTATGTTAAGGAGTCTGGTAAAGACTGGGACATTAAATTGCCCCTAGTTTTAATGGCGATTAGAGCTACACCTAGCACTGCTACCAAATTGTCACCTTTTGAATTGACGACAGGAAGAAAGATGGTTTTACCAAAGCATTTACTATATCGTACTTCAGATCATAATTTGATCAATGCTGCCACTACGCATCAGTATATCGAAGATTTGCGCAAGCATTTACAGCATGCGTTTGCTTTTGCCCAAAAGAATCTAGAAAAAGCAGCGACAGGGGTTAAGACCTATTACGATTTAAAAACCACGAAGAAGGAATATGAGATAACAGATCAAGTCTATCTGTATAATTTTGCGCCAAATCAAGTCAAGGAAAAGAAATTCTTACCTTCTTGGAAAGAGCCTATGTCAGAAATTATGTGATTGCACAATATGTCTGGTGACTTCCATAGTGCCTACTCATAAGCTAAATTATTTGGCTATGACAGGCACTAAGGGGGGTTATGTCAGGGTATTTATATCGGCAGACATTTTGTGCTATGATAGAAATACAAAGTGTATGTTCTGAAATCAAAATGAACAGATCAGACTCCATTTTGTATCTTCAAGCTAACAAAAGAGACACAGAATTCCTATCCTTTCTCTAAAACTGACTGCTTTGCCCAAGCTGAATGGAATGTGTATATAAACAAACCAAGTGATAAGAGACTGTCTAGGTACTAATGGAATATAATAAATTCTAAAAACCCAGACCTGGGTGACAGAGGATTAAATAATTAAATTTTACTTTCGATATTGTACAATGTCCCATTATAGTTTAAGGTGAAACTTAGTTCACAAACTATCAATTTTAGGAATTATAGCAGAATTTGCAGACGCATAGTCTGAAGAAATCCTCTTGATCTGACAGAAAATATAAGTTATAGGCCACATATAGATAACGTAAATGACGTCAAAAATAGCCACCAGGAAAAGTTAACTCTTTCCTGGATAGGTATGTGTAGTGGAACAATACTGCCATCTAGAGTCCAAATACGAGAATGGTTACCTAGAAGGCAACCACACCCCACATTTGTGATTGGCTATCACTTAGAGGAATTTCCCCTTTAAAAAGTTAAGACAAGGGAAGAGTTGGACATTCAAAGATTGAAGAGAGAGACATTACAACACTCTCGGGAGATTCAGGGAGATTCAGAGAGATCCAGGCAGAATCGGGTGATCAGAGTAACCAAGAAACTCTTACACTCCATGCAGAGAAAGAGACCCATGACACTTAGCTACCTGAGAACATCTGATGAGAAAATATCTACTTAACTGGTAAATATACAGGCATTTAATTAATTAATTTAAATTAATTAAATTAATAGCATGATATATGACTGGATAAATCATGATTAGATTTCATATTTAGAAATCTTAATTATTAAAGAATATATATATATGGTTATAGCATCCTATCTGCAGCTGGGATTAATATAGCCATTAATGTATTTGTGTGATTAATATCACGTTAGCATATCATGACCATTTATCCAGCTGTATGATTTGCTCTAAAATAAGATAAAATATCTGTTAGACAAATTAATTAAATATCAGCTTATTAAACATATAGATTTCTCATTGGATGGATCAAGGAGTGGTTACTGACTATTTAAATATTATTTTATTTAAAATCACACAAGAGTAGATCTTAAATCCCTAGAAGAGGTCTAGCCAGCATTGCAAGGGTTATTTCTAAACTGCCAGCAGAAAGTCTTTATGGCTTTATTGCTACACGCTGAAGAATTCTCTGTCTCCCAGTGAAACTTTCACATTCTCTCTGTGAAAGGGTCGTAAATCAATCCTGACACCTAATGCTTTAGATTTTAAACTACTTCTTAGTCATTAGGAAATGTTTGTTTTAAATTACCATATTGTATTGCATATTCATGTTATACTCGAATTCCATTGATTATTATCACGCATGTTACTTATATTATTATCATTTGAATATAAAAATAAATAAATTATCTATTTTTATAACAATTTGTGATTTTAATTACCGGTATATGATCATACATTTCACTTATAACGATAACGATTAGGGATCTGAGAATTGAAACTCGTGGGCAATTCTCTCTGTTTACAATTATTATCCCATGAATATCCCCACAAATTGGAGGCACGTTGCTGAGATCGTTTAAGTTGAAATTATATTCCATATACAATAATATTTGTGTAATTCATGCAATATTAATCTTAATATAGAAAAGAGTTTTGTATTGAGATTAAATCATTGTATAAAAAATGGACAGCGATAAATCTGTAACAGATAATTGTGAAATAATTGAAGACTTAAGAAAAAATGCTCTAATCAATATTCATAAACATATGAAAATTGATTTAAGCTATGATGTTTGGTTAAAAAGCATAGAATGGGATGCTAAATGCACGATGACAACTGATGAACACATACTAAAACATCTTAAAGTAATTGCTGAACAAAAGAACATAGAGAAAAAAATGGGGTACATAATACACTCTTGGCCTTTCTTTATGACAGCACTTCTTAAGGCGTTAGATGAAAACAAGGTATTGAATACCAAACTGGACACGTACAGTGAACAATTTGGCATTCAAGATGGGAAATACCAAGATTTACTTGCTGAGCATAAAACTCGTCAGGCTGATCATGAAAAAGAAATGACAGCTTTGATGGATAAATATGCACAGGAAATAAATCAGCTTAAAATACAATTGGATGAGTATGAAAAGGAAAGCCAGGAATCAGGCAGTGAGGTTGATAGCCATCATTCTGTGCCAAAAAGTTGCACAAAAATGAAAGAAAAGACTATCTGTAAATCCCCTCCTTGTTATGATGTTCCCACACCAAACCAGGTTTTCATAAAACAGTCTCTAGGTAAAGATGTGAGTAATTCTAAGAAAACACCTGTAGATTCTTGGCAATCTTGGGCAGAACAGTTTGAAAAGACTGTCCTGGCCAAACTTGATAGAGGGATTCAGACTCAGGTTGATAGGAATGAAAACAGACATGGTTCTGTACACTGGCAGGATTCTGATGCTGATCAGAATTGTGACAGTGAACAAGAAGCTCAGATTGATGGGAGTGAACGTGATTGCACTGTCCACTCTGAAGGCCATGTGACTGATATGCCATCTGCACTGTTGTACGGATCTAATTCCTCTTCAGCAGACAGATCGCATAGACGTTTACCACATCGCAGGGAAACAAACAGAAACAGAAGTCGCAAATCAACGACGCCTGTTTATGAATCGCCAAAGGTTGTTAAGTTCCTTAGAGAGACTGTCCCACAATTTTCTAGAGGTTCAGGAAACATATCTGAACATCTGGAAAATTATGATAGAGCAATGAATTCATTGGGCATGGATGATGACATTCAAAAGAAATAGTTCATTACATGGACCTTTGATTCAATGTGCCGTGTTCATCTTGAAAGTCTTCAAGCTATGCAGTTAATGTCCTGGTCCAAGATGAAATATGAAATAATCATGGAATATGGTAAGTATAAAACCGTTGCTTCTGCAAGGAAGGCGCTTTATAACTTAAAGTGCCGTCCAGATCAAAGCCCCAGAGAATTTTTAGTAATTCTTAAAAATGCATACTCCGTGGCCCAAAGAAAACCCAGGTATGAAAGCACAGACTTCAAAGATCTGTATTTTCATGCCATGCCGGTAAGTATACAAATGAATCTAGCAAGAGATTATGATTGTAAGCTACCATTAGAATGGCTAGTCAGTCAGTGCATGAAATTGTATACCATACACCATGCACATGACGAAAATCAGCCTATGGTTAAGAAACCTGGTGATAAAATGGTGTCAGAGACTAAAATTCAGTTAGGTTTAGAAACCCAACAGAAAAAGAGGACCTATTCTGAGGTTTTGAAAACACCAAAGCCTCAGAAACAGGAAAACGCCAGAAGCAATTCTGCAAACTCCTCTGACAATAACTCTGAAAAATCCAATGCCAATGGGAATAAACGCCCCTGGGTTAATAAAAACCAAGGCAATTCCCAATGGAGAAGGAATCCTCAGGGAAATAGGAGATATGGAAACAGAAACAACCAATCTGCTTCCAATAACTCCCAACAGTCTCAGCCATCCCAGCCAAATTCTAATGGGCAAAGACAAAACGGCAATGGGGGAAATAATTTGCGTCATCAGGTTGGTCAATTGACAGACCAGATGGGCAAATTAATGGAGCAAATAACAAAGATTAACAAAGCCTTTGCTATCAATCCTTTTTTAGGAACAGCTCCCAGGATAGAGCCACCTGTGCAACTGCAGCAACAGCAACAAATACCGCAGCAAATATAGCTACAGTGACTAAAAAGGATAGGTTTTCAGTAGATGTAATGCCTAACCCTGTTTCCTTTCCAGGTACTAACAGTCAAATAAACAATAGTTGTGTTAGGAAACCTATTGCCAATTCCGTCACTTCACTTCCGGGTGAAGGAGGCGCAACGTGTTCCTCTGTTTTTTCATTTCAGCCAAAGGCTAAAATAGCCCCAGCAACCACTAGTTTCCAGGATCCAGCCCTGAAAGGGTTAACTGATGAGATGCCGACCACTAGTTCCCGCTTGACAGTTCAAGATAATCCTAAAAAGGATAGGCCTGTGGGTAAGACTGAGCATTCCTCAGTACAGGTAGAAACTACTGCTGTGACCGGTAATGTATGGAAAACAAGTAATATGTTGACACATTCTAAATTCTTATGTGAATTAGAAGAACATGAAGGAAGGTACTACATGTCTGTAGAAATACAGGATTCGCTACCCCAGCCTTTCAAAGGGTTAATAGATACTGGTTCACAAGCCACTATCTTATCCAATACCTACTTCCAGCAGGTAATGGACTTAGCAACGGATAAGCCGAAGCTAAAAGATTTCCCCAATGCTCTGTTGAGTGTAGGAGGAAATGCACTTCATGTTATTGGCAATACTTGGTTAAAGTTTAAAATAGGTAACAAAACCTTTAGACACCCGGTGATAGTGGTAGATCTCCCCTATAACCGACTAATTCTGGGTATAGATATACTCAGAAGACTTAACACAATTATTGACTGTGTGAATGGAATTGTATGGTCACAAGCTAAGGTTCCTATAACCTATGAGAAATCACATGTACAATCTGATCGTAACTGCCATGTAATAGAAGAAAGACCTGACTCGATAGAGGTACATTTTAGGAATAGTCAGTCACCTGACGTGACTATCCTGCAGGTGAATGATGCAATCGCACCTGTAGATGAGCATTCCGTAAGAATTGCTCCAGAGAGGATCCAGAATGTCTCTCTGGAAGGTGATGTTTTAACCATTTCTCTCCACAGGGACTATGTTGAATCTGTAGATCTGGCAGGTCATGCTCAATTCCTTGCCAGAATTGAAAGGGTTAATAACAACTTATTCTTTCCTATTCAGATAAATGACTTAGGAAGAAATAGGAATGCAAAGCTGGTCTTAAAGAGTGAGAACAGCTATATTAGCAGAAGTCTGTTAAAGCAGATCGCTAATCCTAAAATGATCAGGTACGCTTCCCCACATGACAGGTGGATCCAGAACCTGGATGGCGAATCAGAGAGTCACAATGTGATAGCAAAATGTTTACTATCTATTTCCATCGGAAATAAGACAGTTAAACATTTATTCCTAGTGATAGACGAACCTCGCTATCAGGTTTACATTGGCAATGATGTCATACATCGCTTTGCCATACACCTTGATCTGATTAATTCCAACTTGTGGACAAGGTTAAAAGGTAATCCTTGTGGATACCTACACGAGGAAAACGCCCTGAAATCAGGACAAATACTCCCATATGCGGTAAGTATCCAAGTGCCTGATGACATAACCATTCCACAAGGGACAAGTAATTTTCTTTTACCCCTACAGGTCAAGGAGGGTCAGAGATTAGAAAACTCTGATGCCCTAATCTGTTTATCCAAAAGGATACAACAATTAGGGATGGTGGTAACGCATACACCAATGGTAAGTATTGGTAAGAATCCCACCTATATAATGGTCAACAATGTTACACCCAATAGTGTTACTTTACCAAAAGGAACTTTATTAGGTCTAGCATTGGATGCTGAGTACTATACATTTGGTTTCCAAAACCAAATTATAGGCCTCATCCCTGAAGAATACTTAACTGAGGACGAAATTGTCGATCAAATATTCCATTCCTCCCCAGAAGGATTATTCACTATCCTCTCTTTGTATCCCTTCAACGTCGAAGATGGCTCATGTAAAATCGAAGAAGCATCAATCACCTTCGATCATCCGCTCAATGAGCAGGAATCACAAGAGTATCACGACCAAAGAGAAAAGGTAAGTCAACACCGAACTGACCTAACTTCTAGGCTTGAAGAAGCTTATGAGATAGGCCAGCCTGAAATCTTTCCAGGATTTCAGGAAAGGCTAGAAGAGCAAATATCTTTAGCTGACGGTTGCTCCAACGATGCTGAGCGGCAACAGCTAAAGGAAATCCTTATGGAATTCCAAGATATTTTTGCCAAAGATTCCTACGACTGTGGGTTAACTAACCTCCACGTAGCCAGAATACAAACTGATCCAAATTTACCACCTGTATTTATCAAACAATATAGACTCCCATTAGCGTCATACGATGGTCTACAAGACATCATTCAGAATTTAAAGGAAAGGGGCATTATACGTCCAGTGCACAGTTCGTATAATAATCCGATCTTGGGGATTCTGAAACCTAATGGACAATGGCGTTTATGTGCTGACTTACGACAGCTAAATAAACGCGTCTATATGTCTGGTTGGCCAGTGCCATACATAGACCAATGTTTGGTACAAATGCAGGGATCCAAAATATTCACTGCCATTGACTGTGCGCAGGGATATTGGACTGAACCAGTCCATAATGAAGACCAATACAAATTGGCCTTCACATTTGGAAAGCAGCAGGATACCTGGACCCGTATGCCTTTCGGTTACATAAACTCTGGTCATGAATTCGCTGTGTTCATGCATAAAGCTATGCCTGACGCACTAGAGAGAGGAACGTTATCATATGTCGACGATGTCTTGCTGAAAAGCACTTCCTTTGATAAACATATCATAGAGATTAGACATGTTCTCACTCAGTTAAGAGAGGCAGGGATTAAACTGTCTTTACAAAAGGCGCAATGGTGTCGCACCCATGTCAATTTCCTCGGACATGAGGTAACCTCTGAAGGATTAAATCCCCAGAGGAAGAAGGTTGAAGCCGTACTAAAGGCTAAAACACCTTCAAACATCAGGGAATTAAGATCGTTCCTTGGTATGACTAACTACTCCCGTAAGTTCATAGATAACTATGCAGAAA
The DNA here is from genome assembly GCF_036172605.1 of Pelobates fuscus. Taxonomy (NCBI): domain Eukaryota; kingdom Metazoa; phylum Chordata; class Amphibia; order Anura; family Pelobatidae; genus Pelobates; species Pelobates fuscus. The sequence continues at coordinate 149,658,269 of NC_086320.1, read as the reverse complement.
TAACGAAACCACTCTTACACCTGCTTAAAAAGGAAACTACCTGGAACTGGGGGGAGCCTCAGGACCTAGCGGTAAGTGAACTGAGGAGGAAGCTCACTCAGGCACCCTGTTTAGCATACCCAGAGGGGGGTAAACCCTTCTATCTGGAGACAGGATATACCGATTTAAGCATCAGTGCTGTTCTGTATCAGAAGCAGGACAGCTTAAACAAAGTTATTGCATATGCTAGCAAGACTTTGTCCCCTGTTGAAGTTAAATTCAACACGTGTGAGAGGGCGTTATTGTCGACTGTCTGGGCACTACAAAATTTTTGTAGCTATATCCAAGGTGAGAAAATAATTGTAGAAACAGCTCACCAACCTCTACAGTATCTGCAGAGTGAAAGAATTAGAGACGGTAATCTCTCTAACAGTCGGATTACTGCATGGACTCTATCCTTACAGGGATGGCCGTTAGAAGTCCGTTATAAACATAATAAGAGAAGCCCAGTTGCCAAAGGTTTAGCAGAATTACATGACTGTACTGCTCCATCTCTGGATGATAATGACACCGGAGATGATTTCCTAGAAGAGCAATTGCTATCCCCTTATAAAGTTTATGACGAGGAATACTGTCGACCACTACCGTGGGTATACATTGATGGTTGTTCATATCACCACGTCGCTGGTGCTGAACGGAAGTTAGTTGCAGGTATCGGAATCGCCTGGATAGGTGATTATCCCAATGTATCTATAGGATACAGTATCGGTCCCAAAAGCAGTCAGATAGCCGAACTCTGTGCAGTATATAAGACCATCCAAATGGCAATAGAATATAGTATCACAGAATTTGTTATCATAACTGATTCCAACTATGTTCGCAACAGTTTCGTCGAATATCTGCCTAGCTGGAAACGTAACCAAATGCTGAAAAGCAATAATAAACCTGTTAAACATGGAAAATTGTTTTGTAAAATTGATGAGTTGGTTAAGGAACATGGTTTAACCATATATTGGAAGAAAACCAAAGGCCATTCTAATATAGAAGGTATTGACAAGGATGGTAATGATTTAGCCGATTCACTGGCAAAACAAGCAGCCATCAATGGTGAAAACCTAAACATTGATGATCTTATGGGTTCAATTCGTGTTGAAGCCATAACTAGACGACAGGCTAGAGATAATGCCGACTTAAATGTCATGCAATGGAGTCAAGAAGCTCCTAGTGAGGACCTGATTACCAGTCAGAAAAACGATCCTGTCATAGGTATATTCTATAAACATATAGAAGACCCTACTGCAAATCCCATCACAGATGAGGATTGCAAAGATAATGAAGATTTACGAATCTTGATGAGATATAAAGTCCAATTTAGTATCATGGATGGGTTGCTGGTCAGAACTTCTAAACATGGTATTCAACAATGGGTAGTCCCAACTGTATACCGAGGGTTAATGCTCCAACATGCACATGATGCACCTACATCTGGGCATCGTGGTGATAAGATCACATATGAGATATTGCGTGATTATGCATATTGGCCACACATGTTAAGAGATGTTAAGACATACTGTCAGGGATGCTTGATTTGTCCGCAATATCAACCCCATGGTCCAACCCATCGTGCACCACTTCAGAAGATGGGGGTGTCATTACCCTGGTCTGATATCCAAATTGACTTTATAGGTCCTGTAACAAGATCTTCAAGAGGTAACAAATACATGTTAACCGTTACATGTATGTACACAAAGTGGATAGAATGTTTGCCTTGTAAAGAGAACACGAGTACCGTGTGCGCCACTTTGTTGATTAACCATGTCTTTTCCAGGTTCGGTCTGCCTCAAAGAATTGAGTCAGACAGAGGTAGTCATTTTACCAGCGAAGTAATGGCTAAGATGTGGAACATTCTAGGTGTTAAACGAAAGCTACATATTGCATACCGCGCTGCGTCTAGCGGGGGGGGGGGTAGAGCGATATAACCAGTCTATCGTTAATATTCTGAAGAAGTATGTTAAGGAGTCTGGTAAAGACTGGGACATTAAATTGCCCCTAGTTTTAATGGCGATTAGAGCTACACCTAGCACTGCTACCAAATTGTCACCTTTTGAATTGACGACAGGAAGAAAGATGGTTTTACCACAGCATTTACTATATCGTACTTCAGATCATAATTTGATCAATGCTGCCACTACGCATCAGTATATCGAAGATTTGCGCAAGCATTTACAGCATGCGTTTGCTTTTGCCCAAAAGAATCTAGAAAAAGCAGCGACAGGGGTTAAGACCTATTACGATTTAAAAACCACGAAGAAGGAATATGAGATAACAGATCAAGTCTATCTGTATAATTTTGCGCCAAATCAAGTCAAGGAAAAGAAATTCTTACCTTCTTGGAAAGAGCCTATGTCAGAAATTATGTGATTGCACAATATGTCTGGTGACTTCCATAGTGCCTACTCATAAGCTAAATTATTTGGCTATGACAGGCACTAAGGGGGGTTATGTCAGGGTATTTATATCGGCAGACATTTTGTGCTATGATAGAAATACAAAGTGTATGTTCTGAAATCAAAATGAACAGATCAGACTCCATTTTGTATCTTCAAGCTAACAAAAGAGACACAGAATTCCTATCCTTTCTCTAAAACTGACTGCTTTGCCCAAGCTGAATGGAATGTGTATATAAACAAACCAAGTGATAAGAGACTGTCTAGGTACTAATGGAATATAATAAATTCTAAAAACCCAGACCTGGGTGACAGAGGATTAAATAATTAAATTTTACTTTCGATATTGTACAATGTCCCATTATAGTTTAAGGTGAAACTTAGTTCACAAACTATCAATTTTAGGAATTATAGCAGAATTTGCAGACGCATAGTCTGAAGAAATCCTCTTGATCTGACAGAAAATATAAGTTATAGGCCACATATAGATAACGTAAATGACGTCAAAAATAGCCACCAGGAAAAGTTAACTCTTTCCTGGATAGGTATGTGTAGTGGAACAATACTGCCATCTAGAGTCCAAATACGAGAATGGTTACCTAGAAGGCAACCACACCCCACATTTGTGATTGGCTATCACTTAGAGGAATTTCCCCTTTAAAAAGTTAAGACAAGGGAAGAGTTGGACATTCAAAGATTGAAGAGAGAGACATTACAACACTCTCGGGAGATTCAGGGAGATTCAGAGAGATCCAGGCAGAATCGGGTGATCAGAGTAACCAAGAAACTCTTACACTCCATGCAGAGAAAGAGACCCATGACACTTAGCTACCTGAGAACATCTGATGAGAAAATATCTACTTAACTGGTAAATATACAGGCATTTAATTAATTAATTTAAATTAATTAAATTAATAGCATGATATATGACTGGATAAATCATGATTAGATTTCATATTTAGAAATCTTAATTATTAAAGAATATATATATATGGTTATAGCATCCTATCTGCAGCTGGGATTAATATAGCCATTAATGTATTTGTGTGATTAATATCACGTTAGCATATCATGACCATTTATCCAGCTGTATGATTTGCTCTAAAATAAGATAAAATATCTGTTAGACAAATTAATTAAATATCAGCTTATTAAACATATAGATTTCTCATTGGATGGATCAAGGAGTGGTTACTGACTATTTAAATATTATTTTATTTAAAATCACACAAGAGTAGATCTTAAATCCCTAGAAGAGGTCTAGCCAGCATTGCAAGGGTTATTTCTAAACTGCCAGCAGAAAGTCTTTATGGCTTTATTGCTACACGCTGAAGAATTCTCTGTCTCCCAGTGAAACTTTCACATTGTCTCTGTGAAAGGGTCGTAAATCAATCCTGACACCTAATGCTTTAGATTTTAAACTACATCTTAGTCATTAGGAAATGTTTGTTTTAAATTACCATATTGTATTGCATATTCATGTTATACTCGAATTCCATTGATTATTATCACGCATGTTACTTATATTATTATCATTTGAATATAAAAATAAATAAATTATCTATTTTTATAACAATTTGTGATTTTAATTACCGGTATATGATCATACATTTCACTTATAACGATAACGATTAGGGATCTGAGAATTGAAACTCGTGGGCAATTCTCTCTGTTTACAATTATTATCCCATGAATATCCCCACAAATTGGAGGCACGCTGCTGAGATCGTTTAAGTTGAAATTATATTCCATATACAATAATATTTGTGTAATTCATGCAATATTAATCTTAATATAGAAAAGAGTTTTGTATTGAGATTAAATCATTGTATAAAAAATGGACAGCGATAAATCTGTAACAGATAATTGTGAAATAATTGAAGACTTAAGAAAAAATGCTCTAATCAATATTCATAAACATATGAAAATTGATTTAAGCTATGATGTTTGGTTAAAAAGCATAGAATGGGATGCTAAATGCACGATGACAACTGATGAACACATACTAAAACATCTTAAAGTAATTGCTGAACAAAAGAACATAGAGAAAAAAATGGGGTACATAATACACTCTTGGCCTTTCTTTATGACAGCACTTCTTAAGGCGTTAGATGAAAACAAGGTATTGAATACCAAACTGGACACGTACAGTGAACAATTTGGCATTCAAGATGGGAAATACCAAGATTTACTTGCTGAGCATAAAACTCGTCAGGCTGATCATGAAAAAGAAATGACAGCTTTGATGGATAAATATGCACAGGAAATAAAACAGCTTAAAATACAATTGGATGAGTATGAAAAGGAAAGCCAGGAATCAGGCAGTGAGGTTGATAGCCATCATTCTGTGCCAAAAAGTTGCACAAAAATGAAAGAAAAGACTATCTGTAAATCCCCTCCTTGTTATGTTGTTCCCACACCAAACCTATGTTATGCTGAAATTCCATTGATTATTATCATGCATGTTACTTATATTATTATCATTTGAATATAAAAATAAATAAATTATCTATTTTTATAACAATTTGTGATATTAATTATGTGATATAAATTTCATTTAACACGATAACGATTAGGGATCTGAGAATTGAAATAGTGGGCAATTTCTCATCTGTTTACTATTATTATCCCATAAATATCCCCACAAACCATACTGGAGAGAGGTCATATCCCTCATAAAAAAACAAACCTAAGCAACAGTGCCTAACTCCCCAGCCTACTTTTTGTTTTCGACATGGAATTCCCCAAAAGCACAAAGTACATGAAATTCCATATCCTTATAGCAGCCCTGAACCTTATTGCCAAAAAATGGCTCTCCCTGACAAATGCTTCCATGCAAGAAATAATTCAACATATTTCCTTAATTGGCAGGTATGAGTATATTCAAAGCATGCTCTTGTCACCAGTGGGGTACCTCAGGGATCTGTACTCGGACCCATTCTCTTTAATATTTTTATTAGTGATATTGCAGAAGGTCTTGATGTTAAGGTATGTCTTTTTGCTAATGATACTAATATATGTAACAGGGTTGATGTTCCAGGAGGGATAAGCCAAATGGCAAATGATTTAGGTAAACTATAAAAATGGTCAGAGTTGTGGCAGCTGACATTTAATGTGGATAAGTGCAAGGTAATGCATCTTGGACGTAAGACCCAATGACAGAGTACAGAATATTTGATAGAGTCCTAACCTCAACATCTGAGGAAAGGGATTTAGGGGTAATTATTTCAGGCTCACTTAAAGATCAGCAGACAATGTAATAGAGCAGCAGGAAATGCTAGCAGAATGCTTGGTTGTATAGGGAGAGGTATTAGCAGTAGAAAGAGGGAAGTGCTGATGCCTTTGTACAGAACACTGGTGAGACCTCACTTGGAATATTGCATATTGCAGTACTGGAGATCGGAGATCTCCAGAAGTATATTGATACTTTAGAGAGAGTTCAGAGAAGGGCTACTAAACTGGTTCATGGACTGCAGGATAAAACTTACAAGGAAAGGTTAAAGGTGTCACGACAAGGGTACATAATTCATTGTTGCACTATAGAATATTGCTATTTAATATAACTTGTGTAGTGCATCAATAATTTGACCCTTGGGTAGAGGACAAATGGCAGAGAGAGATTGCTCTTTTGATCAAAAGGGGCTTCTGCAAGGTGTGAAAAGGATTGCCCTTTTGATCCATCAAAGGCCCAGCAAGGTGAGACATTTTACACTTGAGCCGCCTGTATGTCTAGTTTCAATGTAAACTAACTGACTTTGACCATATGGCCTGAAACTCATAATTGATAGTTCAATCCTTTGATATGGTAATGGAATTAGTTGATTATTATTACAACCCTTGTGTTCCAGTACCATATCCAAGAGAAACATTAATACTTACCCACAGTTTAATAATTAAGCCTCATTTTTATTACATTTGGAATGGGACAAGCCCAATCTTTTAATTAAGCCTAAACATGAGTTGCACAACTTAAACCGTGTGGCGGGGATTGTGATATCTGCTATATTGGGTCACCAGTAAGGAATGTGACATGTCTATGGATTGGGAAAATAATAATGAATTCATAGATGCAATTATTATTTCTGTGGCAGGTACATGTGCTGTTTCCATTTTGATTGAGGTTGGTCTGGAACAAAGGAACGCCTTAACTCCACCCCTGGGCAAGACTGGATAATCCACGGGGTATATATGCAATGATTTGTTGGGGTACTTGCCTGGGGCCAAGATCTAATTTTGAGTGAGTCACCATCATCCTTCCTTGCCCAACCCATTTCCCAGCACAGGGAATTGTAACTCACCCTTTGGATGGCACTGTATCTGGTCATAACATTTGCAAGGTATTCCCTTTTTATCGTAATGGCTGGCACATTAAATTCACTGTTCAAGAGCTGCAGAGATACCCCTCTCCTTATTATTGATTTTCTAATTAATGATAATGGACCAAGTGACCAAATGACCAATGTTGGATGCAGATGCTTTTGCAAATGAAGGTAACATGCCATTTTTTATTGAGATCCTGTCGAACTTTACTACACCTAAGAAAGATCCCTTGTGGAATCGAAACGTTGCACTCTGTTCCAATAAAACTGCTGAATTGATCCTTGAGTGCCTGGACTACAATTTTTGTTCAACTATCACAGGAGGGGTAGCCAACCCCAGGTCTGGTTGCACCAGGATTTTAATAAGTGTGCAGTATTCCTCTCTTGTTTTATTAATTGTACAATATACATATTACGGAACAGCGCACACATAAACATACAATTTTAACTTTTATAAGACTACTTAAAATCACCTATCTCAATTTAAAATTGCATTTTATGTGTGCGCTATTTCTTAATATGTATATTGTATACATTCTGGTACCTACAGCAGCACCATTGTTGATAAATGTTCTGGATGTGCCCCCAATTCCCTTTTATTTTTAACTATGATAACATTAATTGTTTGATTCTTGTTTGAGTGCAATTCAGCACATATTTGTTTCTGTTTTTGGTACTAGAGTACTTTTTTAGGTTGTAGGTCTCCCATCAGATGGACAGCTGCTAGAGTATATGTATGTATATATATATATATATATATATATGTATATATATATATATATATATAGTTTCTAATTACAAGTTTGTAAATGTAACCACATACTGAAATATAAATGATGTCACCATGCACTGGTTGTTTGAGTAATACAACTGCTGTCGTCCTTAACAGATAGACTGCAGGTGGTGATATAGATAGTACAGCTACTGACTGACACAAACCAGTTGGTCATTCATTACTTTATTTACAATTGCACCATTAGATGGTATACAGAATAATTTAATTTATGTCAATGTTGTATTATGTAATTTCGTATTATGAGCTAGAAGATAGGGCTCTGTAAACTTACTGTAGCAATCTGTTTCTGTAAGTGGAACTAACATTTATTATTATTGTTCCTCACTGTATTCTGAGATGCAGACTAACAGGGTTAGTCATTAAAAAAGACCAACAAATATATTTCCAATGCACTTTTATCACCAGTAACTTCTGAAACAGCCAACTCGTATATCGGGCTCAAGTGCTTAAATTTTAGCTAGCAATAAATAAAGCTAAACTTACATATTAATTGGCTGCAAACGGTCAATGATTATCAACTGTTTACATAAATTATTAAAATACAACAAATTCCTTAAAATATGTCTTTGTTTTTCATCTTTTTTAAAAAGTAAAGCATTTGGTCTTATTTGCTAGACCAGTGTTCTGCAAACTTTTAGCACCTGAGGCCTCGCGAAAAGAGGATAAATATTTTGCAGACTGGCGTCAGCCAGAAATAAAAAACAATGGTATGTGTTAGGGTACTGTGTGTGTGAGGGGTGCTGTTTGTGTGTGTGTGTGTGTGACAGGGGCAGTGTGTGTATGGGAGGCATTGAATGTATATAGGAAGCAGTGTGTGTATGTGTGTATGGGGGCAGTGTTTTCATTGAAATATCCCCCCTCCCTACTTACCTTTGCCTTGGAGTGGGACATTTCCTGTAATCCCTGGTGGTTCGTGGGAAAGCCCTGGTGGTCCAGGTGGTGAGAGTGAACTCTACAAGTCTCAGGAGCTGCTAGACAACACTCCGAGCTCGCGAGAGGAAAACCTGGCGGAGCTGTAGGTTAGAGCTTCCCCACGGTTCCCGGTGCTTTGATCAAAAGATTATACCTCCGGGCAAATATTTTGTGGCAATTTATTGTCGGTTTGCGAAAGCTTTCACACAACGGTATAGTCGGGTGAAAGCTTTCGCGGACCGGCAATACATTTTGTGGACCAGCGCTGGTCTGCGGACCAGAGGTCGAAGACCACTGTGCTAGACCATCAGCAGTGGTGGGGATGTGATCCCTTTCATCCACCTAAACAAAATTGCCTGAGATTAATCAATCCCCCTTACCCACAAAACAACAAGGGGGGATTAGTTCCCCAATTTTCACTGCTTCCTACGACACAAAATATCATGCAGGAATTATGTCAACAACACAGAGAAGTGCTGCTGTGTTAAAGAAGATGCTATATCCTATGCTGTCCTTAGCCAAGTAAACTTCTCAATATTATTTACTGGAGTGAAGGGTTGCGGAGCTATCATTTCATAAGCAGCTGTTTCTCTTTCAAATCTACAAAATATGTTAGTGAGCTTGTTTTATTAACATCTATGTATATGTGTAGAGCATATTATGACATCACCAAGAAAGTCTGACATCACAGTTCTAAAGTTCTATGTTACCCTGGAACAAAAGGAGTGATGTGCCCCTGTATGTCACAAGAATGACAAAAGTTTCAGAGCTAAACAAATGAAAAATATGTCTACCAGTCCATCAAAATTATTGAAAATATTGAAAATCATAAGAAAAGGCAAGAAGACACATCATGACCTAAATATTATGCGGTAAGTTAAAATGGTTCGATGATGCATGAGAATTACAGCAATATCAGCAGGTCTAATTGCAGTAAATCCAGAGATAGTATTTCTGATTATTGATCAGTTTTTCCTCTGTCACTAAAACAATTATTTATTACAGTACAACTATTGCAATATTGATGTAGCCTGTATCTAGGTATAAAGTGATCCTCTTCAATAGAGTCTATTTACCTCTCCCTTGGTTTTCTTAATCCTATTCATTAAGTTCCCCACCATTATATTAAGGTGCAAAGACAAAGTTGTTTTCTGATGTGGCATTTAGTGTGAGTAAGAAAGTTGCCAAAGCAGTCAAAAATGCATTTACCATAATATATCTTCTTTTTTCTTAAAATGTCCTTTTTTTCTGCCTCAAAATATTTAATGACACCTAGCAGCCAGTGGCCTCTTGCTTTTAAGCTGACATGTGCCCACTCAAGGCATGACGAGTGATCTGTCAAGGAGGGGGAAGGGGAAGCTAGAAAACATAATTTGTGGTAAAATTGGGTAATAGTAAACCTAAAAGCTTTTATTAAATTTCTTGCTTAATGACTAGCAGGGTTAATCATTACAAATATATATCTATAAATGTGCTTCTGATTTTTCTGAAGCAGCCAACATGTTTATTGGGTTTGTCTTGTAGAATTTGAGCTAGCATTAAATCCAGTTGATATTCGATAAAAAGTATTAACTTAAAAGTATTAAATTAAAAAGTATTAACGGAACTAATTTTTGACTGGGTCTTGCCATTAGAAAGTAATCGAGTCCTAGATTTCTTCCACAATTTACTTTTGACCTGCTTGGGAATTCCTTCTCTGTGTCATTATGTTGTTGAACAGACAAGGTAGGTATGATCCAAGCAATGTTACTTTAGCAAATCACAGAGCTCTGCCATGTATATCTCCCCAGCTTTTATCAATATGGGGAGTGGGACAGAATTAATGGTGGCAGCCAAGATGTGTGACTTCCATCAGTGTGCGTATCAGTAAGGAGAGGGACGGAATTTATGGTAGCAGCCTGGAATTGTGACTCCTATTGACACCATATATGTCCAACTGTGTATATGTATACATACTTCTTTTTGCAAAAATATTTTAATTAAATAACAAACAAAAAAATATACCTTGTTTAGATTGAGATTTTTTTTTTTATTTTATTCTATTCTTAAGGTAAATCATAGTAGGCATTTTAGCAAGCAGTTTCCAGATCACATAAAAATGTCACTGCTTCTATTCCAGTTGAATAATCTCTGTTAATGTCATGCTATAATGCAGACCATCCCAGTTTGATCGCAATTAGCATGCAATTGGATTGCTCATCTCACATGCAGTTGCAGCCTTGGACTGATACACAGTCATACACTATGACATTTGTGACTCTTTGATAGTTAGTATTGCAGACATAGCGGAAATGTATTATTTATAGAAAAATAGAAGATATTGCGACAATCTCGGAAATGTAATATGTCTTCTTCCTGAGACCTGTATGTATATAAATTATACACCAGCGTAGCTTAACATTGTCGACAAATTAGTATGAGTCACTGTATAATTTCTTTCAGCCGTGTTCATATGAGTCATCAGTGACTGACATACATTTCACTGCTCATGGTCTCTTATTATAAAAAAAACAATGCTTAACACGCAAGGCAACTGCATCACACAACTGTATGTTTAAATGGACTATGAAAAAAAAACTAGCAATAGCATTGTCTCTGTCTGTCTATCTGTTTAACTATCTGTACGTCTGTCCATCTTATGAAGTATGAAAAAGAGAGAATATATATATATATATATATATATATATATATATATATATATATAGATATAGATATATATATATATATATTACTGCATATGTAATGCATAATTTGTATCATCTTATTCCAGACATGTTCAATTAGATTAAGTCCAAGTGAGTGGGTAGGTCACTGTGATAAGATGAAGTTGTTGTGGTAGGCACTGATTCGCTTTGGCATTGAAACAAAGCTCAATGAACACATTATGTTTTGAAAACACACTATCAGGCAACAATATTAAGCTGTATTGCAAGGGATGCAAGTACTCATGAGATTTTTCAAAGCAACATATCAGAACCAGGTTTATGAGATCAATTAGAGTTTTGATATCAACCTGTGTCCGGTGAGTTTTTCACAGCTGCTGTTTCTGTTTTACTGAAAGAAGCAAACACATCACACATCTTTAACCGTCACTGATCATTCATGCGAAGGTATAACAAACAAACCATTATTTCATGGTTATTGAGCATCAATATTTTCAAGGACTGCCTTTTAAATGGATACTAAAATCATTTCATGTCATTTAAGTGTTTATGTGCATGAAGTTCCCTGGCGTCATTACCATTTTTTAGTGGTTTAAAATTTAATAAGGCTAAACTGCACCAAACCAAATGCAATGGAGGACTTAATCTCCCAAACGCCAGTGAATACAGTATGGCGGCTCAACTCCGGCATGCGCTCGATTGGATCTAATCGCAGTCACGATACTCAGACCTAGCCCTGGAATCCTTTCTGGCGCAGCCGTTTTCCCTGCCAGTGCTCCTACACACACCACAAAACCTACTTTCGGATAACATTCTCTCAAACCCTCTCTTGGCTGTCATGATTAAGGCCTGGAAGATGGCTCGGGCCAGCAGGGGGCAAGCCCGCTATGCTCCATACACCTACCCCTGCTCCGGAACCCAGAGTTCCAGGACGGATCCAGCACATACCTATTCACAATGTGGTCAAGGCAGGGTCTCGGATCTCTAAGTTCCTTTGTAGATTTTGACACAAACAAATTGCTCACCATGGGGTGCCTGAGGGGGCGCTTCCCGGACCTTCCCATACCCTGGTACTGATATAGATTGTTTTAAGCAAACAAATATGTTTGAATGTCTATCTGTTCCTGTCCCAATCTGAGATGATTAAATTGCGTATCCATAGGCGTGCGCAGCCTATTGCATTAGGGTGTGCACCCTAAAGCACAAACACACGCCGCATGTGTAATATATATATATATATATACACATACACTGCTGTGTGTGTGTGTGTGCTGCTAGTGTGCTGTGTGAGGGTGGCGTGAGGGTGCTGTTAGTGTGTGTCTGAGGGTGCTGTTAGTGTGATGTGTGTGTGTGAAGGTGCTGGTAGTGTGCTATGTGGGTGAGGGTGTTTGTGTGGGTGCTGTTTGTGTGTGAGGGTGCTGGTAGTGTGCTGTGTGTGAGGGTGTTTGTGTGTTTGTTAGGGTCCTGTTACTGTGCTGTGTGAGGGTGCTGTGTGTGAGTGTCGTGTATTTGTGAGGGTGCTGTTTGTGTGTGTGTGGGGGTGTTTGTGAGGGTGCTGTTAGTGTGCTGTGTGTGAGGGTGTTGTGTGTTTGTAAAGGTGCTGTGTGTGTTTGTGAGGGTGCGGTTAGTGTACTGTGTGTGTGAGCGTGCTGTATGTGTCTAGGTGCTGTGTGTGTGTGGGCTGTATGTTTGGAGGGATTGTGGAGGTGGGGGTAGATTAGTAAATATCCCCCCTCCTTACCTTATGTAGGGAGGGGGGATCCTTGCTGCCATGCGCCATCCCTTGTGGTCCAGTGGAGAGTGAACTCTAGCCTGCGGAGCTAGAGTTAACTCTCGCGAGATCTGAGTGTTGCCGTGGCAATGCTCAGATCATGTGAGAGGAACCTGGCAGAGATCTTTGATCTCCCCGCCAGCCCATGGAGGCTAAGAGCAGAGCCGGCACTCAGATAGTTGGCAGGCGGGCATCCCTCCAATGGCCATTGGAGCAACTAAATGACCTCCATTTGTCTAAATATACATAGGGATTAAGGAGAAAGCGCAAGTAACATTTTCTTTTCTTTGGTTTTTACTATATATTGGGGCTGATGTGTGTTGTAGTCCTTGCTGCTTAAGCGCAGGACTTCTCTTTTTGTATTTGTATTTACTTTGTATCACACAGCCTGGTTACAATGCTGCTACCCATCCCATGTGTTCCCTATTAAGGGTTAATAAGTAAAGGGGTGTATATAAAAAATACCCCTTTCTGTCTCATTAGAGATATCTTTGCCAGAAGCTCAAGGAAGCAGGCTGAAGGGTCAGTGTTAGGACCCGCTTAGGGGGGTCTGCCTTGACGTTGGCAGGCGGGCATCCCTCCAATGGCCATTGGAGCAACTAAATGACCTCCATTTGTCTAAATATACATAGGGATTAAGGAGAAAGCGCAAGTAACATTTTCTTTTCTTTGGTTTTTACTATATATTGGGGCTGATGTGTGTTGTAGTCCTTGCTGCTTAAGCGCAGGACTTCTCTTTTTGTATTTGTATTTACTTTGTATCACACAGCCTGGTTACAATGCTGCTACCCATCCCATGTGTTCCCTATTAAGGGTTAATAAGTAAAGGGGTGTATATAAAAAATACCCCTTTCTGTCTCATTAGAGATATCTTTGCCAGAAGCTCAAGGAAGCAGGCTGAAGGGTCAGTGTTAGGACCCGCTTAGGGGGGTCTGCCTTGACGTTGGCAGGCGGGCATCCCTCCAATGGCCATTGGAGCAACTAAATGACCTCCATTTGTCTAAATATACATAGGGATTAAGGAGAAAGCGCAAGTAACATTTTCTTTTCTTTGGTTTTTACTATATATTGGGGCTGATGTGTGTTGTAGTCCTTGCTGCTTAAGCGCAGGACTTCTCTTTTTGTATTTGTATTTACTTTGTATCACACAGCCTGGTTACAATGCTGCTACCCATCCCATGTGTTCCCTATTAAGGGTTAATAAGTAAAGGGGTGTATATAAAAAATACCCCTTTCTGTCTCATTAGAGATATCTTTGCCAGAAGCTCAAGGAAGCAGGCTGAAGGGTCAGTGTTAGGACCCGCTTAGGGGGGTCTGCCTTGACGTTGGCAGGCGGGCATCCCTCCAATGGCCATTGGAGCAACTAAATGACCTCCATTTGTCTAAATATACATAGGGATTAAGGAGAAAGCGCAAGTAACATTTTCTTTTCTTTGGTTTTTACTATATATTGGGGCTGATGTGTGTTGTAGTCCTTGCTGCTTAAGCGCAGGACTTCTCTTTTTGTATTTGTATTTACTCAGATAGTGCCGTCTCTGCGTGAGCCGACAGGGGAGATCCGGAGATCTCCGGAGAAGTCCTGGGGAATAAAGTGTGGGAACTCTTTTCCCACCCCCAAAAAAATAATATACACGTGTGTGTGTGTGTGTATATATATGTATATACTGACACACATACACAGACACACATATATATACACGCGTGCACACACATACTCCCACACACTCACAGACACACACATACAGACACACACACATACACTCACAGACACACACACACACATTCACAGACACACACACATTCACAGACACACACACACTCAGACAGACAGACACACTTACAGACATACACACATACACTCACAGACACACACACATTCACAGACACACACACACTCAGACAGACAGACACACTTACAGACACACACACACTCAGACAGACAGACACACTTACAGACACACACACACACACACTCAGACAGACACACTTACAGACACACACACATACATTCACCGACACACACACACTCAGACAGACAGACACACTTACAGACACACACACATACACTCACAGACACACACACACTCAGACAGACAGACACACTTACAGACACACACACATACATTCACAGACACATACACACTCAGACAGACAAACACTTACAGACACACACACACACTCAGACAGACAGACACACACACTTACAGACACACACACATACATTCACAGACACACACACACAGACAGACAGACACACTTACAGACACACACACATACATTCACAGACACATACACACACACTCAGACAGACAGACACACTTACAGACACACACACACTCAGACAGACAGACACACTTACACATACATTCACAGACACATACACACACACACTCAAACAGACAGACACACTTACAGACACACACACATACATTCACAGGCACACTTACAGACACACACATACAAATAATTTTTCTTTTAATAAAAAAATGTCCACCCAGCCTCCCTACCTGGAGTGCTGGCGTGGACTGTCCCTGGGGTCCAGTGGGTCGGGCGCCTGTCTTCATCTCAGCCGCGGCGAGGGAGCTGTGTGCTCTCTGCTCCCTCTCACCGCGCGGGCTGTCTGCTGTAGCTGGGAGCCGGAATATGACGTCATATTCCGGCTCCGGCATCAGCAAACGGCGCGCGGCGAGAGGAAGCAGAGAGCACACAGCTCCCTCGCCGCGGCTGAGATGAAGATAGGCACCCGACCGGGGGGGGGGGGGGGGTTGATCACCTGACAGGGGGGACAGGGGGAACATGGGGCCGGAAGGGGGCATTGGGGGGCACTTAGTGCCTGCAGGAACAGTGTTCCTGCTCAAATAAAAGTGTAGGAACGCTGTTCCTGCAGGACTCAATACATAGTGCGTGCCATGGGGATTAGGGTGTGCCCATGCACACCCGGCACACCCCGTGCGCACGCCTATGCGTATACGCAGAAGTAAATTCACACTGACACACGGAGTTCAGGTTAAAAGAACTTCGAGAAAATTTAATGGCATCTGGTTAAAAAGCGGGCTCGCAGACCCTTATAAGAGCAAAATTACATCATCATTGAATATCAAGATAACAACAAATAAACATCATTAATTGGGTTAAGTGTTAAGTGGCTATGTCAATGTCCACCCATCAATATTATTAATTGGCTCAAGTACTAAGTGGCTGGCTAAGTGTCCTCCCACCGAGAGGTGGCGTCATCTTGGACACGGGTGTGGACACGATGGTTCAGGCGCCATCTTGCTTAGCACGAGGCTTTACTCGATGGGAGGGGGGCTTTAGGCGCCATTTTGAGTAGTTAGTGATGTTATATTCGAGGTTAGGTTCAAGGCTTTTTAGAGAATGGACATTTCATTAGAGCAGTTTCTCATGAGCTAGTTATAGTATACTTTGTTTCGTATTACAGGAACTTGATGATTCCGGTGTTAGTCATATCCTTCTAGAAAATACATACAATACATTCTCTTTCTAATATTCTAAATGCTGTTAGGAAAATCTGTCATATAATGCAGTTAAATGGAGTTAATGAGAAATTTTAATAAAGGTTTTAATAATTCCATAACAGTCCCCCCTATGAAATGTTAGACGCTAAAAAGATAAACTTTATTTGTTAATACCAGAAGACGTGTTAGCCCAAAGGCACAGAAACCCCGTGACCGCTAGCTAGGTGTTATTGCAAAGTGCAATTCTGTCCCTTCCTTTCCCTAATAGGCTGCAGCACATCCGTCAATACGGTCAGGAACTTTCTTCACTCCGCTGGTATCCCGCGGTGGCTTGTCCACCACATCTCTGCACGGCAGTCAATTCCATAGAGACGGACGCTGTCCCTGAACTGGTTCCCTACCTAAAACTCTTGCACTTTATCAGTATAAGGGATAGTTTGCAGCGGTATACAGGGTGAGTTGAAATCTTGGAAATCTTGGTCATCAACTGTGAGATGTGCAAAAGTTGGTGCCACTTGGTCTGCAGTCTTCTGTAGGAATTTTCTCAGACAGGGGAGGACACAACAAACGAGAAGAGCGAAAATAAAAAGAAAAATTAGTAATGCCATACCAATATGAATTAAAGCTTTTTGCCACTCTGTCATCCAACCAAACCACCTTTCCCAGGGATCTTTCACCCCAGAGTTCCTTTTTAACTCTTCAGAGAGCTTATTTAATTTTTCTATGGCCATGGTGACCTTACCATTAGGACCTGTGTTTTCTGGGATATAGGTACAACAGGTCATGGTGTCGGGCAGTATTTTACATACGCCCCTATTCTCAGCTAGCATCATGTCTAAGGCCATTCTGTTCTGGAAAGTCATCTGGGATGTGGCCTGCAACTGTTCAGCCAAGCCCTGGAGGGCATCTCTGGTGTAGTTGGCAAAGCGTTGTTGATTATAATAAATGTAATTAATCCAATTTAAATTCTTGTTTGCAGTAACTATGGTAAAAAGTGATTCAAACCCCGCGGCAACCTCATCTCGTGCTTTAAATTCATTAGGCACTCCCCTAGGCACCCCAATGGCATCAATGTATATGTGGGGGTCAAAACTGCCTCTTACTGGGGCTTCACGCTTAACCTTGGCTGGTGTGTGCATGGACTCATGTATGTCAGGGTGTGTGTCAGAGATAATATGTATGGGCATGATGGCTTTAGCCAGAGTACACTCCCCCCTTCATTCCTTGTCCATTCTGGATCCTAGCTGTAAATCCCCACACAACCAGTAAATATCCCCTAATGACCTAGTATGAAATTGCAACAGGTGCATAGGGACAGTTCTGTAAGTGGCACAATATCCTTTGGATAAGTTACCCAAGAACCTACCAATTCCATCATAATTGGCATAACAGGTGTAATTTCCCTTATAAATCGTAATACCATCTGGGGGTTTGACATCCTTGGTTAGGAGAGGGTATTCTACTGTCCATGCTTTGCAGAGGGACCTGTTAAAGTTGTAGTGGTAGGCAAAAAGGCTTAAAATGCTTAAGGTGCCGAGATGGGGTCGGGCACCACCACACACATAGCATGCGGTTCTGTTATGTTTGTTGGCATTATATTTCATCCATTCTAACCATAAATTAACATCATTAAAACCTGTTTCAGCGGCCATAGTATCTTCAAAAGTGGGGTTAGCAATGGCCATCATGTCTTTAAAGGACTGGATATGTGGTTTTAATGGATTTGAGACCATGTGGGTAGCCCCTTGCCACTCTGGAGAGTGGCACATATCTTTCAGGTAGAAGTGCCCCAATTTGTTATAGGAACCTTTCTTCCAATACATTCCCATTACATACTGGTCTGCATCCGTTGGGCTGGGATGCTCTATGTTTAGGATTAGTTTCATGGGTGTACCTCCTCCAGGCTTCCTTAAAGTCATTCTTTGGAGGAGGGATCTACCATGGTCATCTACCTTAGATAAGGCACTTTTGGGTTTGTAACCCCAGGCAGACCCAGCATTCCACCCTGCAGCCCCCCAATGGTTACAGTTATGCCCCCATTGTTTGTTAACTACACAAACATAGGGGTCTTTTACATGGGGTATATCTCTATAGATGGTTTGAATTTGTGACGTAGGGAATGGACAGTCTACAATGTCACAATAGTCAAAAGTGTATGTAGCCACACGGGTACATGAGGAATTGTACCAGAATGTATACCCACTAGCATCTTTAGTAATGGCTACTTGTTGGGCCTTAATTAGGCTAATTAAGGAGGTGATGTACCAGAGGTACATGGTTGTGCGGTACCTGCTTCCTCTGGGGCAGGAGTCTTCTTGCAATGGGAAGCGTGGATCCAATGTGGCCTGCCGGCCAACTTGACGGAGGTTGAAGTGATCAGGAGGACTTGGAATGGTCCGTTAAATCTTGGTTCCAGGGTGTGTTTCCGCACAAATCTCTTGACCAGAACCCAATCTCCGGGAAGCAGGTTGTGGGTACCCGTATCGAAATCGGGATCTGGAATTGAAGAGAAAACTTGGGCATGTATTTTGTTCAAAGCACTTGCAAGTTCAGTTACATAATCTACCAAAACATCAGTTTGAAGCTGTAGCTGTTGTGGGTAATAACAACCTAGTCTAGGTGCAGTCCCAAATAGAATCTCATATGGGGATAGTGAATGCTTCCCTCTAGGTGTGTGTCTGACGCTGAATAGAGCTATTGACAAGCTTTCTGGCCAGGGCATCTTTGTTTCTTGTGACATTTTTAACATTCTAGCTTTTAGGGTGCCATTCATGCGTTCCACTTTGCCACTACTTTGTGGGTGGTAAGGGGTGTGAAAAGCTAGGGTCACTCCCAGAGCAGTCCAAATTTCTTTAGTCACTGTTGCTGTAAAAGCTGGGCCCTGGTCACTTTCAATAACTTCTGGTAGTCCAAATCTACATACAATTTCTGTGAGTAGACGTCTTGCTGTTGTTTTGGCAGTGATGTTGGTTACTGGATAGGCTTCTGGCCAGCCTGAAAACATATCCACTATTACTAGTGCATACTCATGGGGACCACTTTTTGGCATTTGTATGTGGTCAATCTGAATTCGCTGGAATGGGTACGTAGGCTTAGCCAGGTGTTTCAAGGGCACTTTGGTTGGTTTTCCTGGGTTGCATTTTGCGCAAATGACATAGGCCTTGCAGAAGTTGTTGATCAGTGTTGTAATTCCGGGTGCTTCATAATATTTCTGTATGAGAGCAGCCATTAAGTCTTTTGACAGATGCGCAGGTCCATGTGCCCATTGGACAACTGCTGGATATAAATTCTTAGGGAGGCAGAATCTAAAGTTGTTGTAGTATATTCCATCTTTTAGGACTGCTCCTTTCTTTTTCCATTTCTGTATTTCTTCAGGGGCAGTTGTAGCTTGCTGTTCCCGTAGGATTCTTAGGTCAGTAGGAAGAGTCTGCAAGGTAAAAATAGGAACTTCTTCGTGTCCGGACACTCCTTCATCCACTTCCTGCAATTCTCTTGCTGCTTGCTTAGCAGCCTGATCAGCTAAATGGTTGCCCTTTGCTTCATCTGTATCCAATTCCCCATGTGCCTTTACTTTCAAAATGGCCTTCTGGGAGTAGGAGGGCATCCATTAGTTCCTTGATTGCAGAACTGTGTTTGACTGGCGTACCGGCAGTGGTAAGAAATCCTCTTGTTTTCCAAATTAATCTGAAGTCATGTGCCACACCCAGTGCATATCTTGAATCTGTGTAGATGTTGGCACGCTTTCCTTCAGAGACCTTGCACGCTGAAGTCTTGCAATTCGGCTTCTTGTGCAGACATTGTTGGTGGTAAAGATGATGACTTGATGATTTCATTTGTTGTGGTTACGGCATATCCTGTGTGATATTTTCCTTCTTCATCAGCATACCTTGAACCGTCCACAAACAGAGTGAGATCAGGATCTACTAGTGGATTCTCATGTACGGTTGGTAGATGTATTGTCTCCATTTTCATTTGTTCAAAACAGTCATGAGGTGTTTCTGGGTCATAGTCATTTACTATGACCAGATCTTGAAATTCATTTTCCAGGAAGTGACGTGGCCATGCTTCCAGATGGTCAGTTGCTGGGTATTTGACAACGCCATTTTCCTGTAGCTGTGATTCATTCATGGTGGCCCATAATTTTGCAATGGGCCAAGATCATTCCATGATCTTGTTTTTAACTTAGTGACAGGGACATGTGGAATGGCAATGTCCCAATGGTGATACAAGTATTTGAGTTCTGAAGGTAGATGAATCAAGACCATGCTGTTGCCTTCAGAGTCACAGTAGAAATCTTGTGAAGTAAGTTTCACCTCCACCAGATGATAGAGCTCATCTTCATAGCAAGGTTCAGGAGTGATGTTTGGCTTGTACCACATGGTACAGAAGGCATATCCAGCTCCATCACAGAGAGGAGTTTGTCCGTCATAGAATGATAACTTGGGATGCATCTTCTTGATGGTACCAGCAAGAAGGAAAACATAGGTTTCATCCATGATAAACCCATAGTAGATACCCCCCTCAGGTAGTGGGAGAAGGGTGGACGGATTGAGAACCTGACATCTTTGTATGGTGATGTTGTCAGGTAAAAGGAGATGACATTGAAGACGGAGGTGTCTGGCAGGAGAGACATGCTTGGTTGATGATGGCAGAAATGTCATGAGGGGCCAAAACAACTAGAGGGTGGCCAAGGACCAGGTCTGCAGTTCTTTCAATGAGTTCTTTGGCTGCAAAAACGGCCCGAAGGCAAGAGGGGGTTCCTCTGGCCACAAGATCCAGTTGGCAGGAGAAAAATCCAATAGGCCTTTGTCTTCCTCTAGATGCATGTGCTTGGGTAAGAACTCCTGTAGCATGGCCTTGTCTTTCAGAGACAAATAACTTGAAGGGTTTGGTATAGTCCGGTAGGCCAAGAGCAGGAGCAGATGCAATAGCACGTTTTAAAGTGCAGAAATTGTCATGAGCTTCCATGGTCAAGCAGAATGGGTCTGACTTGAGGGCATCATAGAGTGGTTGCATGAGTAGAGAGGCTTCTGGGATCCATGCTCGGCAGTAAGAAATGAGGCCTAAAAAGGCATGTAGAGACTTAGATGTCCTTGGGGGTGGAATATCCAGTACTGCTCTGACTCTGTCACGGGTGAGATGTCTTGTTCCCTGAGAGAGGCAATGACCAAGGAAGATAACAGTGGGTTGACAGAACTGAAGTTTGAGAAGTGAAGCTTTACATCCTTGTTCTGCTAGATAGCAAAGGAGATTAATTGAGCATTCTTCAGTTGTAGGTATGTCATCGCCACAGAGCAGCAAATCATCCACATACTGGAGCAGGACCACCTCTGGATGGTCAGATTGCCATGGATCAAGGATAGAACACATGGCCTTTGCAAATTGACTTGGAGAATTTTGCGCCCCTTGGGGCATGACAGTCCATGTATACTGTTGTTTGTCATGTGTGAAAGCAAACAGGTATTGACAGATTGGATCCAGGGGTACACTGAAGAAGGCATTGGCCAGATCAATGACTGTGAAGTATTTTGCAGAAGGTGTAACCCCAGAGAGCAGAGTGTGTGGGTTTGGCACAATAGGGGTGTCCAGGACTGTTGCTTCATTCACTGCTCGGAGGTCCTGGACCATTCTGTACTTCTCTGGTTCTCCTTTTGGAGTCTTTTTCTTCACAGGAAACAATAGTGTGTTGCATTTTGATTCACATTTGACAAGAGCACCCTTTTCCAGGAGTGCTTTGATTTGAGTTGAGATAGCTGCAGCTTGAGCTGGTTTCAAAGGGTATTGTGGTTTCCTTGGTAACTTTGCTCCTGGAATGAGCTTCACCACCACAGGTGGGACTTTTAGGTGACCTATGTCCTCTGGGCCTGAGGACCATAGTTTTGCAGGTACAGCTGTCTTTAGTGAATCAGGTAAATTGGACCTCAGTTCCTTTGCATCCCCATGGGGTTCTTCCAAATGGAGCATCAGAGGCAGGGAGCACAAGGCTGAGGTGTCAGAAACAGAGGGGTAGATAATTCTACTTGTCCATCTGGAGTGACTATGATAGATGCCTGCAGGCGTGAAAGAACATCAGCGCCTAGCAGGTTAATGGGGCATGTGGAGGACACCACAAAATGAGCAAGCAAGCTGGGGTAGTTGCCAACTCGTAATGGAGTTGTTAAAGGACTTTGTCTTGGTAGGCCATCCACTCCTACACAAGAGACATCAATTTTTGACAGAAATGATGGGTCTGGCAGGTCTTGTTCTCGTAGAACACTTCGGGCTGCACCTGTGTCAACTAGAAATGTAGTAGGTTGTCCTTCAATGGGTAGAGTCACAGTGGCAAGTGGCCCCCCTTGATCCCCTGAAGACACTGCCATGACAGGGGTTAATGACACAGGCTTGCCAATTTCCTAATCATCTGGCTCCTCAACAATTGGAACTGTTTTTGGGGCCTTGGGGGCAGGAGGCTTGATCACCTTCTTGGGTTCTGGGCACTCATTTTTGAAGTGCCCTTTTGCTTTGCAATTGAAGCAGAATCCATCCTCGGGTCTAATGGCTTTGGGGACAGTGCTGGGACGGGACACCATAAGGGGAGCTGAATTGGGCTTTCTTGGAGTCTGAGCAGATTCCAGTCCCCTAGCAACTTGGAGTAATGTATCCAGAGGAACTCTAAATTCAGGGCGTGCAGCAACGATTCCCTTGCGTATGGAGTTTTTTATGCCTAGGACAAATGAACCAGACAGCATTTGAGAATGAATCTTATTAGTAAGATCAAATCCCAAATCTGTAAACACTTGAAACAGTCTTGCATGGAACCTTTCCACTGATTCTCCTTTTTCTTGTACAATATCAGTAAGGCCAGCAGCCTGATCTGCAAGTTTATCCTTAGCCCATTCCTTTAGCTGGTTGCAGAATGCTACTCCAGAAGGGTAATCAATGTCAGTTGTAAGCAAATCTGTGCTGAGGTGGTGGGCTATGCTGGGCCAGTATGCATCCCCGGCTTTAATGGCACAAATGCTTAGTAAATCACGCCAGGTGGCAGAATAAGTCTTTTGAATTTGAACTATCCCTCAGTAAAAAGGCATCGGGTTCTTTTCTGGGTCAGGGAGTGATTTCATCAGAGCACTAGCCTGAGTAGGATTAAAAGAAACATATTTAGGAGGAGCCTGATGTCCGAAAGGATCATCGATGGAACAGCGAGGCGGAGGCCCCATGGCATCCGGTGAGCTCTGGTAACCATGAGAGCCAGCCTCTTCTTCCTCATCTTCGTATGTGACCTGGACCCCTCTGGGGAGTAGGGCCGCTTGAGGTGTCAGGACCGGGGGATATGCTGGGATCCCGGATGCCGGGGTGGCCAGTTTGGTTATGAGCTTGAGGTGAGTAATCACCGGGAAGTACCGGCATTAGGGGTGCTGGGTTGCTGGGGGCCGCCATATTGGAGGCGTGAAAGGAAGCTGCGTTAGGGTCAAGAGAGGTAGTGGCGGCCATGTTGGATGTGGGCACATCCGGGGTAGACTGTACCGGGATGGACGTGAATGGGGCCTGGGGTGTGGCTAGGGAAAGGAAGTAGGGATTGTTTGGATAGGGCAGGGCCATGGGATAGGGGAAGGGGTATGGCCAGGCCATCTGGGCAGGGGCTAAGGCGGAACCTGGGGAGTAGGCAGAAGGGAGGCCGGAGAGAGATTAGCAGAGGCAGGAGTAGTAGGAGGGGCCGGAGCGGGTGTAGTAGGATTGGTAATAGCGAGTGAGGAGTGGTTAGTGGACTGGGTGGATGCAGGTGGGAGGGTAGGATTATTGACGGAGAGAGAGCGTAGGGAAGGAATGAGGGAAGAAATAGCTGGATTAGACAGAGAAGATTGTGCAGGGATGGATGAGGATGATGGGAATGATAGGGATGATGGGGGGGAAAATAAAGATCCATCAGAATTCAGGACCGGGCAAACAGGGGTAATGACGGGATGGGTGATGGGAGGGTTAGGGGTGGGGAGCATGGTCAGCTGAATGTCGCTCATTGCTGACCGGACCTTAGGAACGGACATCCACTGGGCGCCATTTTGGGGCGCTGGCTTAGGGAATGCCCCAGCAACATAATTATTGTGATATACATACAATTTCAAACCTTTGTGATCAATTTCTTCCTCAACCCAACCCTCCTGCTTAATAGCCCTTGCTACTCTGTACCAGGCTTCTGCAGTACGAAGCAACCCATTATCTGTAAGCTTGCCTTTCTTCTCTGTCAGTAATCTACGCCAGCTTTCTGGTTGTAATCTACCACATGAAGGTACTGCAATCCTACACACCTTAGCAATTCTTTCAACTCCTTTAACCATCTCTTCACCCTCTCTGTCTTCAACTAGATCACACGCTAACCAGCCCTTACTGGGCTTATCTAATCCCTGTCCCATTCCCCCTATAGAAGGCGTCCCAGATATAGAGGAAGGAAGATGAAACAGTGTCTACAATGCTCGACTGCCACGTGAGGGGTGGGTCCCTACGTGCGTCTTCCCAAAACGTAGACTAGTCACTTATTCCGCCTACCCGAGGTAGCCACGGATTGGAGCGAGGTGAGAAGTGTGTGACCAATCACTTCTCTTACAAGAGAAATAGGAGGGGAAAGTGTAAATAACACAGGAAGTAGAGTAAAAGTAAAAGTAAAGTGAAAGTAGAGACAGACACCGGAGTTTGAATCACTCCCAATTAAGACAACAATTCAATTGAAATACAGTGCATGCATCACAGTTCAAATAAATTCAACAGTAATACCTTTCCTTTACTCATGTGGCCAAGACCCACCTCCCTCAACCTCGAAGTGTCTCCGCTCGGAGAACGACTTCCTCAAGTCTCACTACCAGTGGCCACGGAAAACAGCTGACACCGGCCCGAGATCCGTATGCCTCCCCCGTTACAGCGGTCCGATAAACGTGACCACCACTTCCCTCACTCTCGTAGCGCCCCTACGGACCCACCCGTAAGTCTCACTACCACGTGGTGATGGAGACAGCAATGCCTGTCCGAATCCACGCACCACAAATAAAATTGGAATGTCACCAGCCTCAGCGCTAGAGGCCGGAGGATTCCACCTCTCTGCAAGCAGAGCAATATACACAAAAAAAGGCTATCAAAGTGACACCATGGGGAATCCCCAGGAAGCAATGAGTCAACACCCTTCCACAGACTCCCCCCACCTCTTTTTCCTTACTGCTGCAGCTACCCAGCACCTAAAAGAGGTAAACAGGCAAAAGAAGACCCCCAGGAAAACTTCCACAGGTCCACCCCCCTTTATCCCAAAAGGGGCAAACAGACAAACAGAGGACCCCCAGGCAAACTACCACAGGTCCAACCCCCCCTTATCCCAAAAAGGGCAAACAGACAAACACTCCACCCGGGCACTCAAGCTAGAGACAGACCAATACAAACACACCCAGGCAA
The DNA here is from genome assembly GCF_036172605.1 of Pelobates fuscus. Classification (NCBI taxonomy): domain Eukaryota; kingdom Metazoa; phylum Chordata; class Amphibia; order Anura; family Pelobatidae; genus Pelobates; species Pelobates fuscus. Next base: position 149,632,495 of record NC_086320.1, on the reverse strand, counting down.
CAGATAGGCAAAATGCAGGTAAACAGGTGGGTAACAATAAGGCACCGGGCAAGATATTACCTGTCTTTGATGTCCTCCCGGTAGCAGTCACAGACACTGGGACGGGTCAATCAAAGGGGCTGGAACATACCGGCTAGGCTCTGCAGTAGTCTCTACCGTGTACTGGGAGGTGATCAGTCTCCTTTCCTTCCCCCAGGATTCCTCCGTCCAGCGTCTTCATAGGACGGCTTACCGGCCAAAGGCCATAACCCGATGCCCCACGTTGGATGCGCCAATTGATATAGATTGTTTTAAGCAAACAAATATGTTTGAATGTCTATCTGTTCCTGTCCCAATCTGAGATGATTAAATTGCGTATACGCAGAAGTAAATTCACACTGACACACGGAGTTCAGGTTAAAAGAACTGGTTAAAAAGCGGGCTCGCAGACCCTTATAAGAGCAAAATTACATCATCATTGAATATCAAGATAACAACAAATAAACATCATTAATTGGGTTAAGTGTTAAGTGGCTATGTCAATGTCCACCCATCAATATTATTAATTGGCTCAAGTACTAAGTGGCTGGCTAAGTGTCCTCCCACCGAGAGGTGGCGTCATCTTGGACACGGGTGTGGACACGATGGTTCAGGCGCCATCTTGCTTAGCACGAGGCTTTACTCGATGGGAGGGGGGCTTTAGGCGCCATTTTGAGTAGTTAGTGATGTTATATTCGAGGTTAGGTTCAAGGCTTTTTAGAGAATGGACATTTCATTAGAGCAGTTTCTCATGAGCTAGCTATAGTATACTTTGTTTCGTATTACAGGAACTTGATGATTCCGGTGTTAGTCATATCCTTCTAGAAAATACATACAATACATTCTCTTTCTAATATTCTAAATGCTGTTAGGAAAATCTGTCCTATAATGCAGTTAAATGGAGTTAATGAGAAATTTTAATAAAGGTTTTAATAATTCCATAACAGTACGCATACTTTCAAATACGACACTATTTTTACAAAGTCAGTAAACGCCTCACGCCCTCCAACTGGAGTAACTTTCTGGATCGTCTTTTATGTACCACAAATCCAGCATTTTACTCCATCTCTACCCTCTATGCCCTTCTACGATACACACCCGATTGGAACACACTAAAAACGGGTCTGGGGAAATGGAAGACTCATTTCCCTGACATCACACCTAAGAACATCCTCAACTCACACTACACTCAAAGTCAACTACTCCTCATGGTTTCGTATCGAGACATGTTCCTGAAAACCACACACTATGCATACTTCACGCCACATCGACTGCATCTCGTGGCAAGGAAGGACTCCTCTACCTGCTTTAAATGCACCCACAACAAAGCAGATATGTATCACTGTCTGTGGGAGTGTCCCATGATCCAGACTTTCTGGAGAGAGGTTACACAATACTTAACGAACAACAATATGACGCCCATACCATTGAAAGTTTCCTACTGTTGGGACCCGTACGCGGTGACCCCATACCTAATAGACGCTTCTCTATGATCATAGCAGCGGTGGGCCGCAAAAGCATTCTTCAGGTTTGGAATCAGCCGTGCAGTCCAACACTCACTTTATTCTTAACAAAACTTAAGTTCCTTTTTAAAATGGAATGGCTTCATACCCTAACCAACAAGGAACTTCTGGTGAAAAATAATTTTCTCACGTGGAAATGGTACATTTCTACGCTAGACATCTCCTTCCAATCTAGAATTAGAGCAACTTTGGAGTACACGGCATGGTTCTCGACCGTGGTGGTGGCGGGAAGGGATCCTTTGGGCGTGCTGCCCAGTGCCACTTATCCATAAATCTATACACGGCTCCTGGGGGGCGGGGATGTCCAGTGGACCGGTAATTGTAAATAGTTATTGACTTTGGAAAAATCTGAGGGGAGGGAGGGGTAAAAAGCAAACCTATATAGATTCAGGGGTCGCAGAACAATCTAAGCAAGGTAGACATAAAGAGCACACGATTATTAGATAAACTTACCTAAAGCAAATCTGTTAAATGTAGTAAAGCAGCTAAATTTGTATGACTTCCAAAACAAAATGTCATTCTGACATGCAACGCTGACTATATAATCACTCTTTCATTGCTCTACCAACTCAACACACTCAGATGCTGATCACACCCCACGCACATGTCACATCCTACGATAAAAACACGCTAACAAAGCCCTTGAATAACACTGCAACAAACACAACCCTACTCCAACACAACATTTGGAAAGCAACACTCCCCAAGGTTATTTATTTGTTTTCTGTTATTGTTCTCCTTTGACTATAAAAAACTAAACTCTGGCAGAGAGCGACCATGTCAACCACAACAACAGGAAGAAAAAACCTCAACAAAATAGCTATCTACTTTCTTTTCCTTTCTGTAATATATAATTGACATATGTACTATCATATGGCTTTTGCATAAGCCTAAAAATGTTACTTTACCATACGATCTGCCATTGCAAAAATAAAGATTTAAAAAAAAAATACATTTACGTCAGCAAGTTAAAATATGTATCCTAAAATATGTATCCACAAAGAAAATCAATTTACGCTTCCATGTATTCATATTCAATTCAAAGCCTTTTAGCCTCTGTTCAAAACATTAAAATAAACCTTAACAAACATATTATTAGATGTATATAGGCTAATTGTGTAAATATTCAAACTTAAGTCGCTATACATTTTTTTACATGAATATACAATAAAAAGTCATAGAACAAAAAAAAAACAAAAAACATATATAAGGGTTGGTGTGCAACCACAGTCTGGAAGCATGGCTAAGGAAGAGATTACACTCCATTTTAGAAATCCCAGTTTATACAAGCTATGGTCAGCTGTGATAGGCTGAGAGCAGCCAGCTGACTCTCTCAGCCAACCACTGCCACCCATCACTGCTCGGTGTAATGAAAGAAGTATTACTCAAAGCAGCATAGAAGGGCAAGGCTGTGGGTTGCCAGAGAACCTCACTTAGAGCTAAACCATTTGACCATTTGAAAATAGCTGAACACTGAATGGAGGGGCTGCACAAGGGGATTCTAGGCAGTATAACCCAATAAATGAGGCAAATCCCAAAATAGCTCTCCTGTTCATTTTCGTAAACAATGTTTAGCTTGATGTAATGCTGAAAGGAGATAAAGGAGAAAACACAAATTCAGTAAAAAAAAAAAAAAAAACTAAATTATACATATACGTTCATTACCACAAGATTGCTCCAACCCCTTCTTTCTTTATCATGACGGTGTAATGGAAGGTATAATTGTAAAAAAATAAATAAAAAAAATTAAGGACTCTGGCCTCAAATGTTAACCACAGAGGGACGTGACAACGTTTTTTTTTATTCTCCACCTGCTGTACATGAGTGTATTAAAGAGCTATACAATTACAGTGTTATATCTCACTACTCTTTCACGTGTTTGATTTGGTTTTGGTGTGTTTTATTTAAACAGTATTACTTAGGCTGCAAACAGTGAATAAACTATGCTATAATTTGAGTCTATAATTATTCCCAATCTCATATATTTACACTGAAAAAAACATATGCTGAACATGGCAAGTTATGCTCCCACTCAGCCCAAGCAACATGCTAGTTGTTATCCTCACTACCAAGAGGAATCCACTTAATGTGATTCCCCATTTATTTAGAATCTATGAAATCACCCCTAGTGTTTGAGTTCAAGGTTTGTATGTATGTTAACCACAATTTGAAGATATTCAGATTTTAATTCATTTGATTTAGATGCCTCAGTAAACCCATCCAGAATGTACAGAATATGTTAGAAGAATCATGAGCTAATATGCGTCCTGTGGACTTCTGCTTACTCTATTAGACCCCACCCAAACTTTCCAAATTCATTTAGGGCAACTCTAAATTATGGGAAATATAGAATCCTGGGAAACTTTTTATACATTTATTTGCGACTAAGGTGCTGGTCCATTTCATTGTCCTTTCTCGCCTTGACTACTGTAATCCACTTCTCAGTGGTCTTACGTGCTCCCAACTTGCGCCGTTACAGTCCATAATAAATGTGGCAGCGAGGCTCATCTTCCTGTCCGCCCACAGCTCCCACGCCTCACCCTTTTGTCAGTCTCTAAATTGGCTTCCTGTAAGATATATGGCTCAATTTAAAATTCTGGTTCTTGCTTTCAAATCTCTACATAATGCTGCTCCCACCTATGTATCCTCACTAATAAACAAGTATGTCCCGTCTAGGCCCTTACGCTCTGCTGAAGACTTACGTCTATCTTCTGTCCGTACTCCCACCTCTGATGCTCGCCTTCAAGACTTCTCCAGGGCTGTACCGTTCCTGTGGAACTCACCTTTCTCCGCCGTTAGATGCTCACCCAGTCTCAAACCTTTCAAAAAATCATTAAAAACCCACTGATTCCTCTCTTGCAACTGTCATTAGTCTGATACTATCCTTACCTTTTGTGTCACTTTACCCTCACTCCCTCTAGCATGTAAACTCATTGAGCAGGGCCCTCAACCCCTCTGTTCCTTTGTGTCCAACTTGTCTGATTACAACTACATGTCTGTTCGTCCACCCACTGTAAACCGCTAAGGAATTTGTTGGCGCCATATAAATAACATGATAATAACAATAATAATAATTTGTTTGCTTGTTTGTTTTATTCAGGGTAGGTTTTTTTTAAATCCTGTCGGAGTAAACTAGCAAGACAGGTGAGATGGCATATGTGGCGAATGTGACCTCGCCACTGGTTATTGGAGGGGCCTGTTTGCCAGCCTCCTACCCTGTGACTATGGCCCCTGTGAGGAAACTTGGTTTAAATCACTGTTCATGCCTTTTTGTATTTTTATGGCCACAGCTCGAACTTTTGAAGTGGCACTTCAAACTCCCGAACAGCCGAAGCAGCCGCCATTCGACATTCAAACACATGGTGGCGTCCATTTTGTTCGCATGGACCAAAACCGTGAATAGACTTCAAGGGGACTTAGCAGGGAATGCCCTGGAACTATTTTCGGTCCTGAAACCCTCGCGGTTCCCGGTCGGTTCTCCAACGGCACTTAGCCGCGATTCTATGGAACTGCTTTGGGCATGGGACCATGCCTGCGCCTGGGCAAAACTTTGACTTTCATAACATTTCTGAATCCCTGATCTGATCTGGGTGATTTTTGGATATGTTGTTCACCCAGATCAGGGCTATCAGGGGATGTAACATGGTGATATGGGATTTATGGGGATATGTTGTGTTTTGGGGTACTTATATGCATTATTTGCCTTAATTATCTCCCAGGCAGAGGAGAGGGATTGTGTATATTGTATGGGAGTGTCTCACTGTATAACACTGTTTTTATTGGTTTGTTAACTTTGTGTCCCTGTGCCCAACAAGGACTAACTATTTATACAAGTCAAAAGTGGACTCCCCTCCAGGGGGTCTTCCATAAGTTTACAGCATTCCCCTCCCCAGCGTTACTCTGCCTTAGGTCTTAATTATGTTAGTCCAGTTTAACAATGTGGACTCCCTATAGTTTCCTCCCAGACTCGGAGCCATGGTGTTTAGAACCTCCAGATCCCCTTTTCACTGGACAGCATGCCCACGTCCCTTAATAGTTCATCACCCCAAGCCTCTACTGTCCAAATAGCACATGGATCAGAGCAACAGCATGTCAAAGTCCCACTGGATACCAGCTATTCTCCCATTCAGCCAGGAGTTATATGTGTGTGACTAACTGGTTCAAGTCATTTTAGAAGGTGTTCTTCAGAGAGTTGGGCCCCCAAGTCCTGGGAACTTGCTCTCAATCTGATCGGTTAACTCCTTGATGAAGAAGATAATAGATGACTCTTAGTTAAAGCTTGACTTGTTTGCACCAGCACCTTAAAGATGGTTCCTGGTTAGCGTTAGATGTTAGCTTGGTTCCTGGCTGCCATCTGTTTAGGGTAGAAATGTGATTCTGTGACAATTACCTACCATGTACCCAATGAAGGCCCCCTCCAATCAGGCCCCACTCACCCACCTGAGCTAGCCCCTGTACTGCTATAGTTACGCTGCTGCTTCTGCTCCATGGGCCATCCCATGACAAGCAGAATTCGTAGCACAGTCACAGTCATGACTTTTATGAGCCTGGTAGTTATGGAACTGATTATCCAAATCTAAATTCTAGCAAACCACTTTTTTTTATTACTTGTGGGGTTATGACACACTTTTTACTTACTTATCTACTTTTTTAGTTAGTTTCCCATTGTTTACACTGTTTACGCACCACACTTCATTTGATAAGGCTGAGAGTCTAAATTTGGAAAATATCAGTTTGGACGAGCTGAATTTCATCAGAAAATTGTATAAATTTTCAAAATTCAGATGCTCATAATTCCCTATGGGGAATAAATGAAGGTAGCAGTCACAAAGTAACAAAGTACCAAATTGGGGGGTTATCTGCTAAACTTCTGAAAGTCCTTTTGTTAATTTCGATCTTTCACCCTTTTGGTAGCTAATTGCTTAATTTGCTATCCTTACGTGGAATTGTCATATTTAAGGATACCAAATTAGGGAGCTATGTGCTAAATAACTTAAAGATCAAAATTAATTGCTTACTCCAACCCTTTTTGAGTAATCATTTTATATCCATTTTTATTTTTTTTATTTCTAGTGCCCTATTGAGCATTAGTGTTAAGCCCCCTCTCACATAAACATTTGAAAGAGTGTAAAACTAATCTAGAACTTACATTAGTGAAGCTCCCAGCGCTGTTCTGCACTACCCTGTCTGACATCATGGCAGCATGCATGGGAGAAAGAAGAGAGGGAGGGAGTGTTTAAAAAAAAACAGAGCTTAAAGAGAGACGGAGAGAGCCAAAGAAAAGTTACAAGTGAGAGAAGGGAAACAAATACTTCTTCTTGCAAGCTCTGCCTGCAATGGATAAGCTAGTTATATCCATTGCCAGCATGCAGTGTGCATTGATGACGGACACATTTTTTGCACAGAAGTGACATTTGCAATTTTGTACAGGGGCTAGTTAGAACTCTAACTAGTTAGTTCTGGACTGACAAATATCTCTGAATGTGTAACGTGCAACTCCTACCATCATAACAACGTCTAAAAGCAAATGTGGTCATGGTGCTTGGACAGACCCTTTAAGAAAAGCCCTAGAGCCCTTTATTTTAATTTTGCTCTTCAGTTGTCTAGTAGACAAGAACTTACAAGGACTCACCAATCAAACCACGATAAGAACATGGTGATATATAATGGAGTAAATATGGTGTTAATTTCTATAAAGTTATAAAAAAAAAAAAAAAACACTTTGTAATAATATATATAATGAATATGTTCACTGGATAATACGAAGTTTTCTTTTTTGATTTAGAATGTATTGAGATATTATGACCACTTGGCTATATGTGGGGACCAATACTAACCCTATATGATTGGATTAGTGATGATGATGATAATATTTAACACATATGTAGATGATGGATAAGCTCATTATGTATGATTAACACTCTTTTCTTTAGTAGAATGTGGGCTCCAATTAGTCCCCTGTTTTTTTCCATACGATCTTTGAATAAGCCGATCACGTCCGGTTGCCATGGAGACGTTTTCGGTGGAACGCATGTGAAACGCGGACGTTCCCGCGACGTCACTTCCGGTTCCGGTAGAAATGACCATTTCCGGTATCGGCCGAAAAAAGGCGCGAAGTACAAATTGTGGAAAATTGAAAAACGGAAGACAGCTGATATAGGGGAATTATTCCTCCAATCAAGAACACAGATGACCTACACACCCACTGGATCCACCAATGGACTTTAGGGATTAGCCCTATTTAAGGACACAGGGAGGGGGGATTTTTTAAGGATATGTTTATCTTTGTATTGTATATTGATACATTGTTATTGTTTTAACTGTAGTCCCTGAGGAAGTTCTTAAAGAACGAAACGCGTAGGACGAATTCTTTTTTTACTATTCATATCCTATGCTAAAAATAATGACTACACTTTTTATTGAATAATAATAAAAAAAAAAAAATTTTATCGAACCCTGACCTGTGGATGTTGTTTGGTGGAATAAGGATCCTGAGGTGATAAGAAATACCAGCTAGCCCCCCATTACATCGGGAGAGGCACCCTAAGAGCGTATATACATTCTACATCTTGTGAGTGCAAAAGATTGCTGCGCAAAAATATTGTGTTTTATAACAATATCACACTATGTTATGTTTTATATTTCTCCTGTAGATTTATACAGCCATATCCCGAATTTTCTTTGTTTTTGGTCTATCATATATGATATAGGTCGCTTATTTGGGTAGCGACCTAGGGAGGCTGTTACACTTCTTTCTAAGCTAAGTATTATTGTTTTTTATATTTAATTTTCTGTATATTGTTTGAGATATACCTGTTGGCTAAAACTAATCTAGAACTTACATTAGTGAAGCTCCCAGCGCTGTTCTGCACTACCCTATCTGACATCATGGCAGCCGTTGCATGGTGCAATCAAAGGCCTAACAACCTCAGAGCGCATGCATGGGAGAAAGAAGAGAGGGATGGAGTGTTTAAAAAAAATAGAGCTTAAAGAGAGACGGAGAGAGCCAAAGAAAAGTTACAAGTGAGAGAAGGGAAACAAATACTTCTTCTTGCAGGCTCTGCCTGCAATGGATAAGCTAATTATATCCATTGCCAGCATGCAGTGTGCATTGATGACGGACACATTTTTTGCACAGAAGTGACATTTGCAATTTTGTACAGGGGCTAGTTAGAACTCTAACTAGTTAGTTCTGGACTGACAAATATCTCTGAATGTGTAACTTGCAACTCCTACCTTCATAACAACGTCTAAAAGCAAATGTGGTCATGGTGCTTGGACAGACCCTTTAAGAAAAGCCCTAGAGCCCTTTATTTTAATTTTGCTCTTCAGTTGTCTAGTAGATACCTATAATACAAGGAATATAGGGAATCCTACATCACTTCAATTGCAAAAAAAAAAAAGAATAATTTTAAACTGCAACTTACAAGGACTCACCAATCAAACCACGATAAGAGCCTGGGCGCAGCTCCTGGAACTCCTCTCTATAGTGACAACATATCTATATAAAATTAAAAGATCCAGGCACAGTGTTGTAAAATACTTTTCTGGAGCTTGGAAAAACACCAAGGAGTTGATCTTATTCCGAAAGGCAGTCACGTGAACTGCCACAACTGGTCGTTCCACAGGAATTGTAGAAATCGTCTGTCATTACGGTGAATCGTGACAGTTAGGTAAGCATCCTTCAGGTCCAGATGAGAGAACCAATTGCCCTCACAGAGTAATTTCCGAAGAAGGTGGATGCCTTCCATCTTAAGGTGTGTGTAGAGGACATACATGTTGAGGGTGAGGAGGTTTATCACTGGTCGAAAGTCGCCTGTCTTTGTTCTCAACAAACAAATATTGCTCAGGAAGAAAGGAGGGCCTTCCAACCTCTCTATCACACCTTTTGACATGAGATTGGTCAGTTCCATGAGGATCAGGGTCGCTGATTCTCGATCCATTCACAGAGGCCGAGGGGAAAGTTGACTACCATCATTGAGTGCCTTCAGTGGCGTCGCTAGGGGGGGGCCAGAGGGGGCCATGGCCCCCCCTACATCATGCTGTGCCCCCCCCTTGGGCCCCCCCAAATGCCAGCAACCTACTGGCTATGTGTTTGAATTATATTCCCTCGGGCTGTAACAATCTGTGACAGCCCGAGGGAATGCAGGGCAGAGCAGCTGGAGCGCTGGGTCAGGTGCTGTCTGGGGCCGGAGGGAGCACTGACAGGCTCCCCTGCACAGGCCCCGCCCCAAATGAAGCCCCGCCTCCCGCACACAAGCCCCGCCCCCGCCGTTAAGCAGCAGCCCATGCTGCTGCTGGAAAGCATGGAAGATGGCTGCCTGACCACCAGCAACAGGCTCCAGGGACAGGTAGGCTTAATGTGCTTGTGTGTGTGTCTGTCTGTCTGTCTGCTAGTGAGGAAGCTTGTGTGTCTGTGTGTATGGATTCAGCAGTCTGTCTGTGTGTGTGTCTGTGTGTGGACTCAGAAGTCTGTGTGTGTGTCTGTGAGTATATTGACTCAGCAGTCTGTGTCTGTGTATGTGTGTATGGGCTCAGTAGTCTGTGTGTCTGTGTGTATGGACTCAGCAGTCTGTGTGTGTGTGTGTGTGTGTGTGTGTGTGTGTATGGACTCAGCAGTCTGTGTGTGTGTATGGACTCAGCAGTCTGTGTGTGTGTATGGACTCAGCAGTCTGTGTGTGTGTATGGACTCAGCAGTCTGTGTGTGTATGGACTCAGCAGTCTGTGTGTATGTGTGTGTGTGTATGGACTCAGCAGTCTGTGTGTGTGTCTGTGTATGTGTGTCTGTGTGTGTGTGTATATGTATGGACTCAGCAGTCTCTGTGTGTGTATGGACTCAGCAGTCTGTGTGTGTGTGTGTGTGTGTGTGTGTGTATGGACACAGCAGTCTGTGTCTGTGTGTGTATGGAGTCAGCAGTCTGTGTGTGTCTGTGTGTGTATGGACTCAGCAGTCTGTGTGTCTGTGTGTGTATGGACTCAGCAGTCTGTGTCTGTGTGTGTATGGACTCAGCAGTCTGTGTGTGTGTGTGTGTGTGTGTATGGACTCAGCAGTCTGTGTCTGTGTGTGTGTATGGACTCAGCAGTCTGTGTGTCTGTGTGTGTATGGACTCAGCAGTCTGTGTGTGTGTATGGACTCAGCAGTCTGTGTCTGTGTGTGTGTATGGACTCAGCAGTCTGTGTGTGTATGGACTCAGCAGTCTGTGTGTCTGTGTGTTTGTATGTATGGACTCAGCAGTCTGTGTATCTGTGTGTGTGTGTGTGTGTATGTATGGACTCAGCAGTCTGTGTGTGTGTATGGACTCAGAAGTCTGTGTGTGTGTGTGTATGGACTCAGCAGTCTGTGTGTGTGTGTGTGTGTATGGACTCAGCAGTCTGTGTGTCTGTGTGTGTATGGACTAAGCAGTATCTGTGTGTGTGTGTATGGACTCAGCAGTCTGTGTGTGTGTGTGTGTGTGTGTGTATGGACTCAGCAGTCTATGTGTGTGTGTGTGTATTGACTCAGCAGTCTGTGTGTGTGTGTGTGTGTGTGTGTGTGTGTGTGTGTATGGGCTCAGCAGTCTATGTGTGTGTGTATGGACTCAGCAGCAGGACCGCCATCAGGGCATGACAACCATAACAGTTGGCATGGGCCCGGCGGTCCTGGGGGGCCCAAACTACTCTGGCAGTCCGAGCCCCACATTCCTTATTTGCACTTATATATAATTTTTGCTATATATATGTGCACAGAGGGCCCCCTGCTACCTGTACATTGAAGAGGGGGCACAGCAGCACACTCTGTCCTCCTTTCCAGCTGCTCTCTGTCTAACTTCCCTACGCCCTGTGGTCGCCCATGGCAACGCTCCGCACAGCATGCAGACCTGTCTCACGAGAGTTAGTCAGAGAGGAGCTGGAAAGGAAGACAGTGTGTGCTGCTGGGCCCCCTCTTCAATGTAACGGGGCTAGCTCGCTCCACCATGCCACCGGACCACCAGGGAATGCGATCTCCCCCCTCCCTGGCACGGTAAGAACCAGGGAGGGGGAAAAAAATTGAAATATACTCAAATAAATTAAAAAAAATACTCCCCTCCCCCCTATTTTACACACACACTGCATCCTTACAAGCACACACTCTGCACTACACACACTACATTCACTAAACACACTCTGCACTACACACACACTACAGTCACTAAACACACTCTGCACTACACACACACTACATTCACTGAACACACTCTGCACTACACATACACTACATTCACTAAACACACTCTGCACTCACAACAAACACTACATTCACTAAACACACTCTGCACTACACACACTACATTCACTAAACACACTTTTCTCTACACACACACACTACATTCACTATACACACTTTGCACTACACATACACAAACACACACACTACATTCACTAAACACACTCTGCACTAAACATACACACACTGCATTCACTAAACACACTTTGCACTACACACACACCACATTCACTATACACACGTTGCACTCACTACACACTACATTTACTAAACACACTCTGCACTACACACATACACACACACTACATTCACTAAACACACTTTGCAACACACACTGCATTCACTTTACACACGTTGCACTCACTACAAACACAATACATTTACTAAACACACTTTGCACTCACTACAAACACACTACATTCACTACAAACACACTACATGCTCTATACACACTACATGCTCTATGCACACTACATCCACTACAAAAACACACTCTGCATTCACTATACACGCCTACATTCACTACACACACACTCTGCATCTAATGCATGCATACAAACATTACATACTGTCCCAGGATATTATACACACAGCCATGTATTATACAGAGAGCAGCACTGTACAGGGAGCGCTGAATGTCCCAATGTCTCAAATGTTGGCACTATGGCACAATATCAAGGGAATGTTTGTTTTTTTAATAATCCCTGGTGGAAAATAATGAATCCTCCACCAGGGATTTAAAAAAAAAAAAAAAACACATTGTGTCGGGGGCGGCAGTGGCGTACATACCAGGGTCGCAGGGGTCGCGGCTGCGACCGGGCCCGGCCCACCAGGGGGCCCGGCCGCCCCTGCGACCCTGTATGTACCCACTGGGCCAGCCTCTTCTCCTGGGGGCCCCAGGAGCCGGCCACCTCAGGGCCCCCCGAGGCTGGCCCTGCTTACACCCGGCGGGCAGTCAGGCTGGCCGGTGCGCGAGGGAGCACTGTTCCCTGGGAGCTTCCTCTTCAGCTCCCTCGCGCACCGCACTGATACCGGAGCCGGAAGATGACGTCATCTTCCGGCGCCGGCATCCCTACGCGGCGCGCGAGGGAGCTGAAGAGGAAGCACTCAGGGAACAGTGCTCCCTCGCGCACCGGCCAGCCTGACTGCCCGCCTAGGAGCCCAGCAGCACCACTGGACCCCAGGGAATCCCCTCAGCACTCCAAAAGGTAGGGAGGCTGGGGGGATTAAATAAAAAAAAACATTTGTAAGTGTGTGTGTGAGTGTTAGTGTGTGTGTGTGTGAGTGTTAGTGTGTGTGATTGTTAGTGTGTGTGATTGTTAGTGTGTGTGAGTGAGTGTTAGTGTGTGTGAGTGAGTGTTAGTGTGTGTGAGTGTTAGTGTGTGTGTGTAAGTGTGTGTGAGTGTTAGTGTGTGTGAGTGTTAGTGTGTGTGAGTGTTAGAGTGTGTGAGTGTTAGTGTGTGTGTGAGTGTTAGTGTGTGTGTGAGTGTTAGTGTGTGTGTGAGTGTTAGTGTGTGTGTGAGTGTTAGTGTGTGTGAGTGTTAGTGTGTGTGTGTGTGTTAGTGTGTGTGAGTGTTAGTGTGTGTGAGTGTTAGTGTGTGTGTGAGTGTTAGTGTGAGTGTTAGTGTGAGTGTTAGTGTGAGTGTTAGTGTGTGTGTGAGTGTTAGTGTGTGTGAGTGTTAGTGTGTGTGTGTGTGTGTGTGTGTGTGTGTGTGTGTGTGTGTGTGTGTGTGTGTGTGTGTGTGTGTGTGTGTGTGTGTGTGTGTAAGTGTGTGTGAGTGTTAGTGTGTGTGTGTGAGTGTTAGTGTGTGTGTGTGAGTGTTAGTGTGTGTGTGAGTGTTAGTGTGAGTGTTAGTGTGTGTTAGTGTGTGTGTGAGTGTTAGTGTGTGTGAGTGTTAGTGTGTGTGAGTGTTAGTGTGTGTGTGAGTGTTAGTGTGTGTGTGAGTGTTAGTGTGTGTGTGAGTGTGTGTTAGTGTGTGTGAGTGTTAGTGTGTGTGAGTGTTAGTATGTGTGAGTGTTAGTGTGTGTGTGAGTGTTAGTGTGAGTGTTAGTGTGAGTGTTAGTGTGAGTGTTAGTGTGAGTGTTAGTGTGTGTTTGTGTTAGTGTGTGTGAGTGTGTTAGTGTGAGTGTGTGTGTGTTAGTGTGTGTGTCTGCTAGTGAGTGTCAGTGAGTGTGTTACTGTGTGTGTGTCTGCTAGTGAGTGTCAGTGAGTGTGTTACTGTGTGTGTGTCTGCTAGTGAGTGTCAGTGAGTGTGTTACTGTGTGTGTCTGTTACTGAGTGTGTTTGTGTGTGTTATTGAGTCTGTTTGATGTCTGTTAGTGAGTGTGTTTGTCAGTGAGAGTGTGTTTTGTAAGTGAGTGTGTATGTATGTCTGCCGCTGAGTGTGTCTCTGTCAGTAAATGTGTGTGTCTGTTAGCTAGTGTGTATGCATTTGTTCGTGAGAGTGTGTGTGTGTGTGTCTTCAGCACTTACCTTTCTCCAGCGCCGGACTCCCATGGCGCTGGGGATCCCTCCGCCTCTCAGCTCCGAATGCGCATGCACAGCAAGAGCCGCGCACGCATTCAAACCGCCCATAGGAAAGCATTACTCAATGCTTTCCTATGGACGTTCAGTGTCTTAAAATGGCGGAAGCGCCTCTAGCGCCTCTAGTCAGTGAGACAGCCACTAGAGGCTGGATTAACCCTCAGTAACAGTTTCTCTGCAACTGCTATGCTTTCAGCTGCAGGGTTAAAACTAGAGGGACCTGACACCCAGACCACTTCATTGAGCTGATGTGATCTGGGTGTCTGTAGTGGTCCTTTAAGTGTGTGTGCATCTGCATGCACTGGCGTACATACCGCGGTCGCAGCCCTGCAACCCCTGCGACCAGGCGCCCGCCGCCATGTGTTGCTGCCCCGGCCCGCGCAGAGTAAGCGCGAGGGGGGGGGGCCACGGATCAATTTTCACACCGGGGCCCCATGGGTCATGTGTACGCCACTGGGGGCGGGGCTTAACATGCGGCAGGGGCGGGGTCAAACTGCGGCAAGGGCAGTGTTGAATGTGCCCCCTACTTTTGTCCCTGGCCCACCATGTGCCCCTCTAAAAATGAATCCTAGAGACGCCACTGAGTGCCTTATCTGCCAACAGGAAGATCTGTGTCAGTGGACTACTGATGTTCAGTAATTTGTCCTAGGTCAAGAACTGCCAGCATAGTAATTATCCATCACACCATAGCTTGGTCCTCATCAGGTTGCACTAAGGTCCTATGGGAAACAGACGCATAATTGAGTCTTGCCAGCTTTGCTTTGTTTGAAGAGGCACTGCAACCCTTCCACAGGCATTTGCAGGAAGAATCCATGTCCAAGGAGCGGTGGCATCCCCCATGCCCACACATGAAAGGGTTCTTCTAGGACACCTGGAAAAATGTCCAGTGCTATAAGGAGGGAGTCTGCCAAACCCACACATAAACCTGCCTGTGTGCACAGTGAAGTCTTCTTCATCTGCCATCTTTCAAGTACAACTGAAAAAACATAGAACATCAGTATTAATGTCAGTGAAGAAAAGGCCAGGGATCCTCCAGCTCACACAAGTGAGGGTCACCAACAGCCAGTGCAGATGCTGGTCTAATAGAAATCGCAGAGGGGATCGCCTTCAGCACAAAGACACCAGAGTAATGTGTATCAGGTAGATCCCAACACATCCAAATCATAGAGGGGATTACCCCAGCAATAGTGTTGTCGCGAACCCGAAATTTTCAATGGGCAGGCGAATTTTAAAAACAACAGGGACTCTTTCTGGCCACAATAGTGATGGAAAAGTTGTTTCAAGGGGACTAACACCTGGACTGTGGCATGCCAGAGGGGGATCCATGGCAAAACTCCCATGGAAAATTGCACAGTTAATGCAGAGTCTGCTTTTAATCCATAAAGGGCAGAAATCACCTAACATTGACACCTGTCCTCAAAGCCCAGCCCTGATACACACTGACACAGAGCAGAATAGAGACTGTTCCCCCTACATAGGGTCACTTGGCAGATATGGATTGACACCTGTCCTCAAAACCCCTGATACACACTGACACAGAGCAGAATAGGGACTGTTCCCCCTACATAGGGTCACTTGGCAGATATGGATTGACACCTGTCCTCAAAACCCCTGATACACACTGACACAGAGCAGAAAAGAGACTGTTCCCTGTCCACAGAGACCATGATACACACTGACACAGAGCAGAATAGGGACTGTTACCCCTACATAGGGTCACTTGGCAGATATGGATTGACACCTGTCCTCAAAACCCCTGATACACACTAACACAGAGCAGAATAGGGACTGTTCCCTGTCCACAGAGTCCATGATACACACTGACACAGAGCAGAATAGAGACTGTTCCCCGTCCACAGAGACCATGATACACACTGACACAGAGCAGAATAGGGACTGTTCCCTGTCCACAGAGACCATGATACACACTGACACAGAGCAGAATAGAGACTGTTCCCCCTACATAGGGTCACTTGGCAGGTATGGATTGACACCTGTCCTCAAAGCCCCTGATACACACTGGGGGGAGCTACTGTCCTCCCCAACCCATGCACGGTGGGTGGGGGCCATAAATCACAATGGGGTGACCTACTGTCCTCCCCCCCTCGGCCCCCACCCCTGCGCGGTGGGTGGGGGGCATAAATCACAATGGGGGGGCCTACTTTCCTCCCCCCCGGGCCCCATCCCTGCGCGGTGGGTGGGGGGCATAAATCACAATGGGACGGACCTACTGATAGGAGTGGAGTATTGTTCATATCAGTTTAATACCTTCCGCGTCTCCTATCAGTGGACGTGTAAATGGCAGAGATTTTTAATTGTTGAATCACCTCCCCTTTTTAGGCCAAGGTGGGAAGATGCTTAGACCACTGGTATATTGGTGCCATCTTGGAGGATTTTAATTTTTGGTTTGGTTTTTGAAGCCACAGTGCTGCACCAGTGGGCCTAAAAATTAGGCATGTACACATGCCTGAAAAATTTGGTATTGTTGCAGCCGCTGCTGTAGCAGCGGCCAGAAAAATTGATGTTTGTTTCACAGGCAGAAAGTGCCCTAAAACATGGCGGCTTGAACCCTAGTTGGTGGCGGATAAGTCACGCAAGTCAAACGTCATTCAGAGCTAAAATACAGCAGCGTGTGGACCATTTTTAGCCCAAGGCAGCTCATCTCATCAGGCCTTTTTTAAGCGAATGTATTGCCCAGTGTCAGTCCCTTCGGGATCCATCCCTCATTCATCTTAATAAAGGTGAGGTAATCTAGACTTTTTTGACCTAGGCGACTTCTCTTCTCAGTGACAATACCTCCTGCTGCACTGAAGGTCCTTTCTGACAGGACACTTGAAGCGGGGCAGGCCAGAAGTTCTATCGCAAATTGGGATAGCTCAGGCCACAGGTCAAGCCTGCACACCCAGTAGTCAAGGGGTTCATCGCTCCTCAGAGTGTCGATATCTGCAGTTAAGGCGAGGTAGTCTGCTACCTGTCGGTCGAGTCGCTCTCTGAGGGTGGATCCCGAAGGGCTGTGGCGATGCATAGGACTTAAAAAGGTCCGCATGTCCTCCATCAACAACACGTCTTTAAAGCGTCCTGTCCTTGCCGGCGTGGTCGTGGGAGGAGGAGGAGGATGACTTCCACCTCTCCCCCTGTTAGATTCCCGTTGTGCTGTGACATCACCCTTATACGCTGTGTAAAGCATACTTTTTAATTTATTTTGCAAATGCTGCATCCTTTCCGACTTGTTGTAATTCGGTAACATTTCCACCACTTTCTGCTTATACCGGGGGTCTAGTAGCGTGGACACCCAGTACAGGTCGTTCTCCTTCAGCCTTTTTATACGAGGGTCCCTCAACAGGCAGGACAGCATGAAAGACCCCATTTGCACAAGGTTGGATGCCGAGCTACTCATTTCCCGTTCCTCCTCCTCACTGATGTCATTGAAGGTATGTTCTTCCCCCCAGCCACGTACAACACCACAGGTACCAGATAGGTGACAACGAGCACCCTGGGATGCCTGTTGTGTTTGGTCTTGCTCCTCCTCCTCCTCCTCAAAGCTACAATCCTCCTCTGACTCCTCTTCCTCACAATCCTCTTCCAGCGTTGCCGCAGGTCCAGCAAGCGATGCTGATAAGGCTGTTTCTGGTGGTGATGGTGACCACAACTCTTCCTCTTCCTCTTCACGCTCATCTACAGCCTGATCCAGCACTCTTCGCAGGGCACGCTCCATGAAGAAAACAAATGGTATGATGTCGCTGATGGTGCCTTCGTTGCGACTGACTAGGTTTGTCACCTCCTCAAAAGGACGCATGAGCCTACAGGCATTGCGCATGAGCGTCCAGTAACGTGGCAAAAAAATTCCCAGCTCCCCAGAGGCTGTCCTAGCACCCCGGTCATACAAATATTCATTAACAGCTTTTTCTTGTTGGAGCAGGCGGTCGAACATTAGGAGTGTTGAATTCCAACGTGTAGGGCTGTCGCAAATCAAGCGCCTCACTGGCATGTTGTTTCGGCGCTGGTTATCGGCAAAGTGAGCCATGGCCGTGTAGGAACGCCTGAAATGGCCACACACCTTCCTGGCCTGCTTCAGGACGTCCTGTAAGCCTGTGTACTTATGCACAAAGCGTTGTACGATCAGATTACACACATGTGCCATGCACGGCACATGTGTCAACTTGCCCAACTTCAATGCCGCTATCAAATTTTTTCCGTTGTCACACACCACTTTGCCGATATCCAGTTGCTGCGGAGTCAGCCACTTTTCCACCTGTGCGTTCAGGGCGGACAGGAGTGCTTGTCCGGTGTGACTCTCTGCTTTCAAGCCCAAGTCAAACCCAAGACGGCGTGACACTGCCGTATCCGGGATGTGGAATAGTACCTGGGAAGCTGGGGGGGTGCCGTTGATGTGGAGCAAGAAGCAGCGGCACAAGAGGACTCAGCCGAGGAGGTTATGGAAGAGGATGGAGTAGGAGGAGTAGAGGAGGTGGCAGCAGGACTGCCTGCAATTCGTGACGGTGTCACCAACTCCTCTGCAATGCCACGCATTCCTTGCTTGTCAGCCGTCAGCAGGTTTACCCAATGCGCAGTGTAGGTGATATACCTGCCCTGACCATGCTTTGCAGACCAGGTATCAGTGGTCAGATGGACCCTTGCCCCAACACTGTGTGCCAGACATGCCATGACTTCCTTTTGCACAATCGAGTACAAGTTGGGGATTGCCTTTTGTGAAAAGAAATTCCGGCCGGGTACCTTCCACTGCGGTGTCCCAATAGCTACAAACTTTTTGAACGCCTCAGACTCAACCAGATTGTATGGTAAAAGCTGGCGGGCTAATAGTTCGGACAAGCCAGCTGTCAGACACTGGGCAAGGGGGTGACTTGGTGACATTGGCTTCTTACGCTCAAACATGTCCTTGACAGACACATGACTGTGGGCAGATGAGCGGGAACTGCTCAAGGCGGGAGACGGAGTGGCGGATGGTTGAGAGGGGGCAAGAAGGACAGCAGTGGTTGACGTGGCTGAAGATGCTGGACCAGGAGGAGGATGGCGGCTTAGAGTAGGCGTGCTGCTTGTACTCATGTGTTGATCCCATAGGCGTTTGTGATTTGAGATCATGTGCCTACGCAAAGCAGTTGTACCTAGGTGGGTGTTGGACCTCTCAGAGGCAGACACACAAAAAAAATGCCACACTGCTGAGCTCTGCAATGACGGCATTCTGGTGGTGGACACAGCATGCGTTGATTGGCGTGCTGTCGGGCTGACCCCGGGTGCCGATGCATGCTGTCTGACTGTGCCACTAGCTCCTTGCGACGACCCCCCCCCTGCTTCCAACTCGTCTCCTCCTCCTCTCTGTCTCCCCATCTGAACTTTCGCCCTGTTCTTCTTCTTGCCGAGCGGGCACCCACGTGACATCCATGGAGTCATCGTCATCATCAACCGCTTCGCTTGTATATGACAACTCAGAAAAGGAAGCAGCAGCGAGTACAACATCATCATCATCACACCGTGTGTTTAATGCTGCCTGCCTGAGACATATCCCTGTTATCTACATCCTCTAGCAATAATGGTTGCACATCACTCATTTCTTCAAACGGGTGTGTGAATAACTCCTCTGACATACCAAGTAAAGCGGCTGTGGTGCTAGTTTTGGTGGTGGCGGCAGGCGGGTGAGTGCTATCTTGAGAGGTGCCTGAAGCTAAGCTGGAGGAGGATGGTGCGTCAAGGTTCTGAGCGGAGGCTGTACAAGATTGGGTGTCCTGTGTTAGCCAGTCAACTATGTCCTCAGAACTTTTCAAGTTCAGGGTACGTGGCTTCTGAAAACTGGGCATT
Organism: Pelobates fuscus; assembly: GCF_036172605.1. Classification (NCBI taxonomy): domain Eukaryota; kingdom Metazoa; phylum Chordata; class Amphibia; order Anura; family Pelobatidae; genus Pelobates; species Pelobates fuscus. Next base: position 149,612,373 of record NC_086320.1, on the reverse strand, counting down.
ATTCTAGGGCAAAAGGGAATCACAGCACCACGACCACGACGGCCCCTGCGGGGTGGCCTGCCTCTGCCTGTCATTTTTTTGGGGATTAGTGGTACTATGCGTGCAAGCTACTGTGAGACCAGATATGATTGGCAATGTGAACTGTAACAGTTCTGCAGAGCACACACTGTAGGCCTAAGACACCCGCTTGAAGACAAGTAACTGCTATTCAATCTATAACAGTGAAAAATAAATTTTGGTTTTAAAAGCACACTATAGAGACACCAGATATGATTGGCAATGTGCACTGGAACAGTTCTGCAGAGCACACACTGTAGGCCTGAGACACCCGCTTGAAGACAAGTAACTGCTATTCAATCTATAACAGTGAAAAATAAATTTTGGTTTTAAAAGCACGCTATAGAGACACCAGATATGATTGGCAATGTGCACTGGAACAGTTCTGCAGAGCACACACTGTAGGCCTAAGACACCCGCTTGAAGACAAGTAACTGCTATTCAATCTATAACAGTGAAAAATAAATTTTGGTTTTAAAAGCACGCTATAGAGACACCAGATATGATTGGCAATGTGCACTGGAACAGTTCTGCAGAGCACACACTGTAGGCCTGAGACACCCGCTTGAAGACAAGTAACTGCTATTCAATCTATAACAGTGAAAAACAAATTTTGGTTTTAAAAGCACGCTATAGAGACACCAAATATGATTGGCAACTGTCAAAGCACGCTGGAACAGGTCTACAGAGCACACGCTGAAGTAGGCCTGACACCCAGACGCTTGCAGACAACTAACTGATCTTCTATTACAGTGAAAAAAAATGATTTCTTTAAAATCTAAAGCTTAAGCTATTGTTAAAACAGATATGAGTGGTGGCACTGACTGTGCAAATGGGCAAGGCATCCAACCTGACACAGAAGCTGGCAGGCAGGCAACTGCTCTTCTATTACAGTGAAAAAAAAATATTTATTTTAAATCTAAAGCTTAACCAATTGTTAAAACAGATATGAGTGGTGACACTGGGCAAGTGGGCACAGTATCCAATGTGAACCTCACACAGAAGCTGGCAGGCAGGCAACTGCTCTTCTATTACAGTGAAAAAAATTATTTATTTAAAATCTAAAGCTTAACCAATTGTTAAAACAGATATGAGTGGTGGCACTGACTGTGCAAATGGGCAAGGCATCCAACCTGACACAGAAGCTGGCAGGCAGGCAACTGCTCTTCTATTACAGTGAAAACAAATTATTTATTTTAAATCTAAAGCTTAACCAATTGTTAAAACAGATATGAGTGGTGGCACTGGGCAAGTATGCACAGTATCCAATGTGAACCTCACACAGAAGCTGGCAGGCAGGCAACTGCTCTTCTATTACAGTGAAAAAAAAATATTTATTTTAAATCTAAAGCTTAACCAATTGTTAAAACAGATATGAGTGGTGGCACTGGGCAAGTGGGCACAGTATCCAATGTGAACCTCACACAGAAGCTGGCAGGCAGGCAACTGCTCTTCTATTACAGTGAAAAAAATTATTTATTTAAAATCTAAAGCTTAACCAATTGTTAAAACAGATATGAGTGGTGGCACTGACTGTGCAAATGGGCAAGGCATCCAACCTGACACAGAAGCTGGCAGGCAGGCAACTGCTCTTCTATTACAGTGAAAACAAATTATTTATTTTAAATCTAAAGCTTAACCAATTGTTAAAACAGATATGAGTGGTGGCACTGGGCAAGTGGGCACAGTATCCAATGTGAACCTCACACAGAAGCTGGCAGGCAGGCAACTGCTCTTCTATTACAGTGAAAAAAAAATATTTATTTTAAATGTAAAGCTTAACCTATTGTTAAAACAGATATGAGTGGTGGCACTGGGCAAGTAGGCACAGTATCCAATGTGAACCTCACACAGAAGCTGGCAGGCAGGCACCTGCAATTACATTACACAGGAAAAAAAAAAAAAAGCAGCCTGATGTTATAGCCCTAAAAAGGGCTTTTTGGGGTGCTGTCCTTACAGCAGAGATCAGATGAGTCCTTCAGGATTGTAGTGGACACTGAATACCCTAGCCTAGCTATCAATTTCCCTATCTAATCAGCAGCAGCTAAACTTTCCCTCCTCTCACTAAGCATGCATCTTCCGAATGAATCGAAAATGGATGCTGGGAGGGAGGTTGGAGGTTGTGGAAGGGAGGGAGTGCTGCTGATTGGCTGGAATGTGTCTGCTGACCGAGAGGCACAGGGTCAAAGTTTGCCCAATGATGACGAATAGGGGGCGGATCGAACTGCGCATGTGTCCGCCCGCCGCGGCGAACGCGAACACGCTTATTTCGCCGGGAACTGTTCGCCGGCAGACAGTTCGGTACATCACTACCCAGCAACATAGAACGTGTAAAGCCCAGCAGAAGCAGGACCCAAAATAACAGTAGCACTAGGGGTCACCCAAAATAGACTAGAGGAGGCCCAGCCAGGGGTCATCTCCCAGGTGTGCCAATGGCTCATCACTAAGCTAAACAGGCCACATACGAGTGAGTAAGATGGAGAGGGGGATAGCCGGCAACACAGGAAGCGCAAGGAAGAGATCACAAGGGCCTCCAACCAGGATTGCCAACACAATCAAGATGGCTGCAACCTAATGTAAGGCAGAGTTTTGCCAAGAGCGCAATGAAAAAGTGGCATAGATGGAGCATCAATGGCACCCACAAACCAGCACAGTGAGAGAGGGAGGCAGGGAAACGAGTTGCAAATGTTGCGATCGGGAAGCCTAAAACCTAGGCGCTCACGATTGCACCACACAAGGTAAACTGAGACGAAACAAGCAAGAAAAAAATATTAAAATATATAAAAATATATCTCTGCACAACTACAGTAGAAAGGTAAAAGATACATAATAATCTGCAGGCAGAGAGGTATGACTAGGGCTGTGTAAACAGTGATTTAACTCCTAAATGGCAAAGAATTGAGCAGTGAGACTGCAGGGGCATGATCTATACACCAAAACTGCTTAATTAAATTAAATTTGTATTGGTGACTATAGTGTCCCTTTCAATAAATGTGCAGGGTGAAAGAATCTGCTATTAATAGGGTGTTTTCAAATGTTGGTTTCCTATACCCTCTTGTTGTAAATAAACCTGTCAAGCTCTCCCTTCTTAATGAGAAATCTAAAAAAGAAATTAAAATTTTACTCCATACATATGTGAATTGCAGATTACATAAATTCTTATTTAGATAAGCAAGGAATTCAATGCTACTCTCCTCTCCAGCATTTCAGAAAAATATAAGGTCATCTATGTAAACAAAATCAAAATCAAAATTGTTTTGTCAATGTCGAGGAGGATTGCCATCCCCAAGGCATGGGTGGTCTCCCACCAACCAATAAAAAGGTAGGCATAGGAGGGTGAAAATGGCTAAGCAGTGGAGTAGCCAGACTTTCCTCAGCAAGTATTCTGTTGTAGTTTTAATGATAATGACTAACTCAAGGCCCTCATCCACTAGATGAAACAATTCATGTTTAAATTGAAACACCAGGTGAGACTTTAACTCAATATACGTAGTGTCCAGGAGTTGCCTCAAAGCATGTTGCTTATATTGACTACAATTCATAACAAAAACAGTCCCCCCCTGTTTTGATTCTCAACAACCATATACCGTATATACTCGGGTATAAGTCGAGTTTTTCAGCACATTTTTTGTGTTGAAAAACCCCAACTCGACTTATACTCGAGTCAATGTCTGTATTATGGCAACTTACATTGCCATTATACAGACTGGGGGCTGTGTAGCAGGGGGGGCTGGCAGAGAGCGTTTACTTACCTCTCCTGCAGCTCCTGTCAGCTCCCTTCTCCTCCGCGCCGGTCCGGTCAGCTCCCCTGTAAGCTCCCAGTGTAAGTCTTGCGAGAGCCACGGGGTCAGAGCGCGGCCGCGAGACCTACACAGTGCACACCACTGGACCACCAGGGAGTGAGAGCCCCCCTCCCTGGCCAGCTAACAAGCAGGGAGGGGGGACAAAAAACATCATACAAATTTAAATAATAAAATATTAATAATAATAATAATTAAAAGAAAAATATTAATATAACAAAAAAAATTATAATAATTAAAAAATAATAATAAAAATGCCCACCCCCCACCAAGGCTCTGCATCGCACTCTGCATCACACACACACACTGCATTCATACACACACACTGCACTCATACACACACTGCATTCATACACACACTGCATTCATACACACACACTGCACTCATACACACACTGCATTCCTACACACACTGCATTCATACACACACACTGCACTCATACACACACTGCACTCATACACACACACTGCATTCATACACACACACACTGCATTCATACACACACACACTGCACTCATACACACACACTGCATTCATACACACACTGCACTGATACACACACTGCATTCATACACACACTACACTCATACACACACACTGCATTCATACACACACTGCACTCATACACACACTGCACCTATGCACACACACTGCACTCATACACACACACACTGCATTCATACACACACTGCATTCATACACACACACTGCATTCATACACACACTGCATTCATATACAAACACACTGCATTTATACACACACTGCATTCATACACACACACACTGCATTCATACACACACACTGCATTCATTATATACACACACTGTAAATAAATATTCAATTAATATAATTTTTTTAGGATCTAATTTTATTTAGAAATTTACCAGTAGCTGCTGCATTTCCCACCCTAGTCTTATACTCGAGTAAATACGTTTTCCCAGTTTTTTGGGGTAAAATTAGGGGCCTCGGCTTATATTTGGGTCAGCTTATACTCGAGTATATACGGTACTTATCCTGGCTTAAGGTCTTGATAGCTTTTCTTTTCTCCCTTGTCAAGTTATTAGGCATAAAACATGAATGTTTACAAACTTCTTCAGATAATTGTACCAATTTATTCTCAACAGTTTTCTGAAACACCTCCAGATTTTTTTCCACGGAAATGAACTGAGATCTCTTTTTAAACCGTATAACATCTGAACAATTACCAAAACCTGAAGGTATACAAAATACAGGATCATCGGTCCCCTGGACTTGATTACACATAAGTGGTGACTCATTATTGTCATTACTCACAGTGGAGCCTGAAAAATCATCTTCACAGGTTGATACCTCAGCTGGACTCAAATCTTCCACTCGAGGGCTTGTAATAATATAAATATTTACATTATCTTCCTCATTTGTGTCTGTCAAAACATTATCACTCATATTTGAAAAATATTCCCTCAGAGTTAATGCTCTTACAAATTTGTTTACATCAATAATGGTTTAAAAAAAAAAAGTCAAATTCATGAGATGGACAAACGTTAAGCCCCCTAGATAGCGGAGACACTACCCCCTCAGTTAGAATTCTGTCAGACAAATGAGCAGCATTCATTTGAAGACATCTAGGGCTTTCTGAGATTCCTGTCTGGATACCTTTTGGAGCAGCTCTTCTTGCTCCTGTGCTTAAATCTTTTGATGTCTCCTTGGATTAAGAAATCTCAGTATCCATTATCATGTGCCAGCCATATTTTCAAAAAAAATTTTAATCTTATTCTTAGCATGTGATATGCTGGAATGTGGGGAACAAGATGCATCACTAGAAAGCACTAGCGAAGAGTCCCTTAGTGAAGGCCTTGTTTCTGTGCTACTGAAACTGACTGACCTCTGAGATCGAGATCCCAAAGATTTTTGGGAGGATGGGTTTAATGTGTATTATGTACTTGTAAGTACCTGCTAACTTCTGGTCCCTCTCTTGTTTGTAGAAGGAGTCTAGGTTTCTAGGTATAAAAGCAGTAACTGTTGTTTCGTGAATGTGTCTATGATTAAGTCTAGTAGATACCTCCCTAATGTGTTGTTCTTATCAAAATAAATGGATACAAAAAGATTTCTTTAGATTCATCAGGATTAGTTTGTTTGTTTTGTTTTCCTTGATTTGGAAATTTAGATGCATCTCAATTGCCGAATTTGGTCAAATTTGGATGAACTTCTATTCTATTGTCAAGGGCAGAGGAAAGAAACAAAACAGCAACCAACCAGAATTCTTGTAATTCTTAATAAGTGTTAGTTAAGTACACTAGTCAGGATTCAGGGCAGTCATTGGATGGATCTGAAAAGGTCCATAAAAGTGGTTGTGATGCCACCAAAAAGGCACAGCAATTCTTACGTTTAGAGCCATAATGTCAAAACGGCTCTACAATTGTGAGCATTCATATTTCCTCCATATATTTTTATATACATTTAAAAATATTTTTCTATGTTAAACCATCAACTGTGAAATATATGGGTAAGCCCCTATTTTATTTGCATGTTGTTTTATACTAAGCACTGCACTTTATACACTTAAATGTTTTATTAGGTGGGGGTTTGTCACCTAAGCATTGACGTTTGTATTTTGGTCACTTTTCTATTTTAGTAATTATCAAGCATCACATATTTAGATAATGACTTGGAGTCAATTTGTTGGAGAGCCACCAGCATTTCATACATTGTTAAGTGTTTATCTCCTTAGATAAGGCTTTTATCTCCTTGGTGGCATTATGCTAGTAAATAAGACTTAAGCTATTCTGGATAGGGTCACCCAAGTTTGCCTGTCATTCTGTGGGACACCATTTATTCCAGTGAACAGATAAAGTCTTAAAAGTATTTTCAGAACTCCGTATGTATGCCTATATCACACCAGACAAAAATTAAAAAAAAAAAAACCAACATCCTAGCTAAAAATCTTAATTATTAATTGCTCTTTCAGATTTCACAAAGCATTTCTTTTCCTGTACTGTGGAAAAAGTCACGCATGTCATCATATTCAATTATAAAATATTGAACTTCAACCTGCAGTAGTTGGCTTAGCTTTAATAACACAAATTATTCGTATGCAGAATATATTTTACAAAGCAGGGAAATATGACAAATGGAAGTATGTGTCATTTCCAAACCTGTTGTGCTTCCGAATACATTACTACTTTCAGCTTCGTGCAGTAGAAAATGTACAATAGGGTCATGCAGCTTTAGTTAGGAATTAATTATAAGTTAGTATTATGAAGCTAATTGAATAAAATGATCTCAAAGTTTGCTTTTAGCTATTAGTGCCCAGTTTTAATGAGTGCTCAGGGATCCACATTTCCCTACATCCTTTTGTACGGAACCTATCACTAAGCTGATTAGTTTGTATGTATAATTCTTTTTGCCTAAAGTGATTCTCATTCCAAGAGAGTGGCCTGTTTGTGTACACTTAATCATCTTTAATACCCAGAGAATTATTTTTTAAAATTTGTTTTAAAAATTTTTATGTTACAAACAGTGCACTAGTAACGAAGAAAAAGAATAAAACAATAGAACAAGTAGACTTGATATATGAAAATATTTTGTTAATATTTTACGAGTCTTGGGCCACTTGCATATGTTGAGATGTATAAAATATTAATGTAATTCATTACCTTAAATCAGTAGTTACCAAGTCAGCAAGGTGAGTGGATGGATGGACACTGAATGGACTGACAGAAAAACAGATCGGAAGGCAAACAGAGACACGACAGACAGATATGTCCGTGAGATATCTGGAATATAATTATCAGAATTTACCAATCAAAACAAAAAACACCCATGGTATTGAAAAAGGCCTTGCTGGTGTAAGGATTACAAGAGAGATAAAAACTTTAAGAAAAATGAAGGCTATAGAAGTGATAGATACTGGCCTTGTTCATGTCGGAAGAACTTGTGTTAACCAAACCATTTTGTCAGAAAAAAAAAAAAATTGTGACTGCTGAATTTCATGCATGTTGTGGTATATATACATAAAAAGTAATCAATAGAGGGAAAAGGAATACGAGCAGGAATAAATCTGACAAATGGAAGAACGGGAGTAATGTAAGTATGGATATTAGGGGCAAAAAGAAAGGGGCAGGAACCCAGGTGAATAGTATAAGGAGAGGAGAGAAAGACGAATTGCCCTGGTATCGGAAGGAAGTGACGCCCAACTGGCGAAACGTGCGTCGGGGTTCCTTACTTACCTGTGGTTAGCCTGCCATGATGACACATGCTCTGATCTTCTGCTCACAATACACTATATGTGTCATCCATGACTGACTCAGCCGCACGTATTTCCTCGCTATACCTGGGTAATCTGATAACTGTCTAGGAACCGCTCTGTAGAGACAGAATCTGCTTGTAGCCATGGCTCATCACAATAGAATGAGGGAATACAGACAAATAATAAACACATACTGATACAAAATGAACATAGGACTCCGTTCCATCCAATCTAGGAAATACAATACTCATGAACTTTCAAACAAAAGTTAATAAAGGGGACTTGACACAAAAGTGTGCATGGGGTTTTAAAGTAATAGCCAGAGATAGGGCGCTATATGCAAACACAGTTTAACTTGTGAAATAATTAAATAAGATTGGAGACAACAGAAGGTGTAAAACGGTAGACCACGGGTGGGTAATAGGAGGGTGGATAGTGCTAGCAGGGGGAAGTCAGTGTGCAGGGATACTCTCTAGAAGAAAGGAAATTAATTTTAGAAGCAGGCAACAGGCTCTAAGATTTCTGTAGAGAGATAGGGAGGTGCAGTGGGATGGGTAGAGAGTGTATGGGACTGTGTAGCATTTGATGGTAAAGTAAAAAATATTTTGGCAAACAAGTGTTATTTTCCTAAAAATTTAAGAAACAAAGAAAAACATAGATGACAATGAAACAAGGCAAACCAATGAAGAATTACATAGAGACAAAGATTAGAAGTGCTAAAATACAAAAGTTACAGTGAGAGGTAAACAGACAATTTTGATTGAACACTGTAAAATATATCATAACCAGACTCCTAGCAATAGATAAGACACATATTACAGTTAAGTGCTACAGGTGATTATTATTATGAAGAAATATGATGTCCATGTTACAAGACTAGATAAGGGCACTATGGAAGAAAATGCAATACTATGTAATGCTTAAAGGGAAACTCCAGTGCCAGAAAAACGATCCGTTTTTCTGGCACTGGAGGGTCCCTCTCCCTCCCACCCCCCAATCCCCGGTTACTGAAGGGGTGAAAACCCCTTCAGTCACTTACCTGGGACAGCGGCGATGTCCCTCGCCGCTGTCTCCGCCTCCGCGACGCTCCTCCCAGTGATTGCGTCGGCCGGTGGGCGAGACTGATCTCGCCCACCGGCCGAGGAGACGTAATGCGCATGTGCGGAAATTCTGCGCATGCGCATTACGTCTCCCCATAGGAAAGCATTGAAAAATCATTTCAATGCTTTCCTATGGGGTTTTGAGCGACGCTGGAGGTCCTCACACAGCGTGAGGACGTCCAGCGACGCTCTAGCACAGGTTTCCTGTGCTAGAACCCAGGAAGTGACCTCTAGTGGCTGTCTAGTAGACAGCCACTAGAGGTGGAGTTAACCCTGCAAGGTAATTATTGCAGTTTATGAAAAACTGCAATAATTACAGCTGCAGGGTTAAGGGTAGTGGGAGTTGGCACCCAGACCACTCCAATGAGCAGAAGTGGTCTGGGTGCCTAGAGTGTCCCTTTAATTAACACCGAGGTTTAATATTATTCATATTAACTGTCATTGTGTAAGCTCCTAGGTTACCACTCTGTGTATTATAAAATAAACAAAGAGCTGTAAATACAGCTTTGTTATGCTCAGAGTTACTTTACAGCAGTGTTTTGTGCAATATGTGTAATGCTGTGTAAAGTACGTTAATGTGAGTAATGTGTGTGTATTGTGCATAATAGGTGTTAGTGTGTGTGAGTAATCTGTGTTAGTGTGTGTTTTATGGGAGTAATGTGTCTTAGTGTATGTTTATACTGTGAGTAAAGTGTGTATGTGTGTTTAATGTGAGTAATGTTTGCCAGTGTTTGTGTGTGCTGTGAGTAATGTGTGTGTACTGTGCATAATGGGTATTAGTGTGTGTGTAATTTAAATAATGTATGTTAGTGTATTGGTGTGTGTTTAACATGAGTAATGTGTGTTAGTTTGTGTGTGTTTAATGAGAGTAATGTGTGTTAATGTATGAGTACTTTGAGTAATGTGCGTTAATGTGTTTACACTTTTTCTCTCCACTGTGTGTTAGTGCCTGTATGTGTATGTAATATGAGTATTATGTGTTAGTGTGTTTGTGTGTTCTGTGTGTAATACGTGTTAGTGTGTGTGCACTATGAATAATGTGTGTGTGTGTGTGTACTGTGAGCAATGTGTGTTAGTGTGCTAGCGTGTGTGTACTGTGAGTGTGTGTACTGTGAGTAATGTGTGTGTACAGTGAGTAATGTGTGTTAGTGTGTATACCGTGAGTAATGTGTGTTAGTGTGTGTGTTTAATGTGAGTAATGTGTATGTACTTTAAGTAATGTGTGTTTGTGTGTGTGTACTCTGAATAATGTGTGTTGGTGTGTGTACTGTAACATGTGTTAGTGTGTGAACTGTGAGTAATGTTTGTTAGTGTGTTTTACGTGAGTAATGTGTGTGTGTGTTTGTGTATACTGTGAGTAATGTGTGCTAATGTGTGTGGAGGTGTGTGAGTACCCTGTGTATTGTTAGTAATTTATGTTAGTGTGTGTTTACTGTGAGTAATGTGTGCTAGTGTATGAGTGTTAGTGTGTTCACACTCTCTCTCTCCATTGTGTGTTAGTGTATGTATGTGTATGTACTGTGAGTAATATGTGATAGTGTGGGTGTACTGTCTGTGAGTAATATGTGTTAGTGTGTGTACTGTGAGAAATGTGTATTGGTGTATTGGTACTGTGAATAATGTGGGTTAGTGTATGAGTAACGTGTGTGTGCCTGTGTGTGCTGTGAGTAATGTGTGTTTGCGTGTGTGCGCGCTGTGAGTAATGTGTGTTTTATGTGGGGTGTGTGGGCGTGTGGACTGTGAGTAATGCTGTTGGTGTGTGTACTGTAAGTACTTTGAATATTGTGTGTTACTGTGTACTGTGTATGATGTGTGTTAGTGTGTGCCGGGATGGCAGGCTGCCTGCTCTCCCCTCCTCCCTAGCTGGCTGGCTGGCTGGCTGGCTCGGTGGGCGCTCAGTGCGCAGGCCCCGGGAGCGGGGCATTTTAACAGGGACAATAATAGGTGGCGTGTGAGCCGTGAGCCGCTCAGAGGGATGGGATCCGAACCAGGAGAGCTCTGCAGCTAGCAGCACTGCTCGGCCGGCACAGCAAGCGGGGACTCGGGAAAGGTAACGGGAATACCGCCAGCATGGACATGGGGGTTAATGGAGGCAGAGGGAGCTCTCCGAACACGCTGTGATCACTGTCATTGAAATAGTGATCATGGGTATGGAGGTATCTGTAAGCAGAGCATGCACACGGTGCGAGTACGTGGCTGTACCCATATAATGTGTTATATATCCTGTATACAGTTTGTGCAGTCTGTATATAGTGTATATATCCTGTATACAGTCTGTGCAGTCTGTATATAGTGTGTATATCCTGTATACAGTTTGTGCAGTCTGTATATAGTGTATATATTCTGTATATAGTCTGTGCAGTCTGTATATAGTGTGTATATCCTGTATACAGTTTGTGCAGTCTGTATATAATGTATATATTCTGTATATAGTCTGTGCAGTCTGTATATAGTGTGTATATCCTGTATACAGTTTGTGCAGTCTGTATATAGTGTATATATCCTGTATATAGTCTGTGCAGTCTGTATATAATGTATATAGTCTGTATATATCTTATATATATAGTCTGTATATAGTGAAAATATCCTGTATATAGTCTGTGCAGTCTATATATAGTCTGTATATATCTTATATATAGTCTGTATATAGTGAAAATATCCCGTATATAGTCTATGCAGTCTGTTTATAGTCTTTATATCCTAGTTTGCACACATACAGCACTATGTGCAGGGTCAGGGTGTGAGCACTTTTAGTATGAGATCACTGTTAGCATGGGAGCACTGTTAGCATGGGAGCACTGTTAGCATGGGAGCACTGTTAGTCTTGGAGCACTGTTAGTCTTGAAGCACTGTTAGTATGGGATCACTGTTAGTTTGGGAGCACTGTTAGTATGGGAGCAGTATTAGTATGGGATACTGTTAGTATGGGAGCACTATTAGTATCTGAGCACTGTTAGTATAGGGTCACTATTAGTATGAGATCAATATTAGTATGGGAGCACTGTTACTATGAAAGCAGTATTAGTAATATGGGAGCACTGTTACTATGGGATCAGTATTATTAGTGTGGGGACACTATTAGTAATATAGGAGCACTATTATTAGTATTGGAGCAGTATTATTAGCGTGGGAGCAGTATTATTCGTATGGGAGCAATATATAAGAGCAGTATTAGTATACGAGCAGTATTATTCATATAAGAGCGGTATTATTACTATGAGAGCAGTATTATTACTATAGGAGCAGTATTATTAGTAGGGGTGCAGTATTATTCGAATAAGAGCAGTACTATTCGTATAAGAGCTGTATTATTACTATGGGAGCAGTATTATTACTATTAGAGCAGTCTTATTACTATGAGAGCAGTATTATTAGTGTGGAAGCAGTATTATTAGTATTAGAGCAGTATTATTACGATGAGAGCAGTATTATTACTATGAGAGCAGTATTATTAGTGTGAGAGCAGTATTATTACTATGAGAGCAGTATTATTACTATGAGAGCAGTATTATTACTATGGGAGCAGTATTATTACTATGAGAGCAGTATTATTACTATGGGAGCAGTATTATTAGTGTGGGAGCAGTATTATTACTATGAGAGCAGTATTATTAGTGTGGGAGCAGTATTATTACTATGGGAGCAGTATTATTACTATGGGAGCAGTATTATTACTATGAGAGCAGTATTATTAGTGTGGGAGCAGTATTATTACTATGGGAGCAGTATTATTACTATGAGAGCAGTATTATTACTATGAGAGCAGTATTATTAGTGTGAGAGCAGTATTATTACTATGGGAGCAGTATTATTACTATGAGAGCAGTATTATTACTATGGGAGCAGTATTATTAGTGTGGGAGCAGACAGTATTATTACTATGAGAGCAGTATTATTAGTGTGGGGGCAGTATTATTACTATGGGAGCAGTATTATTACTATGAGATCAGTATTATTAGTGTGAGAGCACTGTTAGTAAAATGAGAGCAGTATATTATTATTATTATTATTATTAGTGTGGGAGCTGTATTATTACTATGGGAGCAGTATTATTACTATGAGAGCAGTATATTATTATTATTATAATTATTATTAGTGTGGGAGCACTGTCTGTTAGTAATATGAGAGGTAGTGGGTAAAATGGACTGTTTGTGGCCGGGGTGAGCGCTGTGTCCGCTGGGTGTGAGGTTCCCCGTGACAGGCCCGGCTGGCGATGTGCAGCCATAGTACATAGCTTGCCGCTCTGACACACTCACGGAGAAACAGATGGCATCTAATGACGTCACGTATGACGCGCTCTCGGTCTCAGAATCGATTCCAGCACCATGGAGAGAGCTGTGACAGCAACAGCAACACAGGACAGGCTCAGGGGGAGGACACTTCCGTCCTCTATCTCTATCTCTCTGCGTGTCTCTCACACTCTCTCACCATTCCTCTGTCTCTCACACTCTCTCACTGTCCCTCTGTCTCTCACCATCCCTCTGTCTCTCACACTCTCTTACCATCCCTCTGTCTCTCACACTCTCTCACTGTCCCTCTGTCTCTCACACTCTCTCACTGTCCCTCTGTCTCTCACACTCTCTCACCATCCCTGTCTCTCATACTCTCTCACTGTCCCTCACACTCTCTCACCATCCCTCTGTCTCTCATACTCTCTCACTGTCTCTCACACTCTCTCACCATCCCTGTCTCTCATACTCTCTCACTGTCCCTCTGTCTCTCACACTCTCTCACCATCCCTCTGTCTCTAATACTCTCTCACTGTCCCTCTGTCTCTCACACTCTCTCACCATCCCTGTCTCATACTCTCTCACTGTCCCTCTGTCTCTCACACTCTCTCACCATCCCTCTGTCTCTAATACTCTCTCACTGTCCCTCTGTCTCTCACACTCTCTCACCATCCCTGTCTCATACTCTCTCACTGTCCCTCTGTCTCTCACACTCTCTCACCATCCCTCTGTCTCTAATACTCTCTCACTGTCCCTCTGTCTCTCACACTCTCTCACCATCCCTGTCTCATACTCTCTCACTGTCCCTCTGTCTCTCACACTCTCTCACAATCCCTCTGTCTCTCATACTCTCTCACTGTCCCTCTGTCTCTCACACTCTCTCACCATCCCTCTGTCTCTCACACTCTCTCACCGTCCCTCTGTCTCTCACGCTCTCTCACCATCCCTCTGTCTCTCACACTCTCTCACCATCCCTCTGTCACGTTCAGATTGGGAGAGCAGGTACATTTCCTGTTGCTTGTCTCTGATCTCAGTTAGATTATAGTAGACATGGCTGCTATGTCACATCGCAGGGCCAGATCTTATCCACACACAGTGTTTCTCAGCATCACACCTCACAGCTAATGAGAGACACACAATGAGAAACTGAGACAGCTCAGAACCAACAGCTAATGAGAGAGACACACAATGAGAAACGGAGACAGCTCAGAACCAACAGCTAATGAGAGAGACACTGAGAGAGAGAGAAACAGAGAGAGTTCAGAACTGACACCTAATGAGAGAGACACAGAGATTGTTCAGAATTTACAGCTAATGAGAGGGATACAATTGGAAACTAGGAGAGCTCGGAACTGACAGCTAATGAGAGATAAACAGAGAGAGTTTAGAACTCACAGCTAATGAGAGACAGAAAGTTCAGAACAGACAGCCAATGACGGAGAGGAGGAGAGAGACAGAGAGTTAAAAACTGTCTGCCATTGAGAGAGAGAATATTCAGAGCTGACAAGTAATGCAAGAGAGAGAAAGATAGTTCAGAATTGTAAAAGTTATTGAGACGGAGAGAGTGTTCAGAAGTGATATAATGAGAGGGAGTTCAGAACTGACAGCTAGTGAAAAAAGTGAGCTCTCAGATCTGTCAATGAGAGGGAACTCATATCTGACAGCTAACGAGAGAGTGTTCAGAAGTGATCCCTAATGAGAGAGAGAGAGTTTGTGTGTGTGTGTGTGTGTGTGTGTGTGCTTCTGTTGGGAAATGAGGGCAAAGGGCAGTTGGACAATATATTTTCCTATAAATTATACTTTATATTATAATATATATAAAAAAAATATTTGGGTGTGCATATATTCAGGAGCTCTCTATGAGTAAACTGTGACCATAAACTTCAGCCAATGGAAATAAAATGCATGCTTTATTCTTTGCTATTATTTACATGTAATCCAATGCTTCTCATTTGTTATAGCATTCCAAACCACACTAGCTTTGATTTCTTCTCCATGTCACCATAACATCATATCAGTCCTCAAAGTGCACAGAATGAATCTTTCCCATGGAAACTAGAATTAAATAAAACATTACCCTATGCTAATGCATGGTTTAAAATTCTTACTTTGTCGTTTTCATGCAAAGGTCAAAATCAGATTTTCCACAGTCAACCACTGTTGCAATGGAGCATTTGCATTGATAATTGTCCTTGATATACGCAAAGCAGTCTCCTTTACTAAGCTAGCTTGACTGCATGTTTTTACATGTTTATACAGTTCTAGGCATACACTTCTTAGTTGCTGTAGCTAAGGAGCAATATTCATAGTACTGAGCTTATACATATTTCTGTATGACTCGATCCTGGGGGAGGAGTGCCACAAATGTTAGTTTTAACACCCACTGCTTCCTCTTGGCAGATTTGCTTTTTAGGCTGTCTAGATTTTCACATTTATAGGGCTCTCTTTTCAAGTACTGCACAGTGATTACTGCTACCATTTTCTTCAAAAGAAGGAGGTAATCAAATAATGACATGTTGTTACTGTGTAAACCAGACAAATAACATATTTCTATATTGCGCCTGGAACAAACAGGACCGCATTTATAAATGTAAAATCAGAGAAATTATGGAGAAAATTGGCAATGCTGCAGGGTTTTCACTTAAAAATGAGAATTGAACGTTAATTAAAACTGAATTTCAAATTAAATGCCAAAATAGCCAAACTGGAAAAATTATCTAAGTTAGCTCTGCTTCCATTTCAATTACCGTGGCCTAAAATGTATAATTCACTGTGAATTCTCATTTTAGCAAATAACCCTGCTGGCGTCAGTAGGTGAATCATTTAGTTGTTAACAGTGCCGAATGCTCCAGATATAGTACTCTTCCTCAGAATTGTTCCTTTTTCTTTTTGCTGAATGTAGGCAACGCTAATGCCACCTATTTCTTTTAATTACTGAACCGTTACATATTAAATATCATGACTAGAATTACCAGGATGGGATGAGGTAAAATGGTGTGATTTTCTCAATATGCTTTGTTGTCAATGCCACTTGGTCAAATCGTAATCATGTGTCATTTAGAGTGATTGAAAATGTGCAAGTGACGTGTATGGATAGAAAATGGAGACATGCATTGTGAGATGATTTTTTATTAATTCACTTTATGACTTTATTTTACAAATACTGTTTAAACAGCAATATGCATAGGATAATGCATTTATGATTTTATAAATTATATATAAGGGACAGAGCAATAATTAGCAATTGTGGTTGGTGGGAAGTGAATAGAAATTAAAGTGTGGTAAGTATGTAATTATGTACGTTATTCTGATACTTTGTCATAGTGAGGGTTCTCTAGAAAGCAATGCAAGATATCAGAGACCTATGATAAATTGCATGTACCTGAGTAGAAAAAAAGATAATTAAAGACTAAAATGAGTTTTAATAAAGTACCACTAAAGGTACCCAGACCACTTAATCATAATGAAGTGGTCTGTGTGCAGTGGCCCTTTAATTTTAATCCCACAATGTAAAAAATTACAGCCAGTGGCAAAACGGCAGGGATCTCTGAGGTAAAGAGTGTTACAGAAAACTCAGGAGCTAGCCAGCTGGCCACCTTAAGGCCCCCCTTGAGGCAGGCACTTATTTACTAAGGCAGATTAGGCACCTGCTTACCTGGATGGCAGGTGACTACTTTGTCTAAATATACCAGGGGGGAGAGGGGAGGTAGGTGACGACGGAGCGCTGATGTTCTTGCTGTTCCTTACTGCTCCCTGGTGTGCCATGATGTGATGCCAGGAGCTGAAATATGATGTGACTCAGGCCCTGGCATCAGTAAGCAGCATGTGAGAGAGCAGTGAGTTAGAGCAGGAAGAGGAGTCACTGGACCTTGGGACAGGATCCCCACCGGACCCCAGAGAGAAAATCCCCACCAGGCTTCAGGGAGAGGACATACACCAGCTTAGGGAGGCTAGATAGGCCCCAAAAAATTAAAATAAAACCACAATAAATTAAATTAATTTGTGGCTGTTTGTGCAAGACTGTGTAAATGTGTGAGCGTGTCAGTATCAGTGTATGTCTGTCAGGGTGTGACAAATCAGTGAGCGTATGTGTCTGTCATTAAGAGTGTGTGTCAGTGTGTCAAATCAATGAGTGTGTGTGTGTGTCGGTAATTCAGTGTCAAATCAGTGTGTCTCTGTCAGTGAACGTGTATGTCAGTCTGTGTGCATCTGAATGTGTGTCTGTCAGTACGTTTCCGTTTGTCTATCAGTGAAAGTGTGTGTTGGTTAACCCCTTAAGGACACATGACGTGTCTGACATGTCATGATTCCCTTTTATTCCAGAAGTTTGGTCCTTAAGGGGTTAAACCAAGAGTGTATGTCAGTGAATATGTATCAGTGAGTGCGTGTGTCTGTCAGTGAAAGTGTGTTGGTTAAACAGCGTGTGTGCCAATGTCAGTGTATGTATGTCATTGAGAGTGTAAGGGGGTTCCCTTCTCTGATTCGTGCTCCTGAGTGCTATGATTCCTAGTTATGCACCCTGATTACAGTTTTGTAGAAACTGCTATATTTACATTGCAGAGTTGAACAGATATCCGGTGGCTGTCTTCACTGTGAGAAATGAATCAACCTGAGTTATCAATCAAATGCTGCTTTTGTAGCATCTTTTGACTGACGCAGCGCATGTACACAAGCCTCGCAATGGTTCTTTATGGGGAGGCATTGGATTGGCTGAGAACATCAAGACTGATGAGCTCATCCATGGAGGTGGGGCAGCTGTGGAGAGAGCACCTTTGTGATAAAAATCTTAGGTACGTAAACTTACTTTTTTACTTCATTCTGAGGGGGAGGAATACAGTAATCCTAAAGGACAACTGTCACCATTTTTAATAACCATATTTAAAATAATAATTCTTTCACCAAGTTTTGAAAGAGATTGCTTTTAAAATTAAGTATATGTAAAAATGAAAAAAAAACTTCATCCCTTCCTTTAGTATATGACAGTTTCATTTAGCCATACACAGTGTTTGAAAAAAGACAATTAGGGGTAGGCATACATTGAGGGGACAACCTGACCTGACCAATGCTGTGGCCTGGGAAGGGGGGCGGAGGGGGAGGTGCTCCGTCCCTTGCCTCAGCCCTCCTGGCCTACCCAGCTCTGTGCTGAACCCAACTCCCTCACCCTATTTCCTACCCCCTCCTACTCCTATCCCCTTCCTTCTTCTTTCTCTCTTCAGACAGGTCTTCACCTGACCAATAAAATAAGGGGTGGACATCATACAGATAACTTAAGACCCCCGATGACAGCAGGTGGACACATGGAACTAGGGACTGCAGGTGGTTTACCACAGACAAGGCTGGGGCTCCCCAGCCACATTCGATGGCTAGCAACGTACATGCACTTGGCCCCAAACAGGCTCGCACCCACCGCAACATTTTGCTCAAGTACTTCCTCATCCATGAATCACTGTATATTTGCCGAGTACCTAGCAGAACCTATGTCTCAACAATGTTGCCAATGCTGATTCTACCATGGTCAAACTACTGCTTAGGTTTGTGCATACCACTGTATATGTCACTGTCTACCACTCAAACATAAATAAAGAATGTAAAAAAAAAAGAAAATAGACAATTAGTCTCCATGACCTTCACTGCTTTGGTTTTCAAACACTGTCTGACTCAAGGTGTATGTATATGGCTAAAGGATCCTGTCATATACTATAAGTAGGGGCGAGTTTTTCTTATTTTTTATTTTTGCATATACCGTATTTATCGGCGTATAACACGCACTTTTTCTCCCTGAAAATAGGGAGAAAATCATGGGTGCGTGTTATACGCCGATATCCTACATTTACTTACCTGTCTTGAAGCGTGGGCCGGCTTCACAGCGCGCACCGCGGAACTGGAACTTAAATTTCAGGTTCCGGTTTCCAGGGGGACTGAAAGGAAGTGTGCACACTATTGTGTGCACACTTCCTTTCAGTCCCGCCGGTACTGGAACTTAAATTTCAGGTTCCGGTTTCCGGCGGGACTGAAAGGAAGTGTGCACACTATTGTGTGCACACTTCCTTTCAGTCCCGCCGGAAACCGGAACCTGAAATTTAAGTTCCAGTTCCGCGGTGCGCGCTGTGAAGCCGGCCCACGCTTCAAGACAGGTAAGTAAATATGGGACAGAGGGAAAGTGCACTAGGGGACACTATGGGAGGGGGGACACACTATGGGGTTGGAGAATACTATGGGGGGGGAGAATACTATGGGAGGGGGGAGAGAATATTATGGGGGGGAATACTATGGGAGGGGGGAGAGAATACTATGGGAGGGGGGAGAGAATACTATGGGAGGGGGGGAGATTACTATGGAAAGGGGGGGGAACACTATGGGATGAGGGGGGGGAATACTATGGGAGAGGTGGAAATTTCCTGGAATTTCCTTCTGGAAATGAGGTGCGTGTTATACGCCGGGGCGTGTTATACGCCGATAAATACGGTACTTCTTAAAAAAATAAAATTTCTTCCAAACTTGAAGAAAGGGTTATATTATAACAGATAGCAGGTCACTACAGCGTTAGGAATGCATGTTTATATTACTAACAATCTTGTGTTTCTGTAATGGAAGTGTATGTGACAACAACATATGATTTGGAATAATTCTTCAACTCAGCTATAGTCACAGCCAGACTATTTTTGCCTAAATTTTGCAATTCATTTTTAAGTTCACTACAATTTTGTGTTTAGATTATAATCCTCTGTGGTTTGAGTTTTACTTACCAATTTAGCATACTTCTATAACATTATTAAATGTAGACAATAGGGCATAGATAAAAGAGGTTGCCAGGCAGTTAAGTGGCAGCAGTGTAGGTCGTAAATATTACGACATAGCAAGTTGCAGTGTACATATTAGAATATAGGCCAATGAGAAAAAGCAATAATATTATACAGTGGCTTGTCATCTGCAAGTTACACATTCTCTGCCTCAAATTGGATTGGACTGAAGTTTACCTAATGCAAATAATATTCAGATAAAATTAGTTTCTGTTAAAAAGTTTTATTTGTGTGTGATAATAATAATACTCCTGCATTTTGCTATTCCTCATCAGAGTCACTCTATAAGAGCATAGACCACTTGTCAGCTTTCGGACCATAAGGTTGTAGCACAGGTATAACACAGTTTATATTCTACTGGTGCTCTATAGATTATCACAGTTGACTTCTGGGACCCAGAAAGACATATGCTCGATATCTGGTCCTTAAGGGGCACTATAGTCACCCAGACCACTTCATCTCAGTGAAGTGGTCTGGGTACACGTTCCCTGTCTTTTTAACCCTGCAGTATAAAAAACAGCAGGTTTAAGTCCACCTCTTGTGGCTGTCAGTATGACATTCACTAGAGGCCCTTATGCGGCACAGCATGACAAAAACTTATTTACATGATGTGGAATGCCCATAGGAAAGAATTGATTCAAGTTTAAAGGGACACTATAGTCACCAGAACAACTACAGCGTATTGAATTTGTTCTGGTGTGTAGAATCATTTCCTTCAGGCTTTTTGCTGTAAACACTGTCTCTTCAGAAAATTCAGTGTTTACATTACAGCTTAATGATAACTTCACTGGCCACTCCTTAGATAGCTGTCAGAGATCCTTCCTGGGTCACGGCTGCCTAAAATGCATCCAAACATTCAGTATCTCCTCCCTCTACATGTAAACACTAAACTTTCCTCATAGAGATTCATTGATTCAATTCATCTCTATGAGGAGATGCTGATTGGCCAGGGCTGTGTTTGAATCATGCAGGCTTTGCCCCTGTCCCTGATCTGCCTCTTTGTCATTCTCAGCCAATCCTATGGGAAAGCATTGTGATTGGATCAGGCCACCACTTCTGATGATGTCAGCAGACCTCTTGTTTTTCTGAGTCTAACAGCATTCAGAGTTACAGCTTCTGGCTTGAATACAGTAAGATTTTGCTATATTTATGGAGGCATGAGGGGCCCAGGGAGGCTAGAGAGTGGTTTTAACACTATAGAGACAGGAATGTTTGTGTTCCTGACCCTATAGTGATCCTTTAAATGCACACTGCTTGCCACACATCCGCATTAGGTCTCCAGTGGTCCCATTTTTTTTTATGTTAATGCACTGAGTTTGGAAGAGCAGATTCCTAACGCTATAGTGTTCCTTTATATTTTGTCATCTTTATATGTTAATGGTGTAATATTATAAGTAGAAACAATGAAGTAAAATAGATTTTTTAACATTTAGTAGCAATTTTACTAGGAAGTTATAGTGTCTTTAACTATATTTGGAGCAATATGTTATACATATAAAGTGCAATTTTTGGCACTAGTTTAAAAAAAGACACAATGGGAGTTATGTCTAATAATTGTTGCATTCACTTTTACATTTATACCAGTTTTGTGCTAATGTGCCATTGTCGTATGTATAAAGCTGTTACTCAATCTTTATACATTCATGACTTATTTTTCTCTCTTTTCTGTACTGCTCCAAAGTCATTCATCTCAATCCTGACACTTTTTTACTTTTTTGAGTTTTTTGCTCCTTTTTTTCTTATCATTTTAGCATTGATTGTATTCACAGAATAGTAACATAATTAAGAAAAAAAAGATGCATTCACAACTTGACAGTTATATTTATTCTTTAAACTATACTATAGTCACCAAAACAACTTTAGCATAATGATAGGTCTGCATAAACAAAGTGATTTTACAGAAAATAAATCTGAGACTGTTGGGGCCTGATCTAAACACCAAAAGTGCAGAATCTTTAGTGTATAGATCTGGCCCCTACAGTCTCACATTTATTTTCTGTAAAATCACTTTGTTTATGCAGACCTACCTCCCTGCAAGTAACATGCACAGCACTTTCTTGTTAAGTGAGATCTAATGTTTACACTCCCTTTCTTTCAAATTCTATTTATTTTAGAATTTCATATGTCATGCTCTGTTAATAGCTTGCTAGACCGTCTGTGTAATTGAAGTTCAATTTAAAGAGCAGGAGATAACTACTTTTTTTTTTTTTTTTTTAAATTCTTTATTTAAGTTGCCATCAGACAGAGATCAATACAAGAGGCACATTGCATACATTACAAAATCATAACAATCGACTTTCCAGTAAAGTGTACAATGTGTTAAATCAAATTAAGCTGCGGTGTCCTGTCAGATTCTCAGATATGCAGTATGAATGGCTATGAATCCGACAACAAGGTTTTTATTATCATAGAGAAAAATAATTTAACAGTAGTAATTCTGTTTACTGGGCAACGGGGCATGATTGCTTCCTTCTCCCAGCTCCCAGCTCCCAGCTCCCGCCTCCCCCATTCCCCTCTCTCCTTCACTCTCAAGAGCACCTGAAGCTGATGACATCCCCCTTAAGTTGCTCCACTGGTTGTGCGGACCTCAGTGGGCCACAGGGCCCCCCATAAAATCTCTAGGTGGCTCGGTCACTTGTGGAAAAGACAAATTATATGTTATCTTTATAGTCGTGCCACGGTTCCCATATCTTATGAAACGAGGAAAGGGAGTTATGTAGTGTTGCTGTTAGTGGGTCAATTAAGTGGTTTTCCTCTATCTTGGCCCTAACCTTTCCAATAGATGGAGGGGATTGTTGCAGCCAGTGAGCTGCCAAGACTCACCTTGCTGAAAAAATAATTTTATTACATAGTTTTTGTTCACGGTGGGTCATGCCTTCCTGGGATGTGCATAGCAGGAAAAGCCAGGGGTCCAGTTCGAACAACCTACCTAAGTAAATATACGATGTCCCCCCCAGAACTGCGTCAGGATGGGCAAAACCACCACATATAGGGATATGTTCCCCACAACCCACACATCCACCAGCAATGATGAGTGGGTTGTATGCCCATCCTACACAACTGCATCGGGATGGTGTGCCATCTGAAGAGGATCTTATACATTTGCTCTTTTGAGATCACACTGAAACCTTTGCTTCTGCTTCCCACATATCCTGCCACTCATCTCTCTTGATCTCCCCTCACAGGTCTCTCTCCCACTGTTCTACATATCATAGTGGGCCCCAAGCCTTAGAAGTCAAGCATATGTCAGTGTAAATGTCTGTACTAGGCCCCCTCCTATATCTTCCTTGATAGCATAAAGTCTCAAAGAGAGTAGGTGTAATGCCCCTCGACCCCGTGACCTCCTCCCTATGGGCAAAGTCTCTTATTTGGATATAGCGGAAGTAGTCATGATTGTTCAGTCGGGCCCTCTGTTTCAATGTATTGAAAGTCACTAACTTATCACTGTCCCAAAAGTTAATATACCTCTGCAGCCCTGCGTCTTCTAATTTCCCAAGACCCTGAGGAATCATTCCCGGAGGAAGTCTCTGTTCCGCAATAGCGGGGTCAGAGGGGAGGAGTTGGAACTAAGGCCATACTTGTATCTGATCTTGTCCCATATAGACAAGGAAGTAACGATGCCTGGGCATTCGGTTCACAATAGTGCACATTGGAATTTGGCAAGCCACATAGAACATGGATAAATACAAACCTATAATCTGCAATTCAAGATCCACCCAGCGCCTCTCCCCTGGGGCTGTGTGCCACATCACCTGATCATAGCAAGTTGAGCAGCATAACAATACATAAGGAGATTTGGCAATCCCAGTCCCCCTCTCATTTTTGTCCTGTATAGCATATTTCTAACCAATCTGGGTCTTTTGTTATCCCATATTAAGGAATCTATGTGTTTCTGGAGTGTGTCTTGTTCTACCTTGGTTAACTGCATAGGAAGTGCCTGAAACAGAAAGAGGAGCCTTGGAAGAACATTATTTTTATGCAGTGGATGTGTCCTATCCATGAAATCGGTCTGGAATCCCAAGCCTCTAGGGTGACATGCATAGATATGCCTCTAGATTTCGTCAGATTGACCTTATAGCCAGATATTTGGCTGTATTCCTCTATCAGGTCGACCAAAGAGGGCAAGGACTCGAGCGGGTCCGAAAACCATTAGTATAACATTGTCGGCATAGGCCACCACCTTTTTTTCTTCTCCCTTGACCCTCAACCTCAGCTTTTCTGGGGCCTCTCTTATGCGCTGTAGAAATGGTTCCAACGCAATGACGAACAACAGGGGGGATAGGGGGAACCCCTGTCTGGTTCCCTTACTTATGGGAAAGGTGTTTCCCCCGTCTCCCAGTAGCACCACTTGCGCCCACAGGTCCCACCGCGCTCACGAACAAGGCAGGAATACCCCAGTTCTTCAAGAGAGAAAAAAAAGTACTGCCACTCAACCCCGTAGAACGCCTTCTCCACGTCTAGTGGCTATCTTGATTAGAATGCCTCTGATGACCGCCTTATGGGTGGACCAAACCGTGTCTGCGTCAATCTCTGGGGTGTAATTGAAGACAAAATACTCTCAAGGCAGCATTCAATTTCGCTACTACCTCGCTATCCTTCAGGAGCGAGTTATTCAGATGCCATGTCCTTTGCGTTGGAGTCAGAAATCCTCTTAAAGAGAGATGAATATATCTCCATAGTCCGACCAGGAGATGGACCTAATGTCCACTGCCTGGACCACTGGAACAGTTTTCCGCGAGACTAAGAAAAGGTCGATGCGGGAATATGTCCCATGTAGGTCCGAATAGAATGTGTAGTTGTGTTCCCCTGGGTGGTGCACCCTCCATACATAAACGAGTTCACATTCCTCCATAAAGTTCCTAAGGAGTCTGTCATTAGAAGGAAGGAGACATCCAGCCGGCACAGGTGACCCGAGCCGACCAGGTAATGGGGATAATTGGCATAGCAGAGCAGAGGAGGGAGGTGGCTCGACAGTTAATGGGGCCTGAACTGCACTGCTCTATTAGTTCATTATAGGTTGTTTTTTCGTTTTAGTATTCTTTATGATTGGTAGGAGATTTTCATGTTGTTTTTGCTTTCCCGTGTTCCAATTACCCCTATTCTCTGTATATAAAATATTTGGCTGGGGCTACGTTATACTAGGGGCCGCAGACAAAGCTGGCACCCCCTGCCAGCCCGGGCACCAACCCAGAGAAGCGGGACCTGAGCCCCCACCTGTCGATAGGGCACGCGGCCCATAGCGGAAAGCCAGAACACTGGAGTCCCCCCCTTCCAGGGTCGGGATGTCACAGGTGGGGGAGCTCTGGTGTTCTGGCTTCCTGCTATGGACCAGGTGCCCTGTTGAAGGGTGGGGGCACCGGCAAACCCACCCGAGACTGCCCCCAGCCATCTTTCATACCAGAGACCCCACCCATCCAACAAACTCCAAAGTTGAAACACAGCGAGGCATCTGGGCACCCGTGGGCTTGCAGAAAGGCACCACCCAAGTCGGTCAGGTGACCCTGTACGTCTCCTGTACCCCTCCCAAAACAAACCTAGCCCCTGCCAAGGAACCCTCTCTCGGCCCCCCCTGCTTCAGTAATCGTCTCATGCCACAGTGTCCCCTCATTCTCTTTGCATATACTGTCTGTATCTCAAGTTATGTATGTACAGGGTTATTCCTACCTGCTGTATCCCTCCTCTTCACCCACACATCCTGTCCTCAAAAGGAGGATAATCATAACTCCCACTCGGGACTCCGGCAAGATTCCCATGCCTCCGCCATCCCCGCAGCCCCCCCCAAAACGGGCTGGGGACCACCAGAAGCCACCCCAGCCCACATCAGCTCTCCACATCAGCTCTCCACAGTACCCCAGCCACCTTTCTGCCGCTCGGCTCGTTGTGTACTTTGCAGATAACATCTTTTAAAATAAGTAACATCTGATTAAATATGAAACCATTTTGTTTTCATGCGGGCTGTGTCACTCACAGTCAGCGGAGCTGTGGCTAGGACTGCATGGACAGAAACAAAAGTGATTTAACTCTCAAATTACAGAGAATTCAGAAGTGAGACTGCAGGGGCATAATCTATCAAAGTGTTCTCAAAATTGTAAGAACAGAAGTTTTTGGTCTCGTATCTAAACGTATGTATGAGGTTTTTTTTTAAATGATCCGTGTCAGTTTTTCTCTTTCTAAATTCCTTTTCAGAAATATCCATTTCAGAAAAGACTGCCAAATTTAGAATGGCCAAAAACAGAGTAAAACTATACACTCTTTTTTGGAACAGGTGACATATGGATTGATAAATCTGTTGCATTGCAGAAACATATTATCATGCATTCAAAAATAAGGGTTAGGGAGCAAAAGAATACATACAAAAGGATGCACACTAAATTAATAATCAAAATTCAATCACTTTATTATACTATCAAAAAATATATTTTAACAAACAACTGTAATACTAAAATACACCATAGGCAACAAGTCATCAAACAGTTACATAGAGCCCCACTACCTCTCCCCCTACCGTTTCAGCACCAGCAAAAGTGCCCTTTTTAAAGGAAGGCCCTCTCTATGTTTAATTTGATAGTGTAATTTCCAGAGACGTGATACTTTCCAATGGAAATTTACTACTGTAGAGGAGCAATATGTGCAACGTTATAATTGTTGTAGATACACTTTAGCAAAACTCTTTTTTTTTTTTTAATTCTTTATTTTAGTTGTGCTTAGAAATACAAGGAAATTGACCATCAGCAGTACAACAAAAGTAGTGTAGATCATATCATGAATTACCAGTGAACGAAAGGTTGTACATTCGCAGGTACAGCACATTTTAAGTAGTTAAAGTATAAACGAAGCTAGGATATTTTGTCAAACATGGTGGATAACTGCATTATATACTTTGCATATAACAGTTGAGAGATACATGTTAGTTAGGCAGCCTATCTTGTTAGTGCATTGAGCTTAGCTTTCTAGACTGATAGACAGAAGAATAAAAATTTAAAATAACGTTAAGAGAGGCAAAAATTCACTATCATTATCTGGTGAGTCTCCCAGGAACAGTAGGTAGGGATTAGGTTGTACAGATTGGGGCACCGTTATCTTTTTGTGGGGAGCTTAGTGCTCCTGATATAGAGGCCCCCAGGAGGATCGCCTAAGGCTGGTCAAGTTGGAGCATTGGGTGTTAATTGCCGTGGGCTGGGAGTGCCCCGTTATGTGTGGCTCGCTAGTCCCATAGGAGGGGCAGTATAGCGGTGAGTGTCTGCCTTTGGTTTGTACTTGTTGTCCAGGGAGCAGCATGTTACATCTGTAGCTGTCTGGGCTTGTTGGTGTGTCTGGTTAGCTGATCTTGTTGCTAGCTGCTCTGTCTCCTGTTAGTGTGGGGAGTAGGAAGTGCTTGTGGGTGCTTGTGTGAGTGTATCACCCCTTACCTGCCATGTGGGCCTGTATGTTAGGTCCCCCCTGTCCCCTGAGGTGAGGAGATGGTAGTGAATTGAATTCGCTTGAATTCGCTTGTCATACATAGCGCTATTATTATTATAGTTATAGTCAAGTCAACAGAAACAAAAATTATAACTATAATCTGGTTGGTGTATTGGGATGTGTGACCCACGTTTGGGTGTCCCACGTCTGGGTGTCCATCACGGCCTCAAACAGTATCAGCAAAGGCTCGGGGAGTGAATGGCACCACCTTTGTAACATCCCATGAACTGCAAGGTCCGCTTCCTGGGCCGTGGCTGAGGTAAGGCTCAATTTCTGGAGGAACGCCTTGGAGTCATCTGCAGAGGTGAGCGGGTAGGTGTGACCCTCTTTGGTGGCTTGGAGAGTGCGTGAGGGGCCCCATTTATATGCTATGCCCTCTGAACATAGGGTTTGGGTGACTCTGTGAAAGGATTTTCTCCATAATAAAGTTGATAGAAACACAGAATGTGACGGCAGATAAGAACCATTCGGCCCATCTAGTCTGCCCAATTTTCTAAAATACTTTCATTAGTCTCTTATATCTAAGATAGCCTTATGTCTATCCCACGCATGCTTACACTCCTTCACTGTATTAACCTCTACCACTTCAGCTGGAAGGCTATTCCATGCATCCATGATCTGCATAAGTCCTGGAAGAATAGGAGTTGCATGTCTTCAAAGCCATAAGGTGTTTTATTTTTCACTGCTTCTTGAACCGCCACTCTATCTGTGTTCAATACGAATCACACCAGCACATCGCGGGTAGCTCCAACCGGTGCCTTGTTGGAAACAGCCATCTAGTTGTATGCTTTTCGCGGAGCGTTTTGGCATCAGAGAAGCGAAAAGGCGCCTTAAAAAGTGCGGCCTCTCGTGATCGTCAACCGTTTCGGCGATACCTCTTATTTTGAGGTTGTCTTCCAGAGTGTCCATTTTGATTTGCAGTGCCCTGTGAGCTGCTTGGAGGCCCTGAATTAGCTCCTTGTCAGTTTCCTGTAGGTGGGCCACTGTGGAGAGGTGTTTTTCAGTCTCCCCTACTCAGGCTGTGACCACAGCAATGTCTTCTTGGATTATATCAAGGTCAGCATTGAAGAAGGAATGAATGTTATTCATGAGGTCCTGTATGTCCCCTTTTGTGGCTGGGGCTGATAGGTCCTCTGTCCGAGGTGTAGGTATATAACCCTCTGTATGGGGGATTTTGTCTGGGGCCTCCATGACTTCCTCCTCAGAGGAGGTGTAGGGAGAGTCGGGTGGCGCCGCCATTTTAGGTTTAGGCCTCCGTTGCCAGAGGTCGCCTATGTTGTGGGACCCCTCCCCGGTCAGCGTTTTCAACTTTTTTGTTTTCTTCCCCATGCGGGCTTTTGGTGTTGGGTTTGATGTCTGCTGAAATCGGGTGGATAAGCACCTTGCGTTTGATGTCTGTGGGATATATCACAGGAGCTCTCAACAAAACTCTTTTTTCCATGTGCAAGTGCATCATTAGGGCTGTATAAATAAAAATAAAAAAATTATAATTATAATTAATTGTGAAGAAAATCTGGTATATTCTGACTCAATAGCTATGGATTTATTTAAGTGACTCAGAGATATAACATATGATGTAAAATAATCTGTATATAGTGTCTGCTGTGACATAAAGTGCATTAAATATTCAGCTCATGCTTCAAAGTCGCACTCAGTGAACTTATTTCTTTTTGATGAAATAGAAATATATTTTGCATTATTTTCCATTATTTTAAGATTCCATATGGTGTTTGTATACAATTTTAAAATAGAGCCTGATTCTACTAATAAAGTGCCAACTTCCGCAGTGCATTACAATTTATAAAGGGGAAAATTAACAATGAGGCAATTACAAACCATAACAGGACAATAGGTTGAGAGAACCCTGCTCGAAAGAGCTTACAATCTTACCTCTTCTGCTCTTTTACTCTTGATCTGTAGGACAAGAAGTCATGTATTCTGACTTCTTAAAGTCTTTCATGCTATTGTTATGTTGTGTGCCCAATCATTTCACTTTTAAATCACAGCATCCATGGAAATGCATGGGCTCAATACTTGTTTTTTCACTGAACAGAATAATTGACGCGGGAGAGGTGTAATTTACGTTAGCAATGTCCCTGGTTTGCCTAAAAATCATACAGATATATTTTAAAATCATCTACTGCATTTAATAAACAGGTCTTCAAAGAGATGTTTATATTGGCCTTCAATATATTTTTTGATTTTTTTTTTATCCCCTCTGAAACTTTTCTACTCTATCTTCAAAATTAAAACTTCAATTCCCCGTATTAATTCCACTGACTATATCTGTACTTTTTCTAGTTGCATAATGTCTGTGAAAGATTAATGTATTTCACGTACACAGTATGTCAGTATAGTGCTTCTTGCAACAAATCTCCATGTGTCTTTAACTTTGTGTGATAAAGATAAGAGTCAGTCTTTTAGCACTTTACAGTCAAGGCTGTGAAACTCCCACTGTTGATTTTGTTGCCTGATAAAATAGCTGTAAATGGGGTGCTTTCTGACAGTCACAGAGAAGTGCAGCAGATGTTATTTTGTATTAATTATGATGTATGATATATTACAATGCACAGAGCACTCAAATTCTAATTAGCAATTATCAAAATTTAGTCGTTTTCTTTTTCTTAATTTATACATGTATATAAAATGTAACTTCACAATTGATGGGAAAAATGTGTGGCACAAGCACATTGTGTTTCTGCCCCGCCGCGGTGAATAAAGCATTAAAAACCATTTATTTACTTACTTGATCCCAGCTCCGATGACCCTTGCGGTGTATTAGGCCTCGCCACAGGAAAGCATTGAATCAATGCTCCCGAATGCAGGAAGCAGTACCTGGAAATATTATCTGCCTCGCGTCTCTGCGAACCTGGACACAGTTCGTACCTCTGCCCATTCAACTTGACGAACGACGTTCAGGAGATATGATCTACCGAACAGAGTGAGCAGAAGCTCCATAGCAGCCAGGGGGAGCGTTCGTCGGTGTTCGTACAGGAACCCCCGAAAACAACCGGCTATCATGCCTAATCATCTGGAACTGTTTTGCGCTATCCCCTCGTGGCTGGTCAGTCAAAACGTTATTCAAAGATAACTTTCACTCTACCAAACCGATCTGAGTGCTTTTCGGATATGTTGTGCACTCAGATAGTTTTTGTGAGGTTCCTGTATTCCTTTCATGTATTTTTGGGGTATGTTAAAAATGTATGAAAGTTTCTGTATTTGAGATATAATGGAATTATCTTAAATGGAGCTCAATTATCTCTCAAACACAAAGGCTCTTGGGAAAGAAACCCTTGTGTTCTTGATATGGAAACCCCATGCTAGGGGCAATGCATAAAAGCTGTGTGGGGCAGAATAAAATCAGTTGTACTCCCAGAACTGTGTGTCGTCCAGTTGCTGGGAAGGAGGTGGGCTATTTACTTGGCAGTTATTGTTCCTGATTCTTCTCTTGGCGATCCAGCGGAGAAAAGTCCCTGCTAGGACTATGGCTCCGCTACACCCGAGATATAGGATAATGCATTTGAATTTTGCAGTGCTAGCTAGTTTAGAAAAGCAGAAACTCCTGGCTTTTACCTTGTATATTCTAAATGGGGTAAACATAAAAGAAGGAAAAATAAAAATATATTTTCTAAGTCATATATTATCCAAGCATGTCATAATATATGTTAAATGTGATCTGTAGCTGTTATAATGTGATCTGTCACACATTTTGTCATTGCTATTGACAATATACAGGAGTAAAGGGTTGCAACCAGTCGTTCATATTAAAATAGATTGATGCTTGGAAATAAAGGACAGGCAAATAGTAACTTAAATGACAGCACTCACTGATTTAGGGTACAAGAGCAGATATTTAAACACAAGTATATCCAATGTCAATTGAATGTCTTTAGAGTGGCTTCTTGCAGAGGATAAAGTAATAATCTTAACATCTACTACTAGACTATGGTGGTATACAGCTTATACATGCGTGAATGTCAGGGGAGTGTTGCTAAGAAAATGCCAGAGGTTTAGGAATTCACGTTCATTTGGGATTACGTATCACTGAATGGAGTGGAAGTGACTGAAAAATGCATAAGTCCTAGAATGAAAGTGTATAATGATAAATTAGCCTGCCAATGTTACTAAGAAGCCATGTACTTACCAGCAGCATTTTCAGTGTGATGTAAACAAAAGGTAGGCATCGATACAAAGAAGCTTGAGATACAGTGTGACCTTATTCCGTTCAATGATGACTAAAGCAGCACAATTTGGCAAGCACTAACATTTGGATTTGTTTAGTGCCCAGTGAACATGACCCCTAAACTCTCATAACCTGAAGTAAGACCACTACTATGGGTCAGCTGGGTGAGATATATGCATAACAGCTATAATATAGCACCAATCTTATCACAGAAGCTAAAAGAAAAATGTATCCTCCAAGGCTGTACTAGAGAATAAATACAGACTGTATGCGTCTATATTATGCCAACTGTAGCTATGAGTGTTTAAAAAACAAAAATAATATTCTAATTAAAACAGTCACACCCCGAAAAGACAAGGCCCTTAAATAAGGGGGGAAGGAAAAATTAAGACTCCTGTATGATACAGGAACAGAATCAGGTCTAGATTACTAGTGTTAGCCGTACAAATGGTACCATAATCAGACTGTGTTAAATTGACTGTACACCAGGAAATTGAATTATGCTGTTTCAAAAGGTTGTTGCATAAAAGGGTTTTGTATAACGCAGATGTTATTCTAACAATACCATGTAGATGTTCTATTTCTAGTGTACAATATCCATCTACGGTAATTATCCATCCATTCATCCATTTATATGTGTAGTTTAGTAGTTTTGTAATATTTTATTGCAAACCGGTAGAGCTATGTTTCGGTCTCAGCTAGGAATTGAGCACGGGGCACCCATCTCCTACAATGACCAGGAAAGAGACAGAATTACAAACTCCTTGTTCAGGAACAGGGATGAAGGGTTTATCATAAAATGTGTTTTGTCCATTAGCTGCAGGGGAAGGACTGAAAATATAAATGTAGGCATTATCAGGCCCCTGTAATAACCACCGGGGGTGGGTATCAAATATATTCATATTCATTACAGCTGTTTTTATATTAAACATTAAAACATTATTTGGTTTTGGCCCTTTCACTGGGGCACGTTTCAGCAACATATACTTTAAAATATTGTAAGAATAATCCACTTTAGTTTTTTATATTTATATCTATAAACTATGTTCATATGGTAATTTATATAGTACCAATGGCTTTCACATGATGAGATGAGCCATTCTGTACTTTACATGTTATAATCACATATTATTCAGATACTCATGTATTTAATTATAAATGAGTATTAAATAAAATATATAATATTGTGCTGATTGCTGTTATTGCAGCTTGCAAGGATGAGTGCGTGTGCTGACATCTGTGGGTCCAAGCAGTCTCAGAACACCCCTGAAGGTGGATATCATCGCTATGGAGTTCGGTCCTATCTACACCAGTTTTATGAGGACTGCACAGCTTCCATCTGGGAATATGACGATGATTTTCAGATCCAGAGATCACCTAGTAGGTGGAGCTCTGCTTTCTGGAAGGTACATAATCAAATCTCATATCTCAAACATTGTTAGAGTTTAATGACACTGATAGGGTAATTTAATTGTTGTTGTCTGCTGTAATAAAAAAGGGAAATCCAACTATTTGCCCTAGGCTAAAACAAGCCATCATCATTTGTAGTTTTTTCTGTGTTCATACATTGAGGCCTGTTAACAGTTAACACTTCCCTACCTAGCATCCCCTAATGCAGTTATATTATAGGCAGACATTGGACAATATGTGATTGATGTTTCAGTCCTAACAATGTGCTTTTCTCAAAAATGGTAAAATGAAAGAGCAACATAATTTCACCAGGGACATAAGTAAAGGAAAATACATATATAAACAAAATCACAACAAGGCTGTAAACTGAACCAGTCGCAGATAAATGGAAAACACAAATCATTAGAAGTAAATATGTAAATAATGAAAAACCTTGACTAGTGAGCCATATCACAGTGAGTGGGGCAGGGTCATGGTAAGCAGGAGATACAGATAAAGAACATGCAGATAACGAGTGCCTCCAAAGAGCTTTTGGTGAAATGCATAATGGAGTGATAGTAATTCATCAATTACACAATAGTTACTAAAGAATAGAGACTACAAAAATTGGGAAATACAATTTGCATTTAAAAAAAATGCAAAAGAATCAGAATTAGCAATGCAGTGCGATTATAACTCTAAAATCTCAGAAGCAAAAAAGCAATATTAAAAAAGCAGAAAATGTATTACATACTTACTGTAATTTTCTTTTCCTGGCTATTTTACATGATAGCAACACTTATGGGTACCTGTGGGTAGCTCCTCCCTAGTTTAGATGGCATTAATGATTCATTAAACAATTAACAACTGATAAAAGCCCTCTCTCTTATGAGCTCCACATTCTAACAAGTTGTACAAAAAAATAACCCAGAAGGCAGCGCGATGCTTCCATGTAAAATAGCCAGGAAAAGAAAATGATGGTAAGTATGTGATATATTTTTTGCTTTCCTGGCTAAACATGGCAGCATCACTTAAGAGTACTACCCAAGCTCCACAGAGATGGTTGGGGAATCAGAACAAGAGAGATTTTAGTAATGCAAAAGGAAAACAATCTTTAGTTTAGTTGCGTAAAGCCACCAAAGCCAAAACACTTATTTCAAACTGACCTAATATCACATGCGTAATCCACACAATTCTAAGAAATTGCAAAGTAATGCCTTATTTAGCCTCTGCGTAGGCGATGATGCAGTAACTGTTTAAACATGTTACATGTACGCTTTAAATATGCATACGAAATAAAAAAACATTTAACACAAACTGAGAGGTCAAGTTTGTAGTGCTTCATAAATGTGAGGTGCGAATACCTGGTGGCTGCCTTACATATCTCCTCCACTGGAACCTGCTATGTAGAATCCCAGGAAGCTGCCAAGCCTCTTGTGGAATGAGCTTGATGTTATGTGGTCCAGGTTGGCCCTGTAAAGAATAGGCTTTGCTAATAGTCAATGAAATCCCTCTTCGGGAACTTTTCGAAGACATCTCACAACATCCAGTTTACGCCAAAAACATTCTTCTGGAGACTTTGGATAGGGAAAAATCTAAAGACAACACTATTTTCTGTTGAAGATGGAACTTAGAGACAACTTTCGTCCACCAGCACTACTCAATCCTAATGGATTGACAAAGCTTGTAATTAATTTGAAAAGTTTATAAAATTGAGACCTACCGGTATATTATAGACTTACATAAACTAATTTAAACCTTATATAGTATTGTTGGATAAGCTTTTCAAATTATTTCATATTTTTGGATAAACTTTAAAAATATTTTTCATAATTGTAAATAATTTTAAAAGTATTTCCAAAAATTTGAAATAATTTGAAAAGCTTAGTCCGTCAATATTAAATCAAGGTCTTTCGTTTCTTCATGTATGTTGGATATGTTTGCTCTTGCAATGCTCACAGCCAACCACAGCAATTGTCAAGAAAAAAAAGTATTTATATTTATGCTAATAATGCAGCTATAATATATAGATAATGAATTGGAAAAATATACATTAAAAAAAACTTAACTTCTGGATTCTGTATTTGCAAATACCCCCAAAAAAAGTCTTCACTAGATTGGGAAGTGATTCCAAACCCTAATTCTAACCTCTTGTTGCTCCAAATGAAAATGCCTAGCCCTAGCATATCCCTGAAGGCATTCATGGGGTATGACATTTAGTAATTGACACCAGTTTCATTCATGAAAACACATGAATGAAACTGATACACAATTTTACAGAACAAAACAGTTATTTTAAAACAGGAAAAGTGCCTGAAGTGTCCTTTGGGGAATGTATGTAATGACAAAAAAAGAAAATACAAAAAATAAAAACTGATAGTGTAGTAAGTTCAAAACTTATTGAGAGCGTAAGGACAATTAACATTTGTACACTCACACTTTTAGGGAGCTTAAATACAGCTCCGGCTTGCATGCCTGGGCAGAATGATCCCGGCCTATGGATATATTGTGGTACAGATTCTTCAAATTGTCCTAATAGTAATGGGTATCCTCATAAAAATATAAAAGACAAAATAAAAGTAAATAGTGTAGTATGTTGAGCTTAAAAGCAGGGGTGTGCATGTAGATAAATGTGAGTGTACAAATTTAAATTTTCCTTACTCTGTCAAGAAGTTTTTAGATTACTACAGTATCAGTCTATTTTGTATTTCCTTGTTTTGTCGTTACATACATTCCCTAAAGGACAATTCAGGTACTACATATTATTTTCCTCTTTTATCCTACCCTCTATCGGACACGAGAGACTCTGTTTTAGTGATTAAGCTGCCTTTGGACTATATTAGTAGAGGCTATGGATTGGTTCGTTTGTAGAAACCAATGAGAGAGGGTTTTGGAAGACATAGGACATTGTGCAGCTTATAACAACATTGAGGAATACGTAGTTCCTTATCTTAGAATGGTTCAGTTGTTATGCATCTAGAACAGAGTTCCCTTGCGAAACTTTATTTTATCTCATTCTAATTTTATCATTTCATCTATTTGAGTATCTGCATCATCAGTGTGCACTTTCATTCATAGAATGGTATTCACTTCCTGTTACAGTTTCCCCAGTGCCCTGTTTTTTAGAGTATACTAACCATATTATCATATAACCATTTAACTTCTAATTCATATACTAACAAACAAAACATCTGTTTTCTATTTGTAAGCTTTGGTTATGATTAATTCACACTCACTTGGATTTAAGTCATACTATATGATAATTCCAATTTGAAATATTGCCACCGTCCCTACAAACTGTGTTGCCACAGTTTTTTAATAGATACCAATGTAATCTTGTTTTATTGTCGCCATACTCTGGCTATCAAATAGAAATGTCTGAAAGGTTAAGATGATTGTAATTGACTTATCATATTTATTTCATAGGTCGGACTCATATTAGGCATCATCCTCATGCTGACAGGTCTAGCAGTCCTTGCGGCTGGCTTCCTGGTACCTCCGAAAATCGAGGCTTTTGGAGAAGATGATTTTGTTGTTGTGGATAGCCATGCCATTCAGTTTAATGGAGCACTTGATATCTGTAAGTTATCTGGTGCTATTTTGTTCTGTATCGGAGGAACTACCATGGCGGCATGTCTCTTATTGTCTGCTTTTGCAAAGAGTTACTCCAAAGAAGAAAAATACCTTCAACAAAAATTTAAAGAGAGGATAGCAGACCTAAAAGCTCACGTCCACCCTGTGACAAAGGCCCCAACACCTGGAGAATCAAAGATACCGGTCACGCTGTCTAAAGTTCAGAATGTTCAGCCTTTATCTGAAACTTGACATTCAACCATTAGTGTGCAAAAAAATTAAATTGAAAATGGTCAGCTTTTTTGAATGTTACAGTGAAAGTTTTATTTTGTAGTTCGGTCAAACTGTACCTGGTTGAGAAATATGTTGATAGGCCCACTATCAGCAAAATGTGAAAAGATCACAGGTTTTCGTCTGTTAATGTGGGCGTTTTACTTTACATAAATGGTAAACTTTCCCAAATCCGTACAGTTGGTTACTCACAATATGCTACTTAACAGCTACAGCAAAATGCTGTTTGTGTCGTGGTTTGGCTTTTTTTGCACTTGCATATGATTTATGTTTTCTTACAGATCTTAATTGAATGGGGAAATATTTTCAATGCTGTGTGCCAAGTAACTAGGATGGTTGACTCATATCTATTATGATATGCTTGACATATTGGCCTGACCACAGAAGCTTGAAAGTACATTCATTTTACAATTGTGTTGTTTAGTGCTTAGACCTAAGATTTATATCACTTCCTTATTATTTTAGCTTTCCTAGTCTTTGTTTATCTCAGTGTGTAATCGAAGCCTTTATTTCACAGTGCATTCCTTTGACACTTTTCAGTATCAATCATAAAATTGCTTTCTTGTTTAGTCTGTTCCTGCACAAACATTCTACAGCCAAAATTAAAGGCAAATATAAAATAAAAATAAAAAAATTGATGGAGAAACCAGGGTTTTACAATTACATCACAGCTTGACAAATCACAATTTGCTGTACGTGCTAATGTAATGACAAAAGTAAGTGTTTGCATTTTTACACATACTCAAAGGTTTACGGATGCAGAAGAAATTGGTACTTCATTAATGTCCATTATACCAGGGTTAATGTTAGTTGTTCTGTGATCTTTAAAAAGCAGTTCATCATCACATGGTACTGTGTTTCTTTGTAGTAAGGGGCGCAAGGAAAAATAAAATAAAAAAACCTGTTAATGCATCCCTAATCAACGCAATCAGAGCATTAACTTTACATTTCTTATATTGAAAGAACATTTTATTGACATGTCTAGAGTTTTCTTGGGGCAAGATGACCCCTGGTACAATTGAAAAATAATAACACATTTTGCATTTATTCTGTCATCTGTAGTGTAGGTGAAAAAGCAAACTATCGTTTATCTATTTTATTTTTTTACTTCAGCACAAAAGCATTTCCAAATATCTAGTAACACAATTCGATGAGCGCCGTGTTCTCCAGCTATAATAGACATCTGTATTTCAGCTGTTGCAGACTAACACTAGCCCTAGATCAATAATCTGGTCGAGATTCACAGGAATCGTGGTCCCCAGCTAATGGCATGCAGATGTCAGTTACCCAAAGTACATTTTATCAAGACTCCTAGAATTTATTTTTTTTTCGAATTATGTTTATTCAGTGAAAATTAAAAGAGCAGAGCTTGTTTTTTTGACTTTCATAAATTTACATTATTTATTTTTAATGCTTTCCACACTGACCAAAAGTCACCTGTATATTGACATATTTATCACTGCCAAAGTGCTCTTTAATAAATCCAATTACCAATTGATGGCAACTTTCATATATTTGCACATTTGTCACAATGCAGAGAAACCAGTATACATAACCATTTCACCAGCCTGTGCACAAATGTGTTGAAGTGAAGATTGTAAGTCAACGTACTCTGCATTTCAGGT
The DNA here is from genome assembly GCF_036172605.1 of Pelobates fuscus. NCBI lineage: Eukaryota > Metazoa > Chordata > Amphibia > Anura > Pelobatidae > Pelobates > Pelobates fuscus. The sequence continues at coordinate 149,573,635 of NC_086320.1, read as the reverse complement.
TCACTGGCTGGAAGGCCACTGTAGAATAGAGTCTGGGAGTCCATTATAGGACAGTGGAGAAAAACGGCCTTGTAAGAAAATGTTTCACTCAGACCTGACAGCTCTCCTAACCATCAATGGAAGTTAATATTTGGTGATATTCTATCATGTTTTCCATGGTTCTTTTAACTTATAAGCATTGTGGAAAGAGGGTTAAAAAAGCTGGGGAACGTGGAAATGCTTTACAGATTGAATGCTGCAGCTTACCTACTCCTTTTCTGAAGACTTTTTAGGCGTCTGCCAAAATAGTCATATTTTCATAAATATCCAACGCTGCTATTTTGACTTACATTTTGCAACATATTTGTCAGAATGCTACACTGCAAGGTTTAGTGAATTAAATACACATTAAACCCCAATGCAAAGCTTTAAAAGTAATTTATCTGTAATTTTGCCATTTTATATTATTATTTTAGTTCCACCTGGCTTCGCTATAGATATATATTTCTATTTTGTATGGTAATGCAGACAATCTGAGAAGTTACAAGGGATGTTGGCTCCATGACCAAGAAACAAAATGGATGCTTTGTTTAACAATTTCTTTATTTTTTTTTATATCAATCCCTAGACATACAGATCAATAAAATTTTAAAGTGGCACAGTATATTCTCTCCAACACTCCTGCTGGATTTCCTACTGACATATGTAGACGAATTCCTAAGGTGTCATTCAACGAATGTCATTCAGCGAATGTCATTCACCGATAACTCCTGCTGTTGACAAAATGAATAAGACCCTACAAAGTGAAAATGGTTGTACACCACAAACTTTTCTTGCTAATGGGGTAACATTTAAGAATTAAGTACTTATTGCAGGATGCTACATGTAAAGTGTCACTCCACAGAAATGTGTTTACATGATAAATTGTTGCATATCACCATTTTAATCATTGCAGTTTGATATAGGATGTAATATCAAAATCCACACCTGTAATTTACAACCCTGTTAATGTTCTACAGTAGCCTGTGTCTTTCAATTGCGTACACTGTCTAGAGCACAGTAAAACGTCTTCCCTTTAAAGCCTAGATAAATGGCGTCTGGGAAGGGAAAGATGACTGTAATAACATGTTATCAGTTCTATTACGATGTTTCTCTCAGAGTACAGTAACAAGCCAAAAAAACACAGTTGTCTACGTTGGAGATTTTGAGACAAAACCTATACAAATATGCAAATATGCAAAGCCAATATCTTGAATTATCCAGAAAACATGTTGCCATGTGCTAATTGTATGTTTAAAAGGAGTAATAATAAATGTTTTTATACTTTTTCCCATTCCCCATTGCAGGAGTGCAGTAAAGTCATCAAATTTATGTCATACTTATATCAAATAAGAGAACTTTATAAATGTGATGTTCTATTTTTATAGCCATATTAATATATTCCTTCACTTAGTATGTGTTCTGTCTACACGTATATATGACATTTTTTTCAGCAACAACAAAAAGAGATCAACTTTTTTTTTGTCTTAAAATACCAATAATTCTAATTTTTAAATGCAGTAATTATATCATATTGACTTTATCTTGTATGATTGGGACACTATCTTCACCTGATCATGTGTTAATTCAGTCAAACAGTGAAGTATGATAAACTGAAATTATTATTATGCTAAATGTAGGCCAAAATGTTCTCTATGAAAAAATAAATAGCTCAAAGTTTCTATCTTAGCTATATGGGTCTCCGTTTTGAAATTCAGTTGTCAATTTAAACATAATTCAGGGTTTTGTGATACACTTACACTGTTTGTTGCACTTGCTTTTCCACTTGTTGGAACTTAATGTTGCTCCAAGTAGAGCTAGCACATCATTAATCAACAGATACTTCACTCCTAACACTTAGGGTTTGTTTGTTAAACTGGGATTTGTAAGGTATTGACAATGGAATAGCACATTTTACAACAAAATAGTTGAAACCAGAAAAAAAAAAAGTTTTTCTAATCTCTAATATTTTGGCCCAAAATTAGCAATTCCTTTTTCTCAGTCCTTCCATCTCTCTACCCCTCCTTTATACGCTACACAAATCAGACATCTAGATGTTTAACATTATTGTGAATAGCAGGAATAATGAAATTGTAGATGATGTTAATTTTTACACATTTTCTTCACTTGTAAACTGTTGTTGCAAGAACGTTGAGCGATATCAGGAATTGTTGATGGAAACTGAAGCTTTGTCTGTTTACAAGTTAGAAAAAAAAATGAGATGTTCCAAATGTTCATTGTAGAGGTCACATGATTAGTAGATGCCATCTGTATTGTCTGAAATAAACCACTGTTGAGCAATGACACCTTGTTTGAATTTTTTTAATCTCCAAGTATATAGTCTTGTCCTATTTTCTGCACAGTTAAGTTAGTCTATATTACTATCAGCGGTAACAATGAGAACAATCTATGCTTCTAAACATGAACACAGACACAAACTGAGCCTTTGTGTGAACATGAACTCACCATTATACATGGATATATGCATAGTTACAGATGAATAGCTACACACAGTGAAATAATCTATATTATTTTTGAGTTTGATATAGCAGGGCACAGTGACCCGTTAGGAATAATATAATAAAGTCCAAACTTCATGGCACCAGTGATGTGCCAGTCATGATTGTGATCTTATAATCTGGGATGTGGGCCAGAACAGTGGTCACCTTAATGACATTCATAAGAACCAGATCTTGAGGTTGAGCCCCAAATGGAAAGTCACTTATAGTATAGCTTTAGATTCCAGCAGCCCATAGCGCTCACAGCCTAACATTGCCATCCATGGTTGGATAGTTTTAGACTAATCATTAAGAAGTGAAACTTTTGCATTATCTAAAAGGCTTGCTTTTTTATCAAATCACTCACAAATGAGAAATGGTGCAAGGAGCATCCAAAAGCTCATTGCATCATGCTACAGTAAGCTGTAGTGGTTTTGATGCTTACTATTGGACACTTCCCTTCCATGTACAATTAACAGCATGACTCTATCTCTTCCTGTAACAGCTCATGGAGCTCATGTTTATCAATTTTCAAGACAGACACACTACATTCTCAGTAACAACTTATGTTAATTTCATAGCTTATGGTGGTATGAGGTCTCAATGTCTTCCTGCATATACTGTTTTTAACTACAGAAATTTGTAAACAATTATTTCCACATTTTAATCTGTTCCCTTTACCAGTGGAGTACCTACCATGGACATGTCCTGTTATCTGACCCTGAAGAAAGTCCCAAGCGGGGACTGAAACATTGGTCGTTATTTTAATTTGATTGAATAATGAATTTACATTTTAAAAGACCGTGAGCAGCTATCTTGAATTGGACTTCTATCTTTTGGAGCCCAGGCTTAAGCACCCGGCAATTGAGGAGTTAAAGCATGAGTGCAGGGGATTTTTTTTATATATATATATATATATATATATATATATATATATATTTATAGATAGATAGATAGATAGATAGATTTCTGTGGGAAAAGCAAGTCTTATGGCTTGACTGGTGTGCAGATTTTTGTTTAACATTGTATTAAAGATAGATAGATAGATAGATAGATAGATAGATAGATAGATTTACACACAGATACACACACATATTTATTTATTTATAAAATATTTTACCAGGAAAGATACATTGAGATTTCTCTTGTTTTAAAGTATGTCCTGTATATTATATTGAGGGACCTGCCTGACAACCCAGGCAGAAATGCCAGAGAATTTGACTTGCAAGCCCTATATCGGACCCTGTAACTGCGTACTGTTATACTCGTGAAACGTCACTGAACACAAATATGAGTGCTTCAAAACAGTAAAACATATAACTACAATGATGTTATCAGTGAAAGTGCAGATTTGATATTTAAAAAAGCAAACAAAATATGAATACTAAGTTTGGCCACGGTTTGTAACTAAGTGCCTACTAAAATAGACTGGACATACCCTATTTTGAATACCCTGAGTTGTCTAGTTTTGCAAAAGATATGCCATGATGAGGGTAATTCACATTCCTGGTCTGCCATACTGTCTCAAAGGCAAATCAATCTAGCAAAAGTCAACGTGTAGAAGCTGAAATGGGCAAGCTCTTTATGTGACTTGAAATATGTGCATGGGGGCAATTATTGTAATCGTGGGGCATCAAAGGATACAAATTGTGTTATATTGCAGTAAAAGCTCACAGTATTATGACATGCATAATTAAACTGCAGAACTTGGAAAATAACAAAATGTCTTCATTTCTCAACTTTTTTAGATTTTACTCCATATATAAATATGTAATATGAAATGAAAGCCCTATTTCTCCTGAACAAAATGAAATATAATAAGTGTAAATATTAAAGAGGTAAAATATGAACGGACATAATTTCAAATTCTAGGTTTTGTTTTAGTCAGAACTTGTACAATTGCCTCCATCTTTAAGGGGTTAAATAGTGCCTTAACAATAATGCTTCATCTCCAGCCAGGAGTCTATGTGCTGAAGATGACCTCCAAGTTCATGGAAAGACTGAGGCACTGGAAGGGGGCAACCCCTTTTTTTCTTCTTTATTTCCATTTTTCACTTTTAATGAGATTTGTACAACTGGCTTTCCTACTCATATTTAGTTCTTAACAGCCCGTTATCTGCATTGAATTCATGCATCCTATCCAATTATTAGAAATTGATATTTTATTTGTTATTCAAAATCAATAAAAAATGTAAAACTAGAACAACGTAACCCAACATTTGTCAAGTCTGAATTTTATGTTTTTCTGAAGTCTGAAGGTTGACATATTTATTGAAATGTCACTATTTTATTTTTCGAATGATGAATGATAGATGAACAATCTAGAACAGTATAAAAAAAGAAAAGTATAATGAATGTCAAATCAAATAACTTCTTCAACAGCGTGAAAACTATTTTCACCTCAATTCCAGAGTTTCATAGTTTTCCTTAAAGCAGCTGTAATGTTTACTGAAAGGTGTCCATTCTAGTTTCTTCCATAGATGAACATGGGACATTTACATAAATTTTACCTCCAACCACCAACTCATTTGACACTTTTTCCTGCACTAAATCACATTTGCCAATTGTGCACAGTGATGCACATGGATATGTTAACTACTATACTTTCATTGACTCTTAATATTTACTCTATGAGAAAAAGCTTGTGGAACGGTACTGGCTACCATGTCATAGATCAATGAAAACACACAGAACAGTGGTAATTCTTCACAAATATATGCACATTGGCATAGCCAGAAGAAACCACAAAAAGTTACCTGCGCACTAATTCAAATCCCAGGATAGCTGGAGATTTTTAGTATCACCCCAGTGGCCATCAAACTGTAAGCTTGCTTGCCATGTCAAGGCACAGATTCACAGAATCAAACACAGATAATTAATTAAATTATACAAATAAATATATTAGAATAATAAAAAATATAATAATATATTAATATTGAATATAGTAACCAATTAAAAATATATTAATCTTTAACATTGCTTTGTCAGATGCAAATCTATATTTTGACCAATCCAAATAGTGATTCAGCCAGTCCTTATTCCAACATTGCGTTCTGCATTAGTGCTGACCTTATCACTTAAACCCATCTGTAGTACAGCAATGGTTTTTAGACACAGCAGGGGTTTATTGTTGTTGTAATCCAGGGGTCAGCATTCTAAAACTGCACAGTACACAATAAACATCATTAATAAAAATGATGTTTATTAAATTATTGACACTAAATCAAATAAGAGCAGAAATCATACAAAATGAGTAGAAAAACAGACCAAACAAAAAACAGATCAACACAAATGAGTACCTAGATGGGCCGAATGTTTCTTATCTGCCGTCACATTCTATGTTTCTATGTGTCTAGTTGCTAACATTTTTCATTTCATTTTTATTCACTAACTGGAATGCGTTACAAAAACCAGAGATGAGAAAAATATTCAAACAAAAAAATTAAAAAAAGATCAGCACCTTTCTTTACATCGAGCAATGTCGGATGTAAAACATTCTCTTTTGCCAAGTAATTGCAATCATCTAGAAAGTTTTAATCTTCTTAGTATTTAAAACAGAGATGAAGCAGTTTACTTATCCAAATAACTCTTCCAAATTATGGAAGGATCTAAAGCAAATAAAAGGAGCTCCTATGTTTAGTAAACAGTTGTCTGTTTCCCTCCTACATTTTTAATATCATGAGGGGCCAATGGTATTATAAAATGCATGGTATTGTGATTGACACAACGCAGGGCCGGACTGGGGATACGAAGCAGCCATGGAAAAAAAAGCTATGCCTGCCAGCCTCATATATACACACACACACACACACAAACACATATCTATATATATATATATATATATTTATTTATTTATTTATTTTTATTGGTATATTTATTTTTCTAATTCAAATTATTAGTCCTTTCATGGTAATTAAAATATACAGTAAAGCAAACTCGCATACAGACACAGACAATCTTACTGATGCACACAAATAGGCTCATTGACAGACAATCTCAATGACACACACAGACAAGGTTACTGGTACACACACAAATTTAGTACAGACAAACTCTGATATACACATGCTTACTACAGACAAGCTCACTGACACACACATGCGCACTATAGACAAGCTCACTGACACACATATGGTCACTACAGACAAGCTCATGATCACACACATGCTTACTACAGACAAGCTCACTGTACACACATGCTCACCAAAGACCGGCTCAGACACACACATGCTCCCTACAGACAAGCTCACTAACACACACACACACATGATTCCAAAAGACAAGCTCACTGACACACATACAAGCTCACTCACTAGCAGGCACACACACAAACTCACTAGCAGGCGCACACACACACACACACACACACAGAAGTTCCCTCACTAGCAGATGCACACACACACACACAGAATCTCACTCACTAGCAGATGCGTGCACACACACACACAGAAGCTCACTCACTCACCAGCAGATGCACACACGCAAAGACATCCACACACACAGAGGCAGACAGTCACACACACAGAGGCAGTCATCCACACACACAGAGACACACAGACAGCCACTCTCAGACAGCCACACACACACATAAAGACACACACACACAGACAGCCACACACACAGAAACACAGGCAGACAGTCTCACACACACACACGCAGACAGTCACACACACAGGCAGCCACACAAACAGGCAGACAGTCTCACACATACATACACACACACAGACAGACAGTCACACACACACAGGCAGACAGTCACACAACACATACACAGTCACACACACAGGCAGACAGTCACACACACACACACACACACACACACACACACACACACACACACAGGCAGACAGTCTCTCACACATGACACACACACACACACACAGGCAGACAGTCACACACTCACAGGCAGACAGTCACACACTCACAGGCAGTCTCTCACACACACACACACACACACATACACACACACACAAACAGGCAGACAGTCACACACACAAGCAGACAATCACACACTCACAGGCAGACAGTCACACACACACAAGCAGACAGTCACACACTCACAGGTAGACAGTCGCACACTCACAGACAGTCACACACACACACACACACACACAAGCAGACAGTTACACACTCACTGGCAGACAGTCACACACACAAGCAGACAGTCACACACTCACAGGCAGTCTCACACACACACTGACCTGCTTCTTACCTCCACATCCCTTGGAGCTTCTGGATTCTGGTTGCTGGGGAAGCAGGGACTCCTTCCTGCTTCCCATGCTGCAGTTACCAGGGCCACCGCCGCACAGTAAGCTCCGCCCTGCCGCACAGTAAGCACCGCCGTACGCCAAGCTCTGCCCCACCACATGCTAAGCCCCGCCCCTGCCGCAATATATATATATTTTTTATTATGTTTTTTGTTTTTAGAATCCCGGTCGGTCGGCCATGTGCGAGCCGTGTCGGCCACCTGGGTCTACTGCTCCATGGGGCCCTGTGCGGCCGCACAGCTTGCACATGGCCGGCCGGGATTACAGGAGCCTGATCAGTGATGAATAGGGCTGTCAGCCCAGCCCCAGGTGCCACGGCCCACCGGGAAATTTCCAGGTATCCCGGTGGGCCAGTCCTGCCCTGACACAATGTGTGTATTTTCCAATATATAGCCAATCTCTGCTCCCTTCCAGGTGTGTGAGATGGGACTTAAGAGGTGAGTGAGGCAAGATATGATGGTATAACCTAACCCTCACAGGCTACACACAGCTCAGAGAGATCTTGGGAGTTAGTCATAAACAAAAGCTGCACTACTAGACCGAATGCGAAATATCAGGGCATTCTCTGGCTGGGGTTGGTTTGATTGGTGGTGGAGGGTGGTGAAAGTGAGCAAATATTGAAGTCAAGTGATAAGTGCGACCAGCCGCAAGACAGGAAAAATATTTACTGATTCTTGCTCTCCTGGCCACAAGAGGGCAGTGTGGCTGTCTGTCTGCAGAGCAGACCATAGCAGCCACTCCCCCTTCCCTCCTGCTTGCAGTGCAAGAAGGAGCATCTGGCTTGCTTGAGCAGGGCTGGAGCTGGAACTGAATGACGGACAGCAAATTGAACGGTAGGAGAAAAGAGGCTTGGTCAGTGTATTTGAAGGAGGCAGAGTATTTATATGGGCGAAGGAGGGGACTAGTGCATGGTTCGTCAACCTGGTCCCTACCGCCCACTAGTGGGCGTTTTAGGATTCCAGGTGGGCGGTAGGGATTTCCAGGTTGATCGGGCGGGCGGGTGCGAGCCGGCGGTACCCGTGCGACTGGGTACCGCCGTGACCATTTGCGGCTCCGGCCCGCCCGGTAAACCGCTGGGGCCGCCTTCCAAAGTGTCCATCGGGTGGCCCATGCTGTCAGGGCCACCCGATGGATGCGGATTGTAAGGGGGCCCGGTCGCGCTGTTAAAGCGCCCAGCGCTGACCGGGCCCCCTGTGATGACATCAGAGCTGGGAGGAAGTGATTCCCCGGTCACTCCTCCCAGCTAAAACTGAGAGCCGCGCGGGAGGAACACCAGGGAGTCAGAGTGGGAACTCTGACTCCCATCCACCTGAGCCACCACTGGACCCCAGGGAAAGTCACCCTCCTGCACCTTAAAGGTAGGAAACAGGAGGGTGACTTAAATATAGTGTGTGTGTTTGTTTGTGTGTGTGTGTGTCTTTGTAGCTATGTCTTGTGTATGTGTGTGTGTCTGTCTGTATGTGTCTTTGTATGTATGTCTTGTGTGTGTGTGTGTGTGTATGTGTCTGTGTATATGTGTGTGTGTGTCTTGTCTTTGTATGTATATGTCATTGTATGTGTGTCTGCATGTGTGTGTGCATGTCTGTTTGTATGTGTGCCTGTCTGTTTGTATGTATGTGTCTTGTGTGTATGTGTGCCTGTCTGTGTCTTTGTGTGTGTATGTATGTGTGCCTGTCTGTGTCTTTGTGTGTGTCTGTATGTGTGCCTGTCTGTGTCTGTATGTATGTCTTGTGTGTGTGTGTGTATGCGTCTGTCTGTATATATATGTGTGTGTGTCTGTCTGTATGTATGTGTGCCTTGTCTTTGTATGTATGTGTCATTGTATGTGTGTGTCTATGTATGTCTTATGTGTGTCTGCATGTGTGTGTGCATGTCTGTTTGTATGTGTGCCTGTCTGTTTGTATGTATATGTCTTGTGTGTGTATGTGTGCCTGTTTGTGTCTTTGTATGTGTGTCCTGTGTGTGTCCTTTGTATGTATGTGTCATTGTATGTGTGCCTGTTTGTGTCTTTGTATGTGTGTCCTGTGTGTGTCCTGTGTGTGTCTTGTCTTTGTATGTATGTGTCATTGTATGTGTGTGTCTATGTATGTCGCATGTGTGTGTCTATGCATGTGTGTGTCTATGCATGTGTGTGTGCCTGTCTGTTTGTATGTGTGCCTGTCTGTTTGTATGTATATGTCTTGTGTGTGTATGTGTGCCTGGCTGTGTCTTTGTATGTGTGTCCTGTGTGTGTGTCATTGTATGTGTGTGTCTATGTATGTCTTATGTGTGTGTCTGCATGTGTGTGTCTATGTATGTCTTATGTGTGTGTCTGCATGTGTGTGTGCATGTCTGTTTGTATGTGTGCCTGTCTGTTTGTATGTATATGTCTTGTGTGTGTATGTGTGCCTGGCTTTGTCTTTGTATGTGTGTCCTGTGTGTGTGTCTGTCGGTATGTATGTGTGTGTCTATGTATGTCTTATGTGTGTGTGCATGTCTGTTTGTATGTGTGCCTGTCTGTTTGTATGTATATGTCTTGTGTGTGTATGTGTGTTCTGTGTGTGTCTTTGTATGTGTGTTCTGTGTGTGTGTGTGTGTGTCTTGTGTGTGTGTGTCTTGTGTGTGTGTGTGTGTCTTGTGTGTCTGTGCCTGTCTGTTATAGTGGACTATAGTAAGTGAGCTATCTAGCTCAGCCTTCCTACTGGGCATTGCTATAAGGACGGTTAAAAAATAGAAAAAAGGGGAAAAAAAGGTGGGGAGGGGAATTGAGGAGGGAGAGGAGATGAGCTGACGCACAAATGAGAAATCATATTATGCGCAAACAGAGAAGTCGTCTGAATATCACTGAAAGAGACCTTCGTTTGTTCCTTACGAAAATCGAACCAGATATCAAATATTTAGTCTCGCAGCATCAACCTCAAGGATCTCATTAATCACTAGTAAAGGTAATTTCAATTTACTTTATTGTTTTCTCATTAAACGTTATAAAGTTAAAAACCTTATAAACCTGCATTAAGTAGAAATAAAAAGATAAATGTACGTACATTTATTTTTTTAAAAAACACCCTCCTTTCTTAAAAATATTCCGCATTTGCGCGAAAACTGGTGGGCGGTAAGGACATTTTTTCAACCAAAAAGATGCATTAGTGGGCGGTAGGTAGAAAAAGGTTGACTACCACTGGACTAGTGTATTAATTTGAGGGAGGGAGGGGGGCAGTGTATTAGAGTGGTGGTGGTGGGGGGATGGGGAGCAGTGTATTAATTTAGAGAGGGAAGGGACAGTGTATTAACTTGGGGAGGGAGGGGCCAGTATATTAAATTGGGGGGAGGGGGGTTGCAGTGTATTAATGTGAGGGAGGGGGCAGTGTATTAATAGGAGGGGTGCAGTGTATTAATGGTAGTATAGGGGCAGTGTATTAATTTGAGGGAGGGAGGGGGCACTATATTAATTTGGGGAAGTCAGGGGGCCAGTGTATTAAATTGGGGAGGCGGGCAGTGTATTTGAAAGAAGGAGGGGGCAGTGTATTTATTTATTTATTTGAGGGAGGGAGAGGGCCAGTGTATTAGAGTGGTGGGGGAAGTTTGTTAAATTAGAGATAGGGAGGACAGTGTATTAAAGTGGAGTGGAGGCAGTCTATTCAATTAGAGTGGAGGGAGGAGGGGTCGTGTATTAGATTAAGGGGCATTGTATTAGATTAGATTGTATTGCATTTGTGGGCAGTGTATTAGAATGGGAAGAGGGGCAGTGTGTTAGATTGGGTCTGCATGGAGGCGCTGAACGCTCCCCATGGAGATGCTGTTTGGCCTAGCAGCTTTTTGCCATACATGCACAATAGCCTCCCAGTGCTTTCCTATGGGAAATCGTTGGATTGGCTGAGATCATCAAGTTTGATGATCTCAGCCAAAGTGAAGAACACACTTGTAGAGCTTCAAAATAAACAAGATAACATAATTAGTTTTTTACAGCAGTGCAACAGCATACATTCACAATGTCAGTCCCATTACCAAACATTTCTTAATATGTCAAGGTAGTTGGACTGAAATGTTGGTTATATGCAAATGCACGTCTCCTTAAAATAAATTCACTCTTTTGTTTACTTTAAAAACCCTACGAGCGTGAGGATGTCCAGTGTCAGTTAGGCAACTTTTTTTATACTGTACTTTTCTAAATAAACCTACGTTTCTATGAAAACTGAAGTTTTTTTTTTTGCGGCCCACATAAACGTAAGCCTTGATTATTTGGCCCGTCTTAGCCTTTGAGTTTAACATGCTTGGTGTAAAGTTACAGTTCCCCTTCCCCAATACTGGAACAATGGCACAAACAATTTGAAATCACATAACTCATTGTTGAAAATTGAATTTTGAGATTTGGATAGTGTAACGTATTCCTTCTTATGTCTGAATATGAATATATCATCAAGAGTAATATTTGTGTCGATTTTAGCTCTTTAAATATTTTTTAGTAAACTTTAGAGTAACCGTTCCTCTTACAAATGCCTTTTCTTGGCTCTGGCTGTGAGGTTTCCGCTCATATTGTTGCCTATGTTTCATCTAATTTATCTTCTGCTTTCAAACTGCTTTCTCTAATGATCTATATTATTGATTGCTAATCTTTTTTCAGCGGATGATATATGCCCCTGCCCTTCACATGGTAAATTTACTTGATTAAGCGTGTTACAATAAAATTATTTTAAAAAGTTATTATCCATAACATACATTGTCTGCTTCATTAAAGCTTTTGCATTTTCCAATACAGTAAACACATCATTGGCTATTGTAGCTTGAATACGTATGTATTTAGTTATTATCCATTCTGTGTTTACAACGATACTTGAATAATACTATTATGTTTAACCTGTTGGTGTACTAAACCCTACAGCTCTCACAATGTATTCCCAAAACAGAACATGGTACTCATTTTTATCTTCTTGCTACATGAATTGCATGGCAACACACATTAATTTATTTAATTGATAATGACTTAATGGAGAGCTTTCCAAGCTTATACGCTGGGGAAATAAATACTTTGCATGTCATTGTGATATTGGGTCATTCCTATAATGGTATTTGGTGCAGCCTATAATTAAACAAATTACATCCTCCCCCTTTTCTGGCATGATTAATCAGGCTTCTTTTGGAAATCTATGTGATAAGAAGAAGGTTCTCTTTGCCCAAAAAATTCATATTAGGAAAATATAATAAAAAATAAAAAATAAATTATTAGAAAAGTGAAAATGATATAATGTTTTCTGAAACACATTACCAATCTAGAGAACAATTTAACTAGTTAGAGGGCTTATGCTAGGGGTTTTCCATCTTGGCTGATCTGACCATGTCAGTATATGCAGGTCACTGGAAAAGCCTGATAAGCAGGGCCGTACTGGGATAAAAATTCGGCCCGGGCATGTTTTTATCACAGCGGCCCACTAAGAAGGGGCGGTGCAGAGAGGGTGTGTTTTGTCGTCACTAACGACAAACACGCCCCCTTCTCAAAGTGCAGGCCAGGGCAGACCATGCGCAGAGCTCTGCTAAAGAGCTCTAGCATGAGAAACAAGCCCTGTATTTGTTCTGCACAGTGCAAGCAAATTTAATAACATGCTTGCACTGTGTTTCCTTGCAACTTGTCTTTGGTGTCTCTATAAATGGATACCAGGAGACAAAAATGCCAGGAAAGAGTATTGTGCTGTGTTTGGAGCCTGCTTGTGGGATTGTGTGTGTTTGTATAGAGTGAGCTGATTGTGGTGTGGTATTGTGTAATAAGGTCGGTTTTAGTCGTGTTGTGTTTGTGGTGTAATGTAGTGCATATGTGGCTAGGGTCTGTAAAGAATGTGTGTATAGGGGATGTAGCAAGTGTGTGCATACAGGCTATAGTGTGTGTGTGTGTGTGTGTATATGTGATGTAGTGTTTGTAGAGAGTGTGTGTTTAGGGGTGTAGTATGTGTTTGCTTACAAGGAATCTAGTGTGTGTATAGGGTATCCAGAGTGTGTATGTCAGGAATGTAGTGTGTGTGTGTGCGTGTGTATATATATATATATATATATATATATATATATATTTGGAAGTATTGTGTATGTGTGTGGTGCAGTGTGTTGGGGAGGTTCGGTGTGTATGTGAGGGGTGCAGTATGTGTGTATGATGGATGCTGTGTGTGATGTGTGTGAGGGTGCTGTGTATGAGGGTGCTGTGTATGATGTGTGTGAGAGTGCTGTGTATGATGTGTTTTGTGATAGTGCTGAGTGCGATGTGTGTGTGAGTCCTAAATGTGATGTGTGTGAGAGTGCTGTGTGTGAGAGTGCCAAGTGTGATAGTGCTGTGGATGATGTGCGTGAGTGCGATGTGTGTGAGAGTGCTGTGTATGATGTGTTTTGTGATAGTGCTGAGTGTGATGTGTGTGTGAGTCCTAAATGTGATGTGTGTGAGAGTGCCGAGTGTGATAGTGCTGTGGATGATGTGTGTGAGTGCTGAGTGTGATGTGTGTGAGAGTTCTGTGTGTGATGGGTGTGAGAGTGCTGTGTGTGATGGGAGTGAGAGTGCTGAGTGTGATGGGTGTGAGAGTGCTATGTGTGATGGGTGTGAGAGTGCTATGTGCGATGGGTGTGAGAGTGCTATGTGTGATGGGTGTGAGAGTGCTATGTGTGATGGGTGTGAGAGTGCTATGTGTGATGGGTGTGAGAGTGCTATGTGTGATGGGTGTGAGAGTGCTGAGTGTGATGGGAGTGAGAGTGCTGAGTGTGATGGGAGTGAGAGTGCTGAGTGTGATGGGAGTGAGAGTGCTGAGTGTGATGGAAGTGAGAGTGCTGAGTGTGTTGGGAGTGAGAGTGCTGTGTGTGATGGGTGTGAGAGTGCTGTGTGTGATGGGTGTGAGAGTGCTGTGTGTGATGGGAGTGAAAGTGCTGTGTGTGATGGGAGTGAGAGTGCTGTGTGTGATGGGAGTGAGAGTGCTGTGTGTGATGGGAGTGAGAGTGCTGAGTGTGATGGGAGTGAGAGTGCTGAGTGTGATGGGAGTGAGAGTGCTGAGTGTGATGGGAGTGAGAGTGCTGTGTGTGATGGGAGTGAGAGTGCTGTGTGTGATGGGAGTGAGAGTGCTGTGTGTGATAGTGATGTGTGTGCTGTGTGTGAATGTTAGAAGGGATTGAGTGTTGGGGGGGTAAAATAAAATAAAAGAGTATGCATTATGTCCCCCCCTCCCTTCTTACCTTTAGCCTGGGAGGGGGGACCGGCATGCTGGTGAGTGGGAGGGGGGACCGGCACTCCGACACCATCCCTGGTGGTCCAGTGGTGAGTGAACTCTAGCCTGAGGGCTAGAGTTCACTCTCGCGAGATCCGGTCGTTGCCATGGCAACGTGCCGGATCTCACGAGAGGAACCCGGCGGAGCTGCAAGATAGAGCTCCGCCGGGTCCTCTCCCTCCCTCCCCAGCCGCATGTCTCTCCAAGGGGGCCGGTGAAGGAGATCTCTGATCTCCTCACCGGCCCTTCATTGAAAACAGCGGGGCCGGCGCTCGTATAGTGCCGGCCCTGCATAGACCGGCAGGGGAGATCCTGGGACCTTCCCCTGCCGGCCTCGGCCCATGGCCACCGCGGCCCACCGGGCATTTGCCCGGTGTGCCCGATGGCCAGTCCGGGCCTGCTGATAAGCATACCGTGATTTGACACAAGGAACAAAAACATGTAATTAGCTAGAATGTCATAAATTGTAGAATGGACTGGAAATGTCAAACAGGGTAATGGCATCACTCAGGACTGGATTTACATGGCAGGTGCCTGTAGATACATAATTCTAAGGTGCCCCCTGCTACCCAATCCCAATAGGCAGATAAAGCAAGGATAGTGAATTTATTAACATCTAAATGCATGTTCATATTTGACAACTGCAATGTGTAAATGTATATATCTCTGCTTCCAGTGTATTGTGTTTTTAGTCTGTGAGTATAGTAAGTGTATGTAGCCGTGTCAATGCATGCATTGTTAAAGTAACGTTAGAAGGGGTTAGGGTCTCGCATGTCCACCATATGTGGGTCATTGTGCCTTTCTGGTTCCCACATCTCCAGCATTTATCTGTGGATTGGGGCCAGATATGGTGTATCCTGGCTGGCACCAGGTACCAGCGGTACAACAGCTTGCATTGTAGCGCCAAGTGGGTAGCACAAGATGTTGCCCCTCTATGGGATGAATATGCCCTTTCCCACCTGTCTTAAGGTATGGTTCTGCCTAGTTGAATATGCCAAGATTGTGTGTGTGTGTCTTTCGTCGTGTCTGCTGTCTGTAGGAGCAGTTTATATCCTAGCGATAATAGTTTCTTGAGTGGTTTTTTTTTGTGTGCACATCAGTTCAAAGACCGACATGGGTTCCGCCAGCTTGGTGTTTGTATTGATGTTCAACTGAACAATAAAAATTGTCAAATTTAGAAAAGAAGGGGTTAGGGTAAAGGTGGTTAAGGTTAGACTAAATAGGGTGCTTAGTAGTAACAGCTTTAGAGGGGTTTACATTGTAAAATAAAGGATGTTTAGGATTGTTACGTTTAGGGCTAGAGTTGGGTTATATTTAGTATTGAGATATATGAGGGTTAAACATAGAGTTAAACATAGGATTCAGGTTAAAGGTTTATTTTCAGGTTGAGACTTTGCAAAAAAACATTCAAATTCCAGCACTCAAAGAATTCACCCTCCTATGGCTTCTGTAAACCAGTCAGAGTGATGACATTAGAGCTAGAGGAGCTGTTATTCAATGTGCAGCCATCACTGAGAGCTTCCCCGGCTCCACCTGCAAGCTGAAACACTGCACATACACATACTCCTACCACCATGATCACTTCAAATCACTGAAGTGGTCACAGTGGTTGGAGTAACCCTTTAACCCCTTAAGGACCAAACTTCTGGAATAAAAGGAGTCATGACATGTCACACATGTCCAGGGCCGTCTTTAACACAGGGCAAAAGGGGCAGCTGCCCCGGGCCCAGTTACTCCTGGGGGGCCCAAAGCAGCTGCCCTGTGGGCCCACACTGCCCACAACAATTTGGAGGGGCCTATCAAGTGGCTCATGCATTTAGGGCCACCCGATGGGTATCTCTGAACAGGGACCCGGTGGGGTGCCATGGCCCTTTAAGAGCCGACCGGGCCCCTGTAGTATTAGCTGGCTGGGAGGAAGTGACAGACGATCACTTCCTCCCAGCTTCAGAAGAGAGCACCGCGGGAGGAAGGAGGCAGCAGCAGGTAGCAGCATGGGGAGGAGAGGCAGGAATGAGCTGCTGCTCATCCCCACTCCCATCAGCCTCAGCCAGCACTAAGCTGAGTTGAAGGTAAGTGTATCCAGTCCCTGATCCTCTCCTTCTGGGTGAATGGCTGCAGCTAGGATAGTTTTTAGAAAAACCACCCCACTCAATGCCCCTGCCCTGATTTCCCCCACTTACTGCTTATCTTCTCTGTGCCCCCACTCTCTGGCCCTGCCCTGCCTTCCCCACTCACTTCTGCTCTTCTCTGTGCCCCCACTCTCTGCACCTGCCCTGCCTTCCCCACTCACTTTTTCTCTCCTCTCTGCCCCTGCCCTGCCTTCCCCACTCACTTCTCTTCTCTGTGCCCCCACTCTCTGCCCCTGCCCTGCCTTTCCCCACTCACTTCTTCTCTTCTCTGTGCCCCCACTCTCTGCACCTGCCCTGCCTTCCCCACTCACTTTTTCTCTCCTCTCTGCCCCTGCCCTGCCTTCCCCACTCACTTCTTCTCTTCTCTGTGCCCCCACTCTCTGCCCCTGCCCTGCCTTCCCCCACTCACTTCTTCTCTTCTCTGTGCCCCCACTCTCTGGCCCTGCCCTGCCTTCCCCACTCACTTTTTCTCTCCTCTCTGCCCCTGCCCTGCCTTCCCCACTCACTTCTTCTCTTCTCTATGCCCCCACTCTCTGCCCCTGCCCTGCCTTCCCCACTCACTTCTTCTCTTCTCTGTGCCCCCACTCTCTGCCCCTGCCCTGCTTTCCCCCCACTTACTGCTTCTCGGTGCCCCCACTCACTGCTCCTGCCTTCCCCCCTCACTGCTTTTTTTGCCCTGTGCCCCCACTCACTGCCTTTCTACTATGTGCCCCCACTCACTGCTTTTTTTTTGTTTAGATGAGTTTAATTATTGATGCAGTTGCATTTAAGCACAGTGTTTATATTATGTTTTAATTATTTTTTTTGTTGTGCATTACATATAACAGTACCAGCTTGCCTTGCCCCAGCAGCATCAGCATTTACCAGCTTTGTGCCTCCTCCAACCCTGCTGCAAACATAAAAATGATCACATGTATGTCAGAGTGTGTGTATATGTGTGTATGTGTGTGCCAGTGTGTAACTGTGTCAGTGTGTATCTGAGTGTTTATGTACCAGTGTGCATATCAGAATTTGTGTGCATGTGCCAGTGTGTGTATCTGTATGTCAAGGTATGTGCATGTGTCAGTATGTTTATATGTGTGTTGATGTGTATGTAACTGTGTAAGTGTATACATCCCAGCAATCAAAAACAACATGCAAACACATCCCTGATAACACAAACATTACAGACAAACACACCCCTGATTTCAAACTCCAAAATTATATATAAAACACACCCTTTACTCAAACACCAATACTATACACAAATGTTTAGAAGACAACACTACATCCTATAACAACCCTGAAGGCAAATATTACATACTAACAAAACCCAGTATTAAAATGCCAAAATGATATGCATACACCAATTCACAGTTGCACACCTGCATTTAAAAGTCAACCATACATACAAACACACACCACTGCATTCAAACGCAAACACTACACACAAGTACACCTCTGCATTCCAATTGTAATAGCACATACAAATACACCTCTACATGCACACATATACTCTATACAAAAACAGGCTTACATTCAAATGCACAAACACTGCACACAAATACAACCCTACAAGAATGGGCAAAGTATAGATCCCCAGCTAGCATAGCATTGTGGGAGTTGTATGACAGATGGGGATGTATCTTCTTGCCACTATTGTGCTAGAGGGGGAGGCCCAAACAACTTTCTTGTACCAGGGCTTCTCTGCATTAGTTCCGCCACTGGGTTGGAGTGTAAGGCATGATTGCATGCCAGGGAGTGGGAGGGCAGCAGGGTCCAGGGGGCCCAAGCAAATGCTTGCCCAGGGTCCAATCACTATTAAAGACGGCCCTGCACATGTCATGTGTCCTTACGGGGTTAAAGTATAATACTGTGCAACCATATCCTCTCTAATGGAGATTACCATTTGGGAGTCAACATAAGTAGCTTGGTTGCTACTTCTAAGTGCTGCTTCAAAGTGTGTGCTTGGAGATATTCTGGAGGTAATCTGACGTATAATGTAAAAAGTTAAGATTTGTTTGATTTTAATAACTCACCTCATTAAAATGGCAGGCTTGGTTCAGTGTAATAGTTGTAATGCATTTGTTTCACGTTCCACTTTTTGGAGATTTGGATGCAGACAGTTCTTTATATTGCGGCAGGAGATTGTATTTTTGAAGTCTGAGATTTGTACATTATCTGGTAAACAAACTCAGGCTGGAGCTGTTGCAAAGCCACTGCCGCAGAGATGTCCTAGGAATGGCAGATGGATTACTGTAGGATCTGGTAAACTTAGAGTTGTGGATAAAAGACATATTGCACAGTCTGTTGCTCTACATAATTAATTTTTAGCACTTTTAGAGTGTATCAGTGTTATGAAGACAGGCTCAGGCACCGTGTAGTGGTATTATGGAGACAGGTTCAGGCACTGAGTGTAGTGGTATTATGGAGACAAGCTCAGGCACGGAGGGAAGTGGTGTTATGGAGAAAAGCTCAAGCACTGAGTGTAGTGGTGTTGTTGAGACAAGCTCAAGCACTGAGTGTAGTGGTGTTGTGGAGACAGACTCAGGCACCGAGTGTAGTGGTTTTGTGGAGACATTCTCAGGCACCGAGTGTAGTGGTATTATGGAGACAGGTTTGGAGACTATGGTGAGGCCTAATAGAAAGCAGTTGTTGTTGGAGGATTCTATCAATAGTTTCCACAATAGTGGTTGTGAAGAAATGACTATATTATTCGATATTTTGTTGCATAGTTCTTGTTTTTTTGTGTACTTTTCATTCGGCAGATGGGACTGCCGAACCGAGACCACCCCTGGCTCACTTAACTTCAAAGCCGGCATCACTTTCACCCTCTATGTGTGCGGTCAGCGTTCGTACTGTCGAACGCCACGTGGCAGAGAAAACCGCGGCCATCTTGTTTTCGCCAAACAAAGGCAGCGGGACTTGGTCGTCGAGTGTCTGGAACTAAAATCGGACACTCGACTTCCCAAACACCGGTCTCCATCATGCGAACGCTGGAACTAGTGATACCGATTAGCTAGGAGAGCGCTATTCGGTACAAATATGCACACGAATGAGGGGAACAATCGCTGCTAGGAGCCAGGGGAATTCATTCGGTACTTTTATGCATTTCTTCCCTTTTTCTGAAGTGACCGGCAAAACCACACGAACCTCTGGAACTATTTTGGGCAGTCCGCCCCCAGTGGACCGGTCACAAAGGACTTCCATACTTTTTGCGAACCCCTGAACCGATCCGGGTGAAATTTGGATATGTTGGTCACCCGGATCGGGGCTATCAGGGGATATAGTATTTGTGGGGATACCCCAGGTATAAAGGGGTGTTCCAGAAGTTGGGGAAAATGGTGAATTTTCAGCCTGGAGATAATTAGGTTGGCACTATATCAGACCTGATTATCTCCAGGACTAGGGGAGGGAACTGCCTGTTTGTATTAGGTGTGTTTTATATTTTTACTGTCCAGGATTGGATAAATATTACTCCTCCCTGTGGGATGTCCCCTTGCATGGGGACCTGCATAAAAAGCCATGTGTGTGAATAAACGTTAGTTCTGCTTGTATCCTGAATCTGGACTCTGACTGTTATTTTGGAATTCGTATGCTGTAACAAGGGAATTATCTTATGCAGCTGTTATATTCCGTAGGGATTTCGTTCCTGGGACTACCGAACCGGACTCTCGCTACCTTAGGCTCTGACCGTCCGGGAGGAAACTACCGAACTCGGTTTGGTTAAACTTGGTTTCCTTACAACTGGTGGCAAGCGGAGGGATTCGAATCCCGAATGGACATTGCAAACCAAGCAAGGGAATGAATGGCTCAGCAGTACCAGCTACTTAAAAGAACCACACTAAAGGATTTACTGGAAGCTCGAGGCAGAGTGGCAAGTAACAAGACAAAAGCCACGTTAATTGCAGAATTAATGCAGAGCGATAATACCAGCAACACAGAAATGGATCAAGAGGAAGAAAATGCGATGCAAAAGGACATCCGATGGATGCTCAGTCTGTTGGGACCCAACCCAGCTACAGAGGCGGTTCTGCAGGTCATGGCACAAGCCAGACAATCGCAAAAAGAGCGAGAGGACCGGGACAGACCGTCACAGGGGGATTTACTACACTCCCCGGGAAGTACTGGGGAAATCCCAAAGAAGGTAAACTATGCAGCCTTTAAATCTTTCAATGACAATGAGATGGAAATTGACAGTTACTTGCAAGACTTTGAACGCCAATGTGCACTGGAGGGATTAGACTCCACGAAATGGGCTGCAGTCATTAGCTGTAAATTGTCAGGTAGAGCAGCCGAGGCGCTGCGAGCAGTACCTGAGGGGGACATACATAATTATGAAAAAATAAAAGACATTTTGTTGGCCAGATATGCTGTAACTCCGGAGGCATACCGGAAAAAGTTTAGAGATCTGAGAAAGACTGGGAGAGATTCCCATACGGAATGGGCGTTTCGGCTACAACGGGCGGCCCGCAATTGGATGAAGGGCTGCCAAGCAACCACCCTGGAGGATGCTTTGCAACTTATGTTACTGGAGCAATTTTTTAATCACGCTGCAGAGGACATAAAAGACTGGGTTAAAGATAGAAAACCAAAAACTGTGGAGGAAGCCGCCAGGTTAGCGGATGAGTATCAGGATAATAGGAGGAAGGAGCAAGGGGTGAGCAGACCACCTTTTAAGCCTAACTACCAGGCTCCAACAACCCCTACCCCTCCTAGACCCGCCATGAGTAACCCTTCACCGAACCCAGCAAACACACCACGTCCCCCTGCAGTGTGTCATTATTGCAAACAACCAGGGCATTACAAGAATCAGTGCCCTCGCTTAAACCGGGGAAGCTGGGAAAGGCAACCCCCACAACAACCCAGGGCAGCTGCTCATTGTGTGCAACAGGAAGGCACAACCGGTGTTCCTAACCAAGAAGAACAGTGGAGTGTATTGCACGAGGTCAACCCAGTTCAAGCTGGGGGTGACAACCGGGACCACCACCGCCAATGGATTACCGTAGATGGCGTGGGGGCCCGGGCTCTGAGAGACTCTGGGGCTACTTTGACTGTGGTGCAACCTCACACGATCAGAGCGCAAGCTCGCACCGGACGCACAGTCGCTGTGAGGGTGGCTGGGGGCGCTATTCACAAACTGCCCACCGCTAATATCCTTGTTGATTGGGGTTCCGGGTCGAAACAGCTAGAGGTGGGGATTATGCAAGAACTACCCGCCGAGGTTTTGTTGGGGAATGATGTAGGATGCTTGACCTCCCAACTGGCCCGAGACCCCCCTGCTGAGGCATACCCAGTGACCACCCGAGCTCAAGCCAGACTGGAAGCTCCGCTGCACTCTGAGGAAAACCAGGTAAGAGTCGAAATACCCCCCTTACCCGATCCTACCTTCCCTTTCTGGGATACCCCCCAGGGGTTTGAACAAGAGCAGCGTACCGACCCCACATTAGAGGGTTATAGGAAGGCAGCGGCCGTTACCCCAGGGAACAACCCGCACGAAAAGTTTGAGTGGTATAAGGGGTTACTATATAGAGTGACCGAGGGGGTGGGACAGGGGGCCACCCAGGTCATCAAAAGACAATTAATTGTACCCCGTAAATTCCGGGCTGAGTTGTTAAGACTCAGTCATGACATTCCCCTAGCAGGACATTTAGGGGTTAAAAAGACAAGAGACAGGTTAACCCAAACCTTCTTCTGGCCCAGGGTCACCCAGGACCTCAAGTATTATTGCAGGACGTGCGACGTCTGCCAAAGGGTGGGAAAAAGGGGAGATCTTCGGAAGGCCAAACTTCACCCATTGCCCATTATAGAACAGCCCTTTCACCGAGTAGCGGTAGATTTAATAGGACCCCTCAGCCGACCCAGCCAGTCGGGCAAAAAGTTCATACTAACCGTGGTCGACTACGCCACTAGGTACCCGGAGGCAGTCGCCCTCACCAATATAGAGGCCGAGACCGTGGCCGAAGCCCTTATTCAGATTTTCACCCGAGTAGGTTTCCCACAAGAGATCCTATCCGATCGGGGAACTCAGTTCACGGCTACCCTGACACAACAATTGTGGCAGAGCTGTGGAGTGAAACCCCTGTTCAGCGCCCCGTACCATCCCCAGACTAACGGGCTCTGTGAACGTTTCAATGGCACTCTAAAACAGATGCTAAAAACCTTTACGGAGTCCCACAAGAACTGGGAAAAATTCCTCCCCCACCTTCTGTTTGCCTACCGTGAGGTGCCCCAGGCCTCCACTGGGTTTTCCCCCTTCGAACTCCTGTATGGGAGAAAAGTTCGGGGCCCACTGGAGCTCGTACGGGAGCACTGGGAGGGCAATACAGACGAGGGGGGAGTCCCTATCGTCCAGTATGTTCTGGAGTTCCGGGACCGTCTGCGGGCGCTCACCGCATCGGTTCGGGAGAACCTGCAGACGGCCCAGGAGGACCAGAGGAAATGGTACGATAGGGGAGCCCAAGATAGAGTACTAGAATTGGGGCAGAAGGTGTTAGCTTTGAGGCCAGTTAAAAAGGATAAGCTACAAGCCGCATGGCAGGGACCATTTAAGGTAGTAGAACGGGTTAGCGAGACCACCTACATCGTGAGCAAATGCTCAGATGAAAGGCTGACCAAAGCCTTCCATGTGAATATGCTCAAACCATACTTTGAGAGAACAGAGGATGTGGGCGCCGTGTGTGCGCCCGCCACAGAAGATAGTGAGGGACTACCCCTTCCCGATTTACTAGACACCGCTCCCTGTACCATTGACCAAGTAAGCTTGGGTCAAAATTTAAACCCCCTGGAGAAAGGTGAGGCCACGCAACTGCTGCAAAGATATCAAGAGATGTTTTCAGCCACCCCAGGCTATACCTCCGCTGCGGTACACCGCGTGGAAACCCAGGGAGAGACGCCACTGCGGCAACAACCCTATCGGATCCCGGAAGCAGTGCGTGAGAGTATGCTCACCGAGTTAAGGGATATGTTACAGTTAGGGGTAATAGAACCCTCGCAAAGTCCTTGGGCCTCCCCGGTAGTCCTAGTACCGAAGCGCGACGGTACCACGCGCTTCTGTGTAGACTATCGGAGGCTTAACGATCGTACCATAACAGACGCCTACCCCATGCCCAGAATAGATGAGCTCTTAGACCGTATGGCGGGGGGGAACTACTTGACTACCCTGGACCTGTGCAAAGGTTATTGGCAGATCCCCTTGGAGCCTGCGGCCATCCCCAAGTCGGCATTCGTCACCCCTTTCGGGCTATACCAATTCAAGGTTATGCCCTTTGGGATGAAGAATGCCCCGGCTACCTTTCAGAGGATGGCCGATAGGCTCCTGGAGGGATTTCAGGACTTCGCATGCGCGTATCTAGACGATATTGCCGTCTACAGCCGCACATGGGGAGACCATCTGGGCCATGTGTCCAGGGTACTCCAACGAATCCACCTCGCCGGGCTCACGTTAAAACCCGACAAATGTCACGTAGGTCTGGCCGAGGTACAGTATCTCGGCCACAGGGTGGGCTCCGGTAGACAGCGTCCAGAGCCAGCGAAGGTAGAGGCCATAGCGAACTGGCCCCAACCTAGGACCAAAACCCAGGTACTAGCTTTCTTAGGGACGGCCGGTTATTATAGAAAGTTTGTCCCAGAGTACAGCGCCCTGGCCAAACCCCTCACCGACCTTACCAAAAAGGCCCTCCCCAAACAGGTTTCCTGGACCCCAGAGTGCACGGACGCTTTCCAGAAGCTTAAAGCGGCATTGAGTGAGGCTCCTGTGTTGGCAGCACCTGACTACACTAAACAATTTCTTGTACACACAGATGCCTCCATGTTCGGACTGGGAGCCGTGCTAAGCCAAGTGGGCACAGACGGCATGGACCACCCGGTGGCATACCTCAGCCGTAAACTGTTACCCCGAGAGGTCAGCTATGCCACCGTAGAAAAAGAATGCTTGGCCCTCGTGTGGGCACTCAAGAAGCTCCAGCCCTATTTGTATGGGCGGGCATTTACCCTTATGACGGACCACAACCCCCTGGTATGGCTTAACCGGGTAGCTGGAGACAATCCCAGGCTATTACGGTGGAGCCTAGCCCTTCAACCTTATAATTTTACTATGCAGTACCGGCCTGGAAAACAAAATGGTAATGCGGATGGCCTGTCACGCCAGACCGAACTGGACTCCTAAACCGCTACTTTTCTCGGACATCCCCAAGCCAACCCGACAGGGTCTAGGCGGGTATGCCGACCTATGGACTTATAGGGGAGCAGTGTGAAGAAATGACTATATTATTCGATATTTTGTTGCATAGTTCTTGTTTTTTTGTGTACTTTTCATTCGGCAGATGGGACTGCCGAACCGAGACCACCCCTGGCTCACTTAACTTCAAAGCCGGCATCACTTTCACCCTCTATGTGTGCGGTCAGCGTTCGTACTGTCGAACGCCACGTGGCAGAGAAAACCGCGGCCATCTTGTTTTCGCCAAACAAAGGCAGCGGGACTTGGTCGTCGAGTGTCTGGAACTAAAATCGGACACTCGACTTCCCAAACACCGGTCTCCATCATGCGAACGCTGGAACTAGTGATACCGATTAGCTAGGAGAGCGCTATTCGGTACAAATATGCACACGAATGAGGGGAACAATCGCTGCTAGGAGCCAGGGGAATTCATTCGGTACTTTTATGCATTTCTTCCCTTTTTCTGAAGTGACCGGCAAAACCACACGAACCTCTGGAACTATTTTGGGCAGTCCGCCCCCAGTGGACCGGTCACAAAGGACTTCCATACTTTTTGCGAACCCCTGAACCGATCCGGGTGAAATTTGGATATGTTGGTCACCCGGATCGGGGCTATCAGGGGATATAGTATTTGTGGGGATACCCCAGGTATAAAGGGGTGTTCCAGAAGTTGGGGAAAATGGTGAATTTTCAGCCTGGAGATAATTAGGTTGGCACTATATCAGACCTGATTATCTCCAGGACTAGGGGAGGGAACTGCCTGTTTGTATTAGGTGTGTTTTATATTTTTACTGTCCAGGATTGGATAAATATTACTCCTCCCTGTGGGATGTCCCCTTGCATGGGGACCTGCATAAAAAGCCATGTGTGTGAATAAACGTTAGTTCTGCTTGTATCCTGAATCTGGACTCTGACTGTTATTTTGGAATTCGTATGCTGTAACAAGGGAATTATCTTATGCAGCTGTTATATTCCGTAGGGATTTCGTTCCTGGGACTACCGAACCGGACTCTCGCTACCTTAGGCTCTGACCGTCCGGGAGGAAACTACCGAACTCGGTTTGGTTAAACTTGGTTTCCTTACAGTGGTCTTGTGAGTTGACTTTGTGGAGCTACTGCTCACAGAGACAGGAGACGTATTTGTAATATTGTTAAGAGAGCAAAGCAGGAAGGGGAAATGGATGTACTTGTCCATCTAGGGACAAATGACTTGGCTTGCAATGATGTTTCAGAGGTAAAGGAAGTTTTTTGTGTTTTTGCCAATGATATACGGCAGGTTGCTTCAACACTGTCATTCTCTGAAGTTCTGCCTGTGCATAACACTCAGAACGACAGGCGGATGCGTATTAGGGACTTTAACTTGTAGCTTGATGAACGGTGTCGGGAGCAAGAATTTGGCTTCATTTCTCATGGTAGCTCTGTTTGGAATGGAAATAAACTGTACAAAAATGATGGTTTGCATCTCTCTCAAAAAGGAACAAATGTTCTCAGTGAGTAGTTCAGAGGTTTTGCTAGGATTTATTTAAACTAGGAGGAGGGGGGGGTTGCAAAAGGGTGATAAAACATCAATCCAATTGCCCCCCAAAACAAGTACAGAAGGTGTCAGTAGCAAGTGTGTTAAAAAATGATAAGCTTAGAGTCATGTCTACAAATGCTCGCAGTTTAGGGAATAAGATCCATGAACTTGTGGCAATAATGGCAACTCATAATGTAGATTTAGTCGCTGTTACTGAGACATGGTATAATGAGGAAAATGACTGGGACATAACAATACCAGGGTACTCTTTATATAGAAAAGACAGGGAAGGCAAGAAAGGGGGTGGCCCTGTATGTGAATAGCATAAAATCTAGTCTAACCTAAGTCAGTGAGTTCGTTTGGGTTACGTTAGAATTTGATAATCACACAGTAATTCGTGTAGGTGTGATTTATAGGCCCCCAGGACAAATAGAAGAGTTAGGTAATCTACTAGTTGAGGAAATAGCTAAAATGACAATGAAGGGGGAAGTTATCATCATGGATGACTTTAATCTTCCTGATGTGAATTGGAAAACAAAAATAGCTGCTTGTGCCAGGAGCACACATTCTAAACTCCCTACTGGGATTGTCTCTAAAACAAGTCGTTGAGGAGCCAACTCGTAAAGAGGCCACACAGTAAAGGAGTTTAAGCATGCGTGGCATAGGCATAAGGCTATCCTAACTATAAGATAAGGCCAGGGACTAATGAAAGGATTTGGAAAATTGGGCAGACTAGAAGGGCCGAATGGTTCTTATCTGCCGTCACATTCTATGTTTCTATGTGTTAAACACTCACATGAATCTCATTTGGTTTACCCACTTCTTTACTTATTAAACTGATGCATGCACAGGGTTAATTACAAAACTTGGAATTTTCTGGAATAGTTCATAACAAAGGGAACTGAATTTGTATTGAGGTTTTCTCCTAAATTGCTTTTTTGTTTCCAATTCATATTCAGTGTGTAAATATCCATAAATTATTTACGTCGGTTATTTGTTATCTGCTTCACTTATGTCTTGGTATCCTAAGGATGTTGTATAATGTATTATTAGGGGAACATCACAATTACATTCTCCAGAACTCCTCTTATGATGGCTGGATCTAATATCTTACCATGTCCTATTCTGTTCTGTATTGAAAACTCAATATAATATAGTTGACATTAGGAAGTATAAATATGGCTCCTCAGAAAGAATTAATTTCCCAAAGTTGAGTTTTCAAGGGATATTATACTAATATATATATATATATATATATATATATATATATATATATATATATATATATATATATATATATATATATTTATATTTTTATATTTTGTATTTATTGTAAATGCTTGCCAGATAGTAAATACCCATTTATATATGTGCACTATATATATAGTGTAGATTGGATTAGCCATATAAGTCCAGTAGACAAGATGCCAAAATACCAGAGTATTGCAATATGCAATGATACCTTTTTTATTGAACTAACATAATATTTCAAAGACAAGCTTTCAAGAGTTTTCCTCTCTTCCTCAGGTCTGAAGCAATACTGAATGGATCATTATAGAAGGGGGGCACACATCATGAAGCTTGCATTTCTCTTTAGCAGATGGATTTATTGGCAGTTTCCTTACGACATCTGTGCATATTAACTGTGATATTTGTATTTTCCAGCATAGCAAACGGGTTCACAGCAATAAAAATCTTCAAGAAATAATTCCATAGATACGGCACATTCAGTTGTGTATCTGTGAGAATACGTTTTTCTATATTTCATTAGCTGGCTTTAAATCCTCTGTACCACCAAACCTTCCTTAATATAAAACAAATATGCATTAACCCGTAGTAATACAAGTGATGTGGAATAAATAGAATAGAAAAAAAAATCTAACCAGAATGAAGCAAATATAGTTTATTTAAAACATGTACACATTGTTACTTACAATTATGCTATATAAATGTACTTGTTATTATAAAGTAGGAATATTCAACTTCCCACATCTCAAGGTTTTAGCGAACTACAAGTTCCATGAACCTTTAAAATCTGCTTGCAGTATTTTTCTGACTTTCAAAGGTTAATGGGACTTTTAGTTTGAGAACATCTGGCGGACTATGGTCTGAATACATGGGTTTCAGAGCCTCTCTATTAACAATCTTGAATAACATAACATTCTATACTATATAAAAAATATCTCTCATGTTGATAATCCATCTTTTCCCAGAAATGCCCCATTATTAATGAGAAATTTAATATGTTCTTTAGCTCTAAATGTTGTTCAATTTCATGTCTCTCATTTTATTTTCTGTATTTACGTTGAATGTGCTGATAATGCCTAAAAAAAGTATTGCATTATCTTTTAATACCATTTTTTATTGGACTAACAGAAATTTGGAGTGACGAGCTTTCGGGGGTTCCTACATCTATCTAAAGAAAACTTTATTATTTTTTTGGGTTTGTTTGCTTTATACTTGATAAAAAGATGAACTCCCAAAAGCTTGTCACTACAATTGTTTGTTAGTCCTATAAAAAGGTATTAAAAGATACTGTAGCACTTCGATAATATGCATCTACATTACTGGACTGACAGGGCAACTTAAATATCATAACTAGGAAGAGAAAACATATTTGCATCTCTGCCCATAGCAACAATATAAGGAACAATAAAAATATTCATATCACTTGCATTCGGAGCCATTAACAAAATAGGTCAGATTAAATCTGCCCAGATGGATACAAATTGTCTCTTTTGTATTCATGTTGAGAGTACAGAGTAATCTCCACTAGTACATTCTCTGCATTTTATCATCATTGCTGCAATATTTAACTTTCAGTAAAAGGACAGATTATTGAGGGAAAGTTACAATGTAATTCTGGACTCCTTTGATAGAATCATTTAACATTCATTTCTATTTTTTAAGTCCTCTCTGACATTCGTCTTCCTAAGTCGGTGCGGAAACGATTCCTATTTAATGAGTATTACATAACACATTTTACAAGGACGCCAGGCTATATAAATGTTAGAGCATTCACTTTGGTGACTACCGTAAACAACATGTTGGACAGGACATAGAATGCTATTATCACCACTATATAATTGGTATGACATCACTGCCAGTATCCTCATATGTAGCTGATAATATAATTCTAAAGCAACTGGTTATTGTTAAAATGAAGTCAAACTAAATGTACTTGTGTACTAAATAAGTCCCAGATGTGGTGTTAGGTTATGTACAGTATTAGCCTGTAATCTATAGACATATTGTTTTAACAATTAACATTATAGGACCTGTGCCAAATATACAAAAATAGCTCTCTAGTTTGACACCCCATACCAGGAGCTATATTTCAGTAGAACATGGCATTCTACACTATTTCTCAGAGCCAAGTTGGACATAAATTATGCCAAACTTAGTAAGTTCCCAACTAATGTCCCCGGTGATTCCATCTGCCCTAGTCTTACAATATAAAAATCAGAATAAGAGTATTGTAAATGTGTCTATAACTCTATTACTACAGGTACTCAATATACAAACCAGAATAGTATTGCAAATGTGTCTATAAGCCTGTTACTACAAGTACTGCACCATACTGTGCAGACTAACTACTGGAAAAATTATTGAGACATGGTAATAATCAGTGTAAGGTATTTACTAATCTATGAGCGTCATAGCAACTCTCCTATAAACCTAACATGAATATTGTCAAGATCCATCATTTCTAGATCTCCTGCCAAGTTAACTGCTAGGAATGTGCATGTTGTAGCATTACCTGAGTTGTGAGAGTGGTCAAATATACAGAGTTTTCTATTCTATTGAATGGTCTATCTATGGGTAAACCGCTCGGAGGACTCACAAAAAGCCAACGTCTGGTATTAATAATTACACATTCCATCTGTTGGAGTTTCCATCAGTGCAGTTCTACAATATGAATCTGTATCTGGACATATATAACTGAAATTAAAGTGGGATCTAAAACAACAAATACGAAGATGCCGCACGTGCTTCTGAAAACATTAAAATAATAGAAAGGTTTTTATATGGAATAGTGCAATGTTTCCATTTTTTTAATCAATGATATGGCTTGGCAAAATATGTTTCCTAAAAATATCTGGCAATATAAAAGCCCCTAATAAATACCTCAATAGAGTAACACAACTGCCCTGTAAAATAAAACTCTTCATAAAAGTTACAAAATAATCCTTTTTTTTTCCATTTAGTTTTTTTTTAGAAACAGTGCACTGTTCCATTAGTATATGCAAAGGTGTAATAGAAGAGAACATTTCTGCGTGTAAATATGCATATACAAATATGTGTGTGTGTGTGTGTGTATATATATAAACACACTAATTTAAAACTAACAGCATCTTAAAATCTTAGCTTGTATACAATGACTTAATAAAAAAAATGTGCAGATTCAAGTATCAAGGTAGCATTGTTCAATAGATTGTATTTCTTGCATGTTTCTAAGCTACTGTAACAAATTCATTTTTCTCTGTTTTGTTGGGAGTCGATACTTTTTCCAGAAGTCTTGATGATGTTGGTCTTGGGAGTGAGTCTTCAGCCTGCAAAAGATGAGAATAAAAAGGTTTACGTTTTTCTGTTATAATAACTAGAGGCTGTAGAGCAGGCCCTGCATTGGACCTAATGATTTTAGCATGGTTCACTACGAGAACTAAAATGGCATAATTCTCCAACTTGCAATCCCCTTATTAATTCTCCAAAATTACCAATGTAGTGAATAAAGCGCACAAAGATTCTACAGAACACTAACAAGGTTATAGACTACTCAAAAAGGCAAAACTGAAGCTAAAAATGACAAGTTTAGATTATAGCGGAGTTGGAGAATATTTCCAAATCATATAAAAGAAAAGAAACACCAGTGCCACCCCTCTAGAAATAACTCTTAATATAAAATAATGCCCAGAAATATAGACTTTGTGTAAACCACTCATTTTGTGGGATAATGAACTCTGAAGTGATATTAAAAATAGGTGCATAAGCAGGAATAGAAAGTGCTCTTTTTAAGGGATTTGAATAGAAGGTTTTTTTGTTTTTATTTATCTTTACTCCTCCACCATTTTGCATATTTGTAATTTTTCCAAATAAGCTATTTAGGCCTTAATATTGTCATTCAGGCTTCGTTCCCCATAAAGTGGATGCTAGTGAATAACTCTAAATTGTACCCAGCATCCCACTAAAAGGTAGTGATATATCTGGTGAGTGGAGTGTCCCTGTCTCTGCAGTTAGAGCAGCTGGGCCTAAGATGGCAAAAAAAAATAAAAAAAACATGCTCACGTCTAGTACTGTCAAGATTAAAGGGAACATGTCAAGGCCAAAACTACTTAAATTCTGTTAAAAGAGCTTGAAATGTCATCGGTACTGTGTTCTAGCTGTTTTTCTAGTAAATGTATAGATTTGAAGAAAAACCTACTCAGTGTGGAGGAACTGAGAGACAGTGAGAGCAGAAGAGAGAGGTCCCTCTGCCCTCCCACCCACCCATAGCAGCCACAGTACATGCCCTTCTAGACCATGGTGCTGAGAGGAAGTGAGCATAGTCACTAAGTTCCACCTTTTAGAGCCCCTTATGGAGAGGCACAGAGAGCAGGGAGCCAGCCAGCCACAATGTCCCATCAGCCTCAGCCAGAACTTCATGCAGAAAAATCAAACAACTGTGTTTAAAGGCCAACCCTACACTCAAATATTCAAATGTTCCTACATTCACAAATAGAACATTGATCTAATATAGTTCTCGATTTAATACGTTTTCCAAATGATTAAGTACTATTAGAAAAACCTTCTAAATGATCTATCTCCAGAAATTCCTATATATTTAAGGATCACTTCTGTAGATATTTAGTTCGGAAAGTTTTTCTTACAATATTAAATCATTTTATAATCTTATTAAACCAAGGTCAGATACAGCTGGCTTTATTCAAGTAATAAATCAAGCAGGATGAACTACAGGAAAAAAAAAAAACTCAGAATAGTGTGAGCATGAAATAACTTTATTCATCTCTAACATTAACAACCAGGGACACAGAGAGGGAATGCGTTTCTGGTAAGCAGATAAATAGTAGACTGCTAGGGTTAAAAAGGAGTATACAGGCAGAGCACTGCTATGTCGTACCTGGTACTCATGCACTAGCAGTGAACTTTCTACCAGCGTGATGGTGCATGTCTGTGAGCAGGAGGAATTATAGAATTATAGCTGCAAACAGTGACAATCCGTAAAACCAGACATAAAATGCATGCTGGGATAAGTAAGATGCCAGCATGTAATTAAACCATGCAGTACAATTAATCCTTTCAGTGCAGATGATAGCAAACTGGGAATTGCATTGCCCTAATTAACCCTTTCAGAGACAGGAGTTTGATATGCCTTGGCCCCTGTTACATTTTCAGGGCCAAGATACTGGCTATCACCTGGCCCTTATAACTCTTCCAGGCTATGCAGCCT
The DNA here is from genome assembly GCF_036172605.1 of Pelobates fuscus. Lineage (NCBI taxonomy): Eukaryota > Metazoa > Chordata > Amphibia > Anura > Pelobatidae > Pelobates > Pelobates fuscus. Next base: position 149,540,355 of record NC_086320.1, on the reverse strand, counting down.
TTTATCCTGTTAACATCCAGAGGGCATCAGAGTCCTATTTAAACATGGGCATGTCTGGCTGAATATGGTGCATGCCTTCTCTCCATGCATATGTAGCAGGATGACAGGATGAGCCCTGCTGTGTATTTTGATTTAAAAGTCGGGACTTCTCCGGATCCTTTTATGCAATTTTCCCATACATCTGACAGCCCACTGATGGAGGAAGGGGCAGAAGAGTTTGTCAGGCCCCTGCTTGGTTTTAATTGGATCAAATCACTTTATTTAATTATTTATATATTTATAATAGAGTGCAGATCATTTACTAAATGGCATTTTTTATGTAACTTTTCCCAATTCCAATTTGAACAGCATCAGGCTCTAGTAAATTAATGTGAATGTATGAAAGTCATGCCTTTTTTTATGTTACTATCTCATTAAAGTGGCACTTTCATGTCCGCATCCAGTTTTTTTTACCCCCCCACCCGACTCCACTACATCTAATGGTCCCCCTAGTCGTCCCCAAATGCCCCTAGGCTCCTAATATTACAGTTTTTATTACTTTATTTTGAGCCCAGACATAGGTCCTGGGCGCCGCCATCTTTGTGTGGGCAAATGAAGTTCCTATGGGACACGTCATCTGCCCATACTAGATAGCACTGTGAAATTCCCACGCAGGCTCAGTTAAACACTTGGGCAATTTTGTCCATTCATTTGTCAGAAAAACTAAGAAATTAATAGAAATTTCAGGCGAACAACAAAACACCGAATATCGGTGTTCGTTTGTTCTGTTTCTTACAAGGAGGGAGCTACTGGCTCACAACTCCCTTCTTGTAATATGTAAAAATAGAAATGGCCGGGCAGGGAGCATGTCCTCCCTCACTCTATGGGGGTCAATATGACCCCCATATTAGCATAAGGGAGATTTAAATACCCTGAATGCCCCTACTCGCTATGCCGTGAGTATGGGTATGTCTTTTAAACAGCCTGTGGCTGTCCCCCTCCAGCCAATGGCCCCATGGTGGGGTATCTATTAACTAGCAGGGGGGACATAGTATCCCCCCGGAGACCCTACTCCGGCCCCCAAGTGGGGGCTATGCAACAACTAAACAGACACCCACGAGTGGCAGGTGGGGGCCCTAAATGACAATGTTTTTGGTTTTTTTTATATGTTTTTATTTTATAAATTCAACGGGTATTATGGATTTTTATTTGGCCTTTTTTGGGACTGAAAAAAGAAGGTTTTAGAAAAAAGAAGACATCAAATGGTAAGTATTCTTTTTTAAATTTATTTACAGGTATTTAGTTTTATTGTCTCCCCTCTCACTATTTTTAGGGTGAGGGGGGTAGGTAGGGCTTTATTCCATTTCTTTGGGTGGGAGGGTGACTAGGGGCTTGAGGGCTTGTTTTTTAGGGTCCCCACCAGCCGCTCATGGGTGGGGGCAGGCGGGAAGGACAATAGGTCCCCCTCCTATTTTCATTTAGGGCCCCCACCTGCCGCTCATGGGTGGGGGCCGGGGGGACACACAACAGGTTCCCCCATTGTCTTTTAGAGCCCCCACCCGCCGCTCATGGGTGAGGACAATAGGTCCCCCCCTTTGTCTTTTAGGGCCCCCACCCGCCGCCATGGGTGTGGGCCAGGGGGGAGGACAATAGGTCCCCCCATTGTCTTTTAGGGCCCCCACCTAGTGCTCATTGGTAGGGGCCAAGGAGGGCCCTATGTCCCCCGCGAGTGGGAGCTCGGGAGGGACACTTTGTCCCACCGCTAGTTGGGGCCATTTATTGGGGGGGGTTAGCAGTACTGATCAGATCGGAATTGTATTAGTTCGAATGAAATTTCGAACTGACCTAAAAGTACCGAATGTCATCCTAACATGAATGATGAAACTGTTCTCATTCTGTTAGGACGTGCGGGCATCGCGAGATCGTGAAGGAAAGGGTGAGTATTGTGGGAAAATTTCTCTGACCCACAGGAAGTGGATCAGACCGGGTCAAGCATAGGAATAATACATAAGACAAAGTAGTCTCTACTTTGTCTTATGTTTTAAAGAAAACTAGATCAGATAGGAAGAAATGGAGAACAGATCCTGAGAGAGGGAGAGAAGAGGAAGCGATTAGGGAAAGGTAAGTACGGCATGACAGTGCCGCTTTAAGCCTGTATTTAAGAATGGGAGCAATCATTAATGTATCAATATTTCTTTTAGCCATTGATCATAATTTAAATTCCATCACTACTCTATTAGGTAAAAGCACATTTGATTTCAAATTAGTCAGTATATTTATATTTTTAAAATGAACCAGAAATAAAATAAAAAAAATGTAAAACAAATGCTCGGCACCTAACCAAGTGCTACCCTTACACTTCAAAATACAATCCAAATAAAATGTGATAAACTTACATCAGTGTTTACAATTTGTACTCAGTGTGATAAATAACATCGTATAAAAGAAATATCTACAGGCAAATAGTAGGCGCTATATATTTAGTGATAGTGAATACAAATATTTATTTATTCCAAGTGAAACAATCTTAAAAAAGCTGCACCTTAAAGTGTAAAATAGCTCAGAAAAACACCACTATACAATTGCAAGAAGAAGGGTGGGAAGAAGAAGCCATCTACTCTCATGGATCGTGGGGGACGAACCTGGTCTCCTATAAGAGATATATTGACGACCTGTTTTTTATATGGAGAGGTTCCCAAAATGATTTGGAAACTTTTTTAGAAGAAATTAATCAGAATTCCTGGGGCATACAACTAACTAGTAATTTTAGTACACGGAACATCAACTTTTTAGACCTGGAGATTTATGTTGAGGAAGGGGTTTTAAAAACAAAGATTTTTTTTAAAAAAGTAGATGCAAATAGCTACGTACTGTATAACAGTGGACACTACACCCCGTGGCTTAATAATATTCCCAAAGGGCAATTGCAACGGATACGAAGAAACTGCACAGATAAAAATATTTTTGAAGAACAAGCGAAAACTGTAATAAAGAAATTTTCCCAAAAAGAATACCCAAATGAATTATTACTCAAAGCCTATGAGGAGGTCAATAAATTAGATCAGGATGTTTTAATTCATAAAAATAGTAATAAAAAGAGTGGAGACAATACTCTTCAACCTCTAGTTTTAGATTTCAACAAAGACTCACAAAAACTCAAATGCATTGTAAACAAACACTGGCATCTACTAAGAAAGGATAAAGAACTAAATAATATTATTCCACAAAAACCGTTTATCACTTTTAGAGGGGCTACTAATTTAAAACAAATACTCACGTTCAATCACCCCAAAAGAGAAGTGCCAGAAACTTTTTTAAGTAATAATAAGAAAGGTTTTTATTCATGCGGGACATGTGTGGGCTGTAAATGTAGTGCAAATAGGACCCTTAAAGGAATTAACAAATTTAAAAGCAAACATTCTAAATACGAGTTTAATGTTAGGGATTTTATCACTTGTTTTAGCAAAAATATTATATATTTGCTGATTTGCCCCTGCGGATTGCAGTATGTAGGGAGAACGATCCGTCTGCTACACAAAAGGATTTACGAACATGTTAACAACATACGCAAGGGATTTGAGCTACATAGTGTATCCGCACATTTCAAAAAATATCACAATAAAGATCCGAGCGGACTAACCTTTGTAGGGATACAAGAAGTTAAAAAATCCTGGCGAGGAGGTGACCATATACAGCACATAGGTAGAGAGGAAATGAAATGGGTCCATAAATTGGGAACCCTGGAACCAATGGGTCTTAACATTGAATTTGATCTTTTTAATTTTTTATAAAGGATTAATTTTTTATAAAAGATTTTTTATGATGTTTCTGAACTTTACAATTACCTGTACTTCTTCTGTCTACAATGTTTTTAATCTATTTTACTCTATTAGTAGGATGTGGGACATTACAATATAGCTGCTACTACATCTGGTATGACATTTTCTATTTAATGGTATTATATATAAAATAACAATATATGGAGTTATTTTACATTTACTTGTATTTAGCTTGTGTTTATAATATTCTTGCATATTAAAATGTTTTAAATTTCCTATATAGGCAAGTGTGAAAGTGCTAGTATTACTAGCTTTTATATTTCTTCATTTTTTAACCTAAAAGTGCCGTTTAGGCGATATGCCCAAAACAATAGAGACTGGACGTTTTAATTATGGAGTCATCAGGTGACCCAGAACCAATAGACTTTCCTCTTAAGAAATCCACGCCCAGAAAGATCGTCATAAAACCAACAGGACAGCAGGATCCAACATGTGATCTGAGGAAGCCAATCTGGCGAAACGCGTCATCACGCACGACGTCACCACGTGATCGCTCCGAAACCCGGAAGTATTGACTCGAGGTGGTAATACCTATCAACCGGCGGATACAAACAGCACATATCGTGACCGCTGGACGAGGAGAATCATTTGGACTGGTGACTTAGAAGCTATTTTTATACATTTTATCACTTTGTGTGAATTATTTTTTAAAATTCTTTTCAAATAAAGTGCTTCAGAAGGATTTGTCTGCTGTCCTGAATACTAAAGGTCTCTGAGTCCTGAGATAAGAGGACTTCTGCCATCATAGTTAGAGCAGACTTTTACTGCTCTACTTTTGTAAGTGTGAATATTTCCCCTTACATATACTTTGAGTTTTAAAGACATATTACCCTATGATCTCTGTCTTTTTGTGTTTGTTTTACATATTTGCATAGCCCTGAGGGGTGATCCACGCCAGTGGCGTTAAAATTGTGAGTGTGGATTTGCTACCCCATTTTTCTTCACGTGTTGCACATTGCACATGCACTTTCAACAATAATATTAAGAATTATTATTGTATTGTACACTATTAAGTTATTTAAAGTCATAGCGCACCTTATTTTTCTTGCAATTGATAAATAACATCAACAGGATGATATATATGCAATTTACCCAATACTGTTAAAAAGATCTTGAGATTACAGTAAACCTCTAAAACAAAAGTATAAAGAATACATGGTGTAATCTGTAAAACAATGTTAAAACACACTATTGCAACAGCACTCACATTTAGTAGAGCTGTATCATACTCTATATGATACATCCAAGAGTGTCTATCCAGGAATCAATGTAACCTCCATGCAGGAGAAATGGAGAATAGGAAACTTGGATAGAGTAAAATATTTATTGTGAAATAATAAAATAAATATATCAAGATACTGGCAGGGTACAAATGCCTCTAAATATAGTTGAAAGTGTTTATTTCTGTTTAGCTAAATCATAACACAAACAGCCTTGTACATTGCAAGGATGTCCACGTCACATACATAGTATTGCACATGACCATATTTGCTCCTCCCTCTTCTAAGAAGACCCTATCCCTCCATCCTTCTATTCTAACAAGACCCCACCTATTACACCCCCTAGATTATTGTTAGAGTTATAATTCGTTATATGCTTTCACCATGTTGCTTGCATGCAACATCCATGTTATTAGCTAATAGTTGTCAATATTTGATTGGAACTTAATGATACTCCCCCTAGACTCCCCTTTATTGTGTGTTATTATAAAACCTTTGATCTGTTTAATAAAGATCGGACATTTTATAAATCAGACTCGTTGTATGTTTTGCATGAAGTGTCTCCATGTACTTTGGGTTTGTAATGGACTGGATGGAACTATACTATAATAAGTCCATGGTTGAAGTCTGGTGATCACCAAGGAGTATGTTCCAACAGTAGTGATAGGGACTGCTGAAATAGATCTCACTGCTAGTGTCCTGCAGTATCAGTACATATAAATCAAATTCAATTAGATAGTCTTGTTGTGCTAAATCCAAAGTGTAGTTCTCCTCCTTTTATACCCAAACTATTCCAGGTCTATGCAGACGTAATATCAGGTCGCATACACCACTTTTGTGACACACCAGCATTGCTTATCATTTAATTTCTAGAACCTTTACAGAAATTCTGATCTTTACATTTGTACAATAGTTTTAGGCAAATATTGAAATGTAAATGGCATCAAGTTACTGTTAAAATTAAGCTTAGAAATATGTTGCTAAAACAACATGTAACAAGGTTCATAAATGAACTACAAAGCAAAAATATAAATTAGACAAATGCATTAAATCATATATTAGTATCCATTTTATCTTATATATCATGAACATATAAAGATACATATAAAGTGCTTATTTTATTGTTATTTAAAGTTCTTATTTTAAACAAATATATATGAGAAACAAAAGATATTAATTAAACAGATCTAATAAAATATATGCAAATTGCAGCTCCACCATATATACCATAAGAATCTATGTATGCAAATACATATAAAGTACTTTTCCTGGCCAAACATGGCAGCATCACTTATGGGTTAACTCCTCCCCAGCTGTCAGGACAGGAATAATTAATCAAACAATTAAAGGGACACTATAGTCACCTGAACAACTTTAGCTTAATGAAGCAGTTTTGGTGTATAGAACATGCCCCTGCAGCCTCACTGCTCAATCCTCTGCCATTTAGGAGTTAAATCCCTTTGTTTATGAAACGGAGTCACACCTCCCTGCATGTGACTTGCACAGCCTTCCATAAACACTTCCTGTAAAGAGAGCCCTATTTAGGCTTTCTTTATTGCAAGCTCTGTTTAATTAAAATGTTCTTATCCCCTGCTATGTTAATAGCTTGCTAGACCCTGCAAGAGCCTCCTGTATGTGATTAAAGTTCAATTTAGAGATTGAGATACAATTATTTAAGGTAAATTACATCTGTTTGAAAGTGAAACCAGTTTTTTTTCATGCAGGCTCTGTTAATCATAGCCAGGGGAGGTGTGGCTAGGGCTGCATAAACAGAAACAAAGTGATTTAACTCATAAATGACAGTGAATTGAGCAGTGAAATGGCAGGGGAATGATCTATACACTAAAACTGCTTTATTTAGCTAAAGTAATTTAGGTGACTTTAGTGTTCCTTTAAGAATAGTCAATGTAAGCTCCACCCCATCCCCCAAACTCCCCAGTCTATTTTTCCTGTCCTAGCTGACAGGCAGGGATTTTTTGTGGATCCCACATAAAATAATTTTATTTTCTGGGCTCATTACCATGTTAAACGTAGTTCTACCAGGGGGAGTTCATAACTAGAAAATACAGGGGCCTTGTGTGAAAATTGCCCTGCTCTCCCCTCCCCCCATATGTCAACCCACCCTGCCACCCTCCTACCATATGTCTATCTTCCCCCTACCCCCACACATGCAAACAGATACACATGTAGACACACACACACACATACATACAAGCAAACACATACATACATACAAACACACACAGAGACACATACATACAGACACAGACAGACACACACGCACACACACAGACAGACATACACACACATACAGACACACACAGACATACAGACAGACATACACAGACATGCAGGCATACACACACTCTCATACAGACACACACACATATAGACATACTCACACTCATACAAACACACAGGCAGACATACACACACACACACACACACACAGACAAACAGACATGCACACACATACAGACAGACATACACACACACTCACAGACAGACATACAGATAGACATACACACACTCACACACACACACACACACACACACAGACAAACAGACAGACATATACACAGCAAGACATAAAGACAGACATAAACACACACACATACAGACATACACTCACATACAGACACACATACCTTTCCTTGGGGTCCAGTGGTGGCTCAGGCTGATGGGAGTCAGAGCTCCTACTCTGACTCCCTCTCCTTCCTCCAGCACAGCTCCCAGTGGTTGCTGGGAGGAAGTGACTGGGGCAGTCACTTCCTCCCAGCCTCTGACATCATCAGAGGGGGCCTTGTCATGCTGTTAAAGCGCTGACCGGGCCCCCTGGAATTACATAGCATCGGGTGGCCCTAACAGCATGGGCCCCTTCAATGCAGCCCCGATGGTTACACTGCACGGGCCGGGGCCGCATTGCTCAGCTGGCAGGACAAGGGCGGCCTGGCCTCCTGAAGTGACGGGCCCGGTTGCAGCTGCGACCCCTGCGACAACGGTAGTTTTGCCACTGAACAGGCTTTGTTGGCAGCACTAACTGGTTTGAGTTCCTTGTTAGCACAAGAGACTCCGCCGTGGGAATAATGTCTAATAAAATACCAGTTTATGCAGCAGGGCAAAAATAGCCTTCTCTCCCCCTTTTCTTTCCTAAGGAGTGTGGGAGGCCATCAACTTACCTTTGGTTGGAGCCTTCTTGTTCACATTTTTGGCGAGTTAGGTGCCCCTACTGGCTGGCTGTGCTCTGATTTCAGGTCCCCAGGATCCAAGATAGGGGGCCACAACTTCAAATTACCTTATTTAGGTTTTGGCAATTTTGCGCATGCGCGGTACGACGGTCGCGCTAAAACCCTAATGAGCATGCACCATATCTAGTGGTAGAAAAACATATTGCAGCATAGTAGTTTTACCTGGAAAATTTCAAAAGTTCAAATTCCTCTACCTTCTTCTCAGTCTTAACATTTTTATTTTTTCTCTTCTTTCTATATTTGTAGATTATTACCTCATATAAATTAGTTCCTTGTATATGATTTCTAATGGAAATTATATGAACTATTTTTGTTTTTGTTTTTAAAAGATGGCTTATTCTCCCACCTCCCTTAGGAGCAAATCTAGAAGAAAAAGGTGAGTCCAGTTTCAGGGGGGTGCATTGACCGCCTAAAAGTTCTAACATATGGCCCTGTCATTTCAGCCCTAGAAACTCCCATGAATCCTCTCCAATGAAAAAGAAACAAAAAACTAATCGCTACATGGGCTGTGGTTCTAAGGCCCCAGAGGGAAAGAACTTGTGTTTTCAGTGTATGGAAGATGTGACTGAGAGACAATCACATAGAAGCTCACCTCAAACAGATTTAAAAAAATATGTATTACTGATGCCATTGCTGAATGTTTTCAATCAGTATCCAAAGGGGCAACCAAAAGGTACAGAGAAGCTTCTGTCTCTTCAATATCCAGTATGAAACAACCTGAACTGGATTCAGAAGAGGATGAATACTATGAAGCCTGGAATAATTCAACCAGGAAAGTGAACAGGTTAATAGATTTAGGGAGAAGCACTTTGAAAATTCAAGAGGAAAGATCCAAAACTGCTGCTTCATATGTTTTCTTTGAAGGCTTAAGATCTTCCAGGCCTACATTCCCACTTAACTCTACCATTAGATAATGAATTTATTCAAAATGGGCAAAACCTGAAAAAAGACTCTCTCTTCAGACCAAAGTGTCAAGAATGTATCCATTCGCCCCTGAAGAAGCTAAACACTGGCAAACAATTCCTAAAATTGATGCTGCAATTATTCCGCTGGCAAAGAAAACTATGCTCCCTATAGACAGTATGGCTTATTTAAAAGAGTCCATGGAGAAAAGGATGGTTTCTAACCTAGTTAAACTCTATCTTGCCATTGGATTTGGACTACATCCAGCAGCAGCACTCACATCAGTAGCTAGAAGAGTGAAAGTTTGGCTTGACAACTTAGAAGAAAATATAGCCAGCAGAGTGAGCATAGATCATCTTATAAATTCTCTAAAAGAGGTTAGGCTGGCAACAGACTTTATGTCTGAATCAGCCCTGGATATTAAAAAATCTTTGTCCAAAAGCCTTGCCTTATCAGTGGCCTCTAGAAGAGCGCTCTGGCTCCACTCTTGGGGGGCGGACTATGCCTTCAAAGCCAACCTTTCTGCCTTACCCTTTCAAGGGGACAGACTGTTTGTGAACATTTTAGACGATGCTATACAAAAGGCCCCTGATGGTGAAAAGGATTTTCTCCCTAAACAAAAAGCCATTTAACATGTCATGGAGAGATAAGCAAATCAAAGAGAGGGCATATCGTCACAGCAAGTCATATAAGCCTGGAAGGGAGTACTCTAGACCCTCACAATTGAGGTTTCAACAACCCACCTCCTTCTCCATTAGAGGATCCAGAGGAATAGGATTCAGACAAACTACTAAAACTTTATGAAGATTGGATCACCCAGACCGGAATGGTAGGAGGACGTCTATAACTGTTCTTTCCAGTCTGGGCGGAGTTCATCAAGGTCAATTGGGTCCTGAGTATCATCAGAGACGGTTACAGAATAGAGTTCAAAGAATTCCCAAGAAATATCAATTCCATCAATCAACAGTGTCATCTGGAATAAAACTGAAGGCAATGAAGAGGTGTTTACAGCAATATACAACACAAGGAGTCATCACAGAAGTTCCTCATCAAGAGAGATACAGAGGATTCTACTCATATATTTCTTGTTTCAAAGCCCCAAGGAAAGTTGAGACTTATACTAGATTTGCAAAGAATCAACACTTTCCTCAAAAGCATGTCATTCAAGATGGAGTCAATTTCCTCTATAAAGTTGATACACTATGTCAAAGGTTCCATGGAAAAAAATAATTGGAAACCCCTGGTTTAGAGTGTTTTATTCAATGAAAACAATTATCTAATACATTGTGATACTGGACTGCCAACAAACATGTTTCCTGGAAAATCTATCTTTAAGGAGGACTCCTCAGTGAATTCCCTATAGCAGGCATTAAACACACACACACACACGCACGCACACACACGCACACACAAACCACACACACACATTTAACTATGGCATTTGATGTCTCACTAGTAGAATAACAAAATAATGGAGTACTCTGTGTATCAGTATTCAAAAGGGAAGATCCTAAAGAAAAGAAAGTTAATAGCACATCCATAGGGAATTCCTTGTGGCTTTTAGCTTACTGGTGTCGTTGCAAAGGAAAATAAAATAATTGTATCAGTTAGGCTGCTCCCATTTGAGCAACCACCATTCAACATACCACATGCAAATATCCTGCACAACAGAGACAGCACCCCAAAATCACTAATCATCTTAACATATATGTAAAAGGAAAATGGACCTTGTCTTAACCTGCAGTATTTAAATTAGGAAAGGGGGATCATTTGTTAAGGGTGAAATCTTAGCAAAAGAAAACAACAAAACTTCCCTAATAAACACAATTCCAAGGGGCAGATTACTCCTCCTTTTTTATATTCATGTGCATTATGAGTGTTGATTTCTCAAAATAAAACACGTAAAGCAATATATGTGTGTGTGTGTGTGTGTATATATATATATATATATATATATATATATGAAATGAGTCAAACCATCGTTTTATTGACACACTTCCCAATTATCTGTCTAAGGGGTAATTTTCAAAGTATCATTTGTTTCACCAAATGGATTACAAATTAATGTAACCTGCATTCTCCCCAATCTATTTCCCTCACATCAGAGTGTGATTAAAACTTGCTTGCGGATTCTAAGTAATGCCATGCAAATTAGATTTTGCCGTTATTAATGCACAACATTGCATTTATAATTATATAGTTGCATACAATGTACACTGCACTTTATTGAGAGATAATGACATTTTGAATAAGTGCATTATTAGTTTATTATTCTAAATTCTGGAATCAAGTCCAGAGCTTATAATAGAACAGGTAATGGGACAATGATGTATTTATTACTGCATGCACAGGCTGCTTTTCATTCATTAGTATTCCTGCATTTTACACAGATTCTGATTTCTGAACAGAAGGTGCCCATCCTGTGCCCTGCCAGCTGTTGTATACCCAGAATGATCAGACCACAGACTTGAGGCAAATATTCTACACACCTTTTCTGAGAACAGAACATTTCTGACACTTAGATTGTCACTATGCTGCATTATAAATGACATTTAAAAAAACAATAAGGGTGACAATTTTTAATTTTTTTTATTTTGGATAAACTTTTAAAATGATTTATGAAACATCAAAAGTCTGGAGAGTAACTCAAATAGCCTATCTATGTATTCTGCCTGTGTGCATTAATTAAAATTATAAACAGTGGTTATGGTCAATGTGCTCTAAAACACTCCCGTGTGGTGTCCCCTTAACCCACACCAAAACACTTTAACAAACACTAAAAAATGGGGTGGAGTAAAACAAGCAGTATATCAATACATATGTATATCAATGGGTTGTCTGAAAAATATAATGGAAGAAAGATAATGGTGCAAGTAAGTAAGTGCATTACCCATGTTTATTGGTAGAAGTGACATTGCTAGAATGCTAGGTAGTTTTATTGAACATGTGCTGTCTTAAACTACTAAACCATGCAGTAGACAAATATAAGTGTATCGAACATGGGTTCAGCTATCAGCCTAGCCTAACAGAAAGGGCAACTGGGCAAAGACATTCCACTAACACTTGTCCATACAACCTACTTCCAGACCTAAGGAAAAAATGATATCCTTATAACTATTAAAAACAAAGAAGAAAATTGTTAATATATAGTAAATATAGATGGATTGACCATCATTTAATATAAGACACAAAATTTAATTATCATTAGCAATGTTGCAGAGCCACAACTATTCTTAAAATGCTCAGGTACCACAGGTCTCCGGGCGTTTCCAATTTCTGTGGGACTATTACATTGTCCGGCTGTCCTGATTTTGTTACCAGGTGTTTAACATTGCACAGCACTCTTTGCATGGTCCTATATGTTGGGGGCTGGTCAGACAGGCTGTCAGATAGTCTGGCGTCATGCCCTTTCAGTGCCCCCATTATGGTTGTCTACAGCGATGTGAGTCTCAAGTCGTGCCTCTGGTGACACCCCTCAAGGATGTGTTTTTTTCAGAAGCCCACCCTTCCCATTCTCATACCTCCCAATGTTTGGAGATATGCTTCTCTAAAGGACTATTGCTAAGGCCTACCCTGATTTTATTTCCAAACCCAATTTCGGCCCCTCCTCTCCAGTATCATTTTACCCTCACTCGCTCAGTCGCACCATCCTTATGTGTGTCCTCAACCATTCATACGATAGTTTCCTTGCATACCACTGTTCCCACTCCTAAATTCTTCCTTTGCAAACAGGTACCAATAGTTTTGTTTTGAAGATGGCATGTTGTCACATATTTTTATATGATGACTCCATACATTTTGGTCTCATTTTGAGGCAAATGCTGTTGTATACACATGATGACATCTTAAACACATTTGTGCAGGCATAGTTTAATGTGGCATTATTGTCTCTACAAGTGGACAACATATCCTGGTTGAAGACCTGCCTATGCCTATATACAACACACTCCATGAGTCTGACAAAGTTGCAGAGGTGTTCCCTGGCATCCCTGTCTAAAGTTCCAGACCCTAAGGCATAGAGTCAATAAAGGTTGTTTAGCTCCATTTTGCTTTGAAATAAGTCAGTGGTCCCTGCTGCTGAGCTGGTAAAGACCACCACATATACAGAACTGGCTCCTTTCATGACACAATTGTGGCTTTCTAATGGATTCTCTTAAGATTTTCAGAAGTCCCCACAGTGTAACAAGCTGCTCCGTGTTTGGTCTGTGGGGACATTCATGATTGGCCATTGACATGTAAACATATTAGTCAGTTATTTTATGCTAGTTTCCCAATTGATAGAATGGGAACACCAGTAAGATTTTTCCCCCTAACAGTAATTCAGGCTCAGAAATAATCGATCATTAGCCTTCTGCTGTCCAGTATGAAAATAACACTTTGCCATCTAATGACTTGTATAAGCAGTTATTACTCAAGTAAGCTCTGGGAAAGAGGATCATTCTTAAATAGGCTCCCTAAGCACCATGACTAAATAATCATTGCATTAATTATGATGTAAAGAAAGATTTGGGTGCCATCTCCCAGTTTTCTGTCAAACTGTTTTTAAACAATTTGACAAAAAACAAGGCTCTTGGCATCATGCTCAAAATTTTTGGCCTGTTACTTAAATAATTATCTATCCAGAGTTATCAAACCTCACACTGGCATTCAAATATTAAAGAAAAAAAAAACAATAGCGTGTGAATATGTAAGATGGATTCATTATTTTATTTCTGTTTATGTCAGCATTGATCTTTCAATGTAACATAATTACTAATATTTTGTAAATTCTAAAAAAATATCAGTTGTAGATTTTGTTTTAATTGAATTGCTTAAGCCAGTTCTATCTGTGAGTGTGGAAAAGGTTTGCCTACTCGATTTAGTTTTTTTTTCAAAGTTTTGACGCACATTTCAGCACAAATATGTGAATTTATTTCCTCCATTACAGTTATTAAATGTATGACGTGCTAGTTTTTATCTAAATTGTACCCAATAGTACCATATTAAACACTCTACTTAGTTTGTTCTTATTATGCTTTGTGGGCTACTCTGCTTGATTTTTTTTCCTGTGTTGCTGACACATAGTAAAGATATTTCCATGGCTACATAAATCACTTACTGGATCACATATTTCAGCTTTTAAAATGATGCAATTTGTAGACAGCAGCAATGAGATATATGCTTATACATTAAAGGACACATTATTACTCTCAAAACACATTGACACTTTGAGTGCCATCGGGATGAGTTTCACATAGCCTCACAATGTGTAGCTCATCCCTCTGGCACTCGAACAGTGAAGCCAATTAAATTAAGTGGAAGTAGGTGTCTTCTATGTTTATCCTTCTGTCAGATCACATGCTAACATGATCAGTCAGTGTATCTGTCAGGATATCTTTCTAACTAGCTCAGGCTCTCTTCCTTCCTGACGTGGTAATACTACTGTCTTAATATACTGAGTTGTCGGATGTTAAAGGAACTGTCAGTGAACACAAAGATTTGTCTAGATAAAGCTATATTTAGTAAAATGCCAAGAGCCAAAACTTGAATTTGGCTGTTTACATATGAGAAGATCCATATTACAGCCAGGTAAACAAATTAATACAATGATAGACACATGCTGTCCTAAAATATGTTACGCATGCATACACTAAGTTAGCTTTGCACAGCTAGAAGGATGAGGTTTTTGGCTGCAGTGGAGAAATTTGGTGCTTTTTCCAAAATGTTATATTTTCTGTGATGAAAATGTTTTTGGGATCTAAAAATTAACTGATCTGGGGGTTTCCCCAGTTATAACTGATATATGTCAAAAATAAATCCATTATTAGTGGCTTTTGTGCCTATCATGTCCCTTTAATAAACACATTTTTCTTTCATATAAAGTTTGATTTTATTTTGACCTTACTGTCAGTTATAATATAGTGTTGTTGTCCCTCTTTTGTAAATATTGGCTTTTTTTTTGTTTCATATATTGCTATAAAATCAATGTTTCTAAAGGAAAGTGCTAGAATAGGTCTCAATTTAATATTTTTGGTATATTGGTATATTTCATATTTGGACAAGCTTTTAAAATGACTGAATATTTTTAAAATGTTTAAATATTTTGATTTAAAAAAAATATAGATTTTTTAAATATATATATATGATGTATTTGTGATATTTTAATTGTTTAATAAAATTATTTAAAAGTTTATTGAGGCCAAAATGTACCATTTTTATTGAGGCCATTCTCTCACATTGTTTTTATTCCACCTTTTCAGGTTTTTGTTACAAGTAGAGATTGCCCAGGTGTAATTAAACTGTGTACTTCATCTACATGTGTAGTAATTGCGACTAACTAGTATGTTTGCTAATGAGTGAGCAAATGTCAGGGCACAAAGTCCATTAACCCCTTAAGGACCAAACTTCTGGAATAAAAGGCGATCATGACATGTCACACATGTCATGTGTCCTTAAGGGGTTAAGCTGCTTGAGATGGTTGCCCAGTGGCTTGTGTCACTAATGTGCTGTGCTGTACCTGTATATTCATTTTTAGATGGACCACGATAAAAGTGTTATTTTTTTGTTCTAATTATTTAATGTGGTGCATGTTTTAATAATTTTTCACTTTACCATGAATCCCATACTTCCAAATAATTTGAGTGTTAAATTGTGCAACAGAAACACTGAGCTCACTGGGTTTATCCCTTAAACAGTAATATGATTATTATAACATTTTCTAATAAAGGTAGGCAGACAATGTAATATAGCAGCAGGAAATGCTAGCAGAATGCTTGATTGTATAGGGAGAGGTATTAGCAGTAGAAAGAGGGAAGTGCTCATGCCATTGTACAGAACACTGGTGAGACCTCACTTGGAGTATTGTACGCAAGTCTCTTATACTTTAGAGAGAGTTCAGAGAAGGGCTACTAAACTGGTTCATGGATTGCAGGATAAAACTTACCAGGAAAAGTTAAAGGATCTTAACATGTATAGCTTGGAGGAAAGACGAGACAGCGGGGATATGATAGAAACATTTAAATACATAAAGGGAATCAACACAGTAAAGGAGGAGACTATATTTAACCCCTTCACGACGGGTGACGGACGAGGTCCGTCATCCTGGGGATGCCCTTAACGACGGGTGACGGACCTCGTCCGTCACGCGGTAAAATTAACCCCAGATCGCCGCAATCGCGGCGATCGTGGGGTTAATGGTGCTCCGGTCTGCCTCTGCATTAGAGGCAGACCGGGAGCACCGGATCGGGCTGTCAGAGTACATGTGCCCGCTCTGACAGCATGCCAGAGCGGGCACATGTGCTCTCTATACTCACCTCCGCCTCCCTGCACTTCCGGGTTCAGTGTGAAGTGCAGGGAGACGGATCTTCAGTGATCCTGCCCCCTGGTGTTAAAAAAAAAAAGTTAAATTAAAATCCCACCCCCCCTTTACCCATATTAATAAAAAATTAACCCCTTCCCTGCCAATTGATCACTGACTACAGTGATCAATTGGCAGGGATTACATTTTAATATGATCTGATTTTTTTTTTTAACCCCTGAGGGTTAATTCTTTTTTTTTTTAACCCTCAGGGGTTAAATTTATTTTATTAATTAATTTAAATATTTTAAAATTATAAATTTAGCTAGCTGGGGAGGGTGGAAGTTAGTGGGGAATTGGGGGATTTAGTGTTAGGCTAACTAGGGGTTAACGTTAAAAAAAGTTTTAAAATAAGCTTTAAAAAGTTAAAAAATTAAGTAAAAAAAAAGTTTTAATAACGTTTAACCCCTTAACGCCGTTACGGCGTTCCATGCCGTCGCGCTTTAAATGGGCTTTAAAGCCGTTGCGGCGGCATGGAACGCCGTAACGGTTTAAGCCCCCAGGAGCCAGCAACTACTCACCTCCGCCGCGATCCTCTTCTGGGGGGCTGCCTGAGAGCCCAGGCAGCCCCCCTCCGGCAAATGAGGCCCCCGGGGGCCATGTGATCGCTCTCAAAGAGCGATCACATGGCCCCCTATAGCTGGCTATGGATCTGCCAGCAGGGGGACTGTTTGAAATATCAGACAGTCCCCCTGCTGGTAGGAGGTGTAAAAAAAATAAAATAAACATGTTTAAAAATAAATTAAATATATTTTAATATATATATAATATGTATATATATTATATATATAATATATATACATATTATATATATGTAACGTCATGCAACGTGTATTTTAATATTAATATAAGTATATAAATTAATATAAAAATACACTTAGAATGACGTTACATATATATATAATATGTATATATATTATATATAATAGATGTACATATATATATTATATATAAATACGTATAATTAAAATAATAAATAAATAAAATAATAAAATAAATAAATAAAATATTGAAACAAAATTTAATATAAATTATATATGCATATGTAATTTCATTCTAACTGTATTTTGTTATTAATATATATATATCGGTAACAAAATACACTTAGAATGACATTCTATATATATCTATCGTTGTATAAAATACAAATAACCGCAAATATATATATATAGATAAATACATATAATTACAGAAAAGATTACATTAGTATACACGTAGAATTTAAATACGTATAAACTCATATATATTAAAATTCTACGTGTATATTTAAATAATCTTTTAACGTAATTATGTGATTTGATTAATTAAAATTTGATTGACATGCCTGACAACACAGGGAGAAAGTGCAGAGAATTTAATTCGCAAGCACTATATTTGACCCTGTAACTCTCCAAGACACCATAAAACCTGTACATAGGGGGTACTGTTTTACTCGGGAGACTTCACTGAACTCAAATATTAGTGTTTCAAACTGGTAAATTGTATTACAACAATGATATTTTAAGTAAAAGTGACGTTTTTCGCATTTTTTACAAGCGAACGGCACTTTTATGGTCTATATTATTGTTGTAATATGTTTTACGGTTTTAAAACACTAATATTTGTGTTTAGTGAAGTCTCCCGAGAATAACAGTACCCCCCATGTACAGGTTTTATGGTGTTTTGGAAAGTTAGAGAGTCACATGTAAGGCTTGCATTTCATTTTTTTCACATTGAAATTTGCCAGATTGGTTATGTTGCCTTTGAGAGCGTATGGTAGCCCAGGAATGAGAATTACCCCCATGATGGCATACCATTTGCAAAAGTAGACAACCCGAGGTATTGCAAGTGGGGTATGTCCAGTCTTTCTTAGTAGCCACTTAGTCACAAACACTGGCCAAATATTAGTTTTTTGCTTTTTTCACACAAAAACAAATATGAACGCTAATTTTGGCCAGTGTTTGTGACTAAGTGGCTACTAAAAAAGACTAAACATACCCCACTTTCAATACCTTGGCTTGTCTAATTTTTCAAATGGTATGCCATTATGGGGGTAATTCTCTTTCCTGGGCTACCACACCGTCTCAAAGGTAACATTACTAATCTGGAAAATTTCAATTTGAAAATGGAACGTTCTATATTTGACCCTGTAACTTTCCAAAACACCATAAAACCTGTTAATGGGGGGTACTGTTGTACTCGTGAGACATCGCTGATTACAAATATGCGCATTTTTTTGCAGTAAAACCTAACAGTATTATGACATTCACAGCTAAAATGGCAGACGGAAATACAAATTTAAAAAAAAAACCTTATTTTCTCATCCTTTTTTTTATTTTATTCATAATAAATTATGTTCCATATATGAATAGTTAATGATAGATTAAAGCCCTGTTTCTCCTGAACAAAATGATATATAATAAGTGTGGGTGCATATAATTTGAAAGAGGGGAACTACGGTTGAACAGACATATAGCGCAAATTCCAGTTTTTGTTTACATTTTGTTTTGATCAGAACGTGCACTATTGACTCCGTCCTGAAGGGGTTAAGTAAAAAATAAAAAAAAAATAAACCCTTTACCCAGTCCAAATAAAAATTAACCCCTTGCCTGCCAGTCTATCACTGCCTACAGTGATCAAAATACAGATCACAGTATTATACTGTGATCTAATTTTTTTTTAACCCCTGACGATTAACTTTTATTTATTTTTTAACCCTCAGGGGTTAAATTAATTTAATTAACTAATTTAAATATTGTATAATTAAATATTTTGCTAGCTGGGGTGGGTGGGAGTTATGGGAAAATGGGGAATTTACTGTTAGTGCTGCTTACTGCTAGTTAGGGGTTAACGGTAAAAGAAAAAGCTTAGAAAAATGTTAAATCTGTAAAAAAAAGTTTTACGAAAGTTTAGGAAACTTTAAAAAAATGAATAAGCAAAACAAAAGTTTAAAAAATAGTTTTAAAAAGTAAAAAAAAGTTTTAAAAAGTAAAAAAATACATTTAATAACGCTCATTACCACTACACCTGGTACAAGCTAGCGGAAAAATGATCCCACGCTAAGGTTCAAAATATGCCTTTTGAAATACCCTGGGATGTCTTCTTTAAGAAATGGTATGGCTTTATGGGGTATTTGGATTATATAGCCTGGTAAAATACTCTAAAATGGGACATGGGCACAGCGTAAAAATGTAAAGTGTGAAAAAAATGGAATGGCTGTGTCCCAAATGTGCCCCTCCGATGTCCACATATACCTGGCAAAGGTACATACGGGGGTATTTTTGTACTCAGCCGACATAGCTGAGCAACATATAAAGTATTATAGAGTGGTGGTACACATAAGGTTTGCAAAATATACTGTGCAAACTCACTTTGTGTGTCAAAAAGGCAGAAAAAACGCTTATTACCACTACACCTGGTACAAGCTAGCGGAAAAATTATCCCACACTAATTTTCAAAATATGCCTTTTGAAATACCCTGGGATGTCTTCTTTAAGAAATGGTATGGCTTTATGGAGTATTTGGATTATATAGCCTGGTAAAATACTCTAAAATGGGACATGGGCACAGCGTAAAAATGTAAAGTTTGAAAAAAAATGGAATGGCTGTGTCCCAAATGTGCCCCTCCGATGTCCACATATACCTGGCAAAGGTACATACGGGGGTATTTTTGTACTCAGCCGACATAGCTGAGCAACATATAAAGTATTATAGAGTGGTGGTACACATAAGGTTTGCAAAATATACTGTGCAAACTCACTTTGTGTGTCAAAAAGGCAGAAAAAACGCTTATTACCACTACACCTGGTACAAGCTAGCGGAAAAATTATCCCACGCTAAGGTTCAAAATATGCCTTTTGAAATACCCTGGGGTGTCTACTTTAAGAAATGGTAGGCCTTTGTGGGGTAGTTTGAATTTAAAACTTACGAAGATGCTTGGAAATTGCACATAGGTCCAGCGTCAAAATTCAAAGTTCTGTAAAAACTGATATGGCTTGGTCTCCAATATGCCACTGTAGCTTCACAAAATAGTGCCAAAGACATTCATTGGGGATGTCTTTTTACTCAGAAGACTTAGCTGAGCATAATTTGAAGGTTTTGAACTTAGTGGCACATATGAAATATACAAAATGCCCAGCAAAAATGCAATCCGTATGTAAAAAAATGCACAAAATTATTTTTTACCACATACTTTGGCATATATTGGTGAATAAATGGGGGCATGCTAAGGCACAATATGCACCTTATGATATACCCTGGAGTGTCTACTTTTACAAATGGTAGGCCTTTGTGGTTTTTTTTTTGAACAGTCAAACTGTTATAATACCCCAAATGGAAGCATAGGCTCATTAAATCCGTCTCTCAAAATTCTACTGTGAATACTGAAAAGGACAGGTCTCCTGTATGGCACTGTAGCTTCACGAAATAGTGCCATAGACATACAATGGGGGTGTCCTTTTACTCAGAAGACTTAGCTGAGCATAATTTGGGGGGTTTGAACTTAGTGGCACATATGAAATATACAAAATGCCCAGCAAAAATGCAATCCGTATGTAAAAAATGCACACAATTATTTTTTACCACATACTTTGGCATGTAATGGTAAAAAAATGGGGGCATGTTAAGGCACAATATGCACCTTATGAGATACCCTGGAGTGTCTACTTTTACAAATGGTAGGCCTTTGTGGGGGTTTTTGAACAGTCAAACTGTTATAATACCCCAAATGGAAGCATAGGCTCATTAAATCCGTCTCTCAAAATTCTACTGTGAATACTGAAAAGGACAGGTCTCCTGTATGGCACTGTAGCTTCACGAAATAGTGCCATAGACATACAATGGGGGTGTCCTTTTACTCAGAAGACTTAGCTGAGCATAATTTGGGGGGTTTGAACTTAGTGGCACATATGAAATATACAAAATGCCCAGCAAAAATGCAATCCGTATGTAAAAAATGCACACAATTATTTTTTACCACATACTTTGGCATGTAATGGTAAAAAAATGGGGGCATGTTAAGGCACAATATGCACCTTATGAGATACCCTGGAGTGTCTACTTTTACAAATGGTAGGCCTTTGTGGGGGTTTTTGAACAGTCAAACTGTTATAATACCCCAAATGGAAGCATAGGCTCATTATATCCGTCTCTCAAAATTCTACTGTGAATACTGAAAAGGACAGGTCTCCTATATGGCACTGTAGCTTCACAAAATAGTGCCAAAGACATACAATGGGGGTACCGTTGTACTCAGCAGAAGTAACTGAACACATAATAACACTTTGTACAGGAATAGCACACAACAACTTTACAAAATACACATGAGAAGTTCTTTGTTATACGTTTGTGTGCGAAAACCCCCCAAAAACACAATTTTACTCCAATATTTAGCAGAGGTTGGCGGTAAAATGGCTACGTAGAAAGTGTCAAAACAACCTTAGGTAAATAGCCTGTGATGTCTACTTTATATAAATATATACTTTTGTGTGGCAATTTTGTTTTATTTTATGGCTATTAGGCTTACAAGACAAACATACCAAATTCTAAAATCACTCCATATTAAAATTTTATTTTACTCCTTGTGCTTTGTGACCTGTAACTACCAAAAAAAACTTAAAATCCCAGACACATTATATATTCTGTAAATCAGAGCAAATAAATGAATTTATTTTTAATTACTTTCCTTAACCTGCACTAATTATGCACACATTATGATTGCAAAAACTGTAAAAAAAAAACAATATTTTTCATTTTTTTTGCATTTTTCTGTATTTTTTTTATAATAAGTAAGCATTTATATATTTATATGTTATATCAAATTAAAGCCCTTTCTGTCCTTTAAAAAACAGTATATAATATGTGTCGGTGCAATAAATGAGAGAGATGCAAATTGCAGTTGAATGCAAACAGCAAGAAAATGCAAAAATTGCTTGTGTCATTAAGCGTAAGTCAAGCTTCTGAAGCTCTGTCCTTAAGGGGTTAAAAGAAGAAAATCAACCACAACAAGAGGACATAGTCTTAAATTAGAGGGGCGAAGGTTTAAAAATAATATCAGGAAGTATTACTTTACTGCGAGGGTAGAGGTTAACACAGTGAGGGAGTTTAAGCATGCGTGGGATAAGCATCAGGTTATCCTAGACTTAAGAAAATTGGGCATACTAGATGGGCCGAATGGTTCCCATCTGCCGCCACATTCTGTGTTTCTATGTTACCAAAATATGAAAAATTCCCCAGTTACAATTTGTCAAATTAGAGCACCACAGGGAGTGTAAGCCCCATGCTCCTGTTCAGCAGTCTACACTTTGTAGTCTGGAGATTCAAATCTCTAGGAGTTCTCCACATAAGATAATGCATGAGTCAATTTTAGCAACTGAATTCACAACTGAATTAACTACTGATACCAGCAGAAATTCAAAAAATATAGTTTATTATCTGCACTCAAATTTTTGGGGGAAACAGAAAAGCTACTTATTATTTTATCAATAAAGTTGATGTTTTGCTGTATTTATTTCAGGTTGTTAATTTTTCATGTGGATGGATATTTAAAGCAGTAATTATATAGTATTTGTACTCATATGTAAAAAACAATATTTTTTAAATGAACTCTTGGGCACCATATTAACTCCATCGGAATTAAGCTATGGTGCCAGAGCGGGGCCTGACTGGCTAGCCAAGCGGACGCACATGGCATGAGCTCCTGAGCTATATCGGGGGAAAACACAATTGAATGCAGCCGAGCAGCGGGTTTTCACCGCAAAACCTACGGGCTGAACAGGGGGGACTGTGCTGATCCAAACGTGGAACCGTCCGGGTCATCAGCTGTTACCCTACGGCGGCCTACAAGCTTATCAGGCGCCGGAGAGACTGCCGCTCTCCGGTGCCGACTTCCGATACTTACAGCGGACACCTGCATCCCCCCCCCCCTTTGGACCGGGGGGGTTATCCCGGTCCCGGGAGACCGTCCCCGACTACACTCACTGCATCTTGAGTATCACAGCAGAGCAGCATCCAAGATGGCAGAGCGCGAAAGCAACCTCACTACTGAGGCCTACCTAGCAGCCTCTCAAGCACGGCTGAATCTAATCTTTGAAAGGTTTTGGGCACAATTGCAGGCACGGCAGGAGGTCACACCAAAACGCCACTGACACACAGCTGAGCCTGCGATATCGCAGACCTACCTGCACAATCCTGACAAGCACCCAAAGCCACCAAGCACACAGATGAACCTGCGGCGCCCTCGCAAGACAAAACCGCAATCAATGAGGAAACGTACGCCTGTCACCCCACGGATGATTGCAAAACCCAGTGGAAAGAGCGTGGGGACAGGTGGCAAAGACAGAAGCCAAGCCAACAGGACCCTGACATGCACAGCCCCACAAGATGGCGGACCTGAGTGCAGGAGCACTACGAGGCACCCAGACACGGCACAGCCTCACGTCCTTGCGAGAGATACAGACCAGCATGACACATACCCACTGCAGAGCGACCAATGACCTCCCCACAGACTGGGCATTGGATGAATGGGCAAGAAGCCCCGGACTGTCTTTCGGCGTTGCAGACCCGGTTTAACCTGGTGGACTCCCGACATGAATATGCTTGCTTATATGCCCCTTGCATGCCTCCACTTTAACTCTGCCTCTGAGACTGATGCCTGGACACGTTCCCTACCTAACACCCAGAGCAGCAAACTACTGAGTTTTACATGCTAGATATCAGTAACATGCTTTTGCTACGCATTACCTCCTTCGCTGCAAACTCTCCATGCTTTGCACAACATCATAGCAGTACCGGTACATCTTCCTCACCTACACTGCGCCTAGGGGCGCACTGACAGTACTCTTCACAGCTTGTTTACCTAAAGTACCGCCTGCTATATTGTCATATATACCTACAGATTTAGCTTGTTTGTATTGAATTGTAAAGAGCGCAAATCCTGATATGTTGCTCTATAAAAATCGGGCTGTTTTCTCTCTCTTTTGATTTATCTATCTATTTTTCTCTCTTTTTCACATGCAGACCAACTGTTAACATATGCCTTGTTATAATCTAGTCAATGCTATAGAGGCAGGGTGAGCTCACTCGATATATTCTGCACATCTAGGTTCGCTCCCATCAGACAAGCTTAATATGCATAGATTATTTAAGATAGGAACACTTACTCTGCAAAATCTTACTCTTTAAAAATTGTGCTGTTTTCTTCACATGCTGACCAACTGTTAACTAATGTTTTGCCATGAACTTGTCACTGCTGTTGGGGCATGACAAGATAAATTGTTATACTTTCATGCACTCCAAAAATAAAGAATAAAAAAAAACAAAAAAAAAAGATATGGTGCCAGGAGGTCCCTGGAGCCAGTTTACCTTTAGTGGTTAAATCATTCATTAATGGTTTAACCTAAAATTCTTGAACCCAGCACCGTTTTGCTTTGCTCCTGTCCTGATATCAGCCAACTGTTTGACCCATAAAGGCAGGCCGGCACCTGGGACCTCCTGGCACTTAACAATGTAATTCCAATGAAGTTGTTATGGTGCCTTTTGTGTTCCTTTAAGAATTTTTATTTTATGTTCAATAAACAATCCTGCATTTTGTCATTTCCATCTTTCTCCTCCAGGTGTTTTAAACATCCCAAAGACTCTTGGTCACGGATGTACAACTGATTGGATAATTTGGATTTTTATTGATATTTTCATGTTTTAGATTCAGCAACAGTTCACAAACCTCACAATTTCATAATGGTAATATACAGATGTGCATGGTGTTGTAATAAGGGAAAGGAAGATTGATAAAAGTACACTCCTAAACTTTCTTGCAGCTATTTGTGTGCTAATGTCCTTGTCTCTCTCTCTCTCTCTTTGGTTGTTGAAAGTAGATGATGGTTTAAGTCCATTAGGAACATTTAGATTCATTTTCTTTCTGTTTTTCTTTTCTCCCATACTCCAAGTTGTTGGAATGATACTAGATGATATTAGAAATACTTGCCACGGTGATCTATGTTCTTCCATATTCAGTCTAATTCTTCAGTCTTTCTTGGGATGCTATCATATAAGAAAAAAAAACTCTTGTTTGTGGAATGAGTGAGGTGAAAAACTGCTCTCTAGAATTTCTTGTTAAGGTTCCATGATGTTTAGACACAAATTAAACAGTGTGTGTTATCATCCTGAACAGTAAAAGCATCATACGGTTAGTGTCTGCACCATAGAATACATATAGCATATTAAAATGGAGTCACATCTGAATGTATAAAATGACTCAACAGACAGTATTATTTTTTCCACTATTAAGGGATCCAAGTTTTATGCTATATATCTATATACATTACTCCGCCTCCTGGGTACTAAGATGATTTGAAGGCAGTCCTGCCACGTATTTGTAATGCTTACATGAATATATGTGGAACACAACTGCAGATAACTCAGGATTTAGATTAATGACTAGGATAGTAGAGAATAGTACAGGTACTGTATCTTTAATTCAGTGGTGGTTTGTTTAAACGGAGTAAGCAGCTTATGATAGGTATGCAGTATAACAGAAAGCAATTTACCAGTCCATGGAATCAAGTAATTAAGATTTGTAGGTTGCAGCAGGTAAGAGTTAGTTTGGAGTGAGAGGTAAGCAGACTTGAAAGCAGGCAGAATCCAATACGGTTGATATTATTACTTAGCTTTTAAATGGAGGAAGTCCAGGTTTGCCTAAGTTCTCCTCCGGGGAGGAGAGAGTTTTTTAGCAGTAAAGAGAAGGTCCTTTTACATTCCGTGGTCGAGGTGAGGAGAGAGTGGGGCAACAGTTTCCAGTCCGGGTTCGATACACAAAAGGGTTTGAAGATACTTGCTTGCCGGTTTTGATATTCGCGGTAAGGCTTTTCAATAATCCAGCGTTGTGAATCTGGCGCGGTCTCCCTATGTAGCGTGGAAGTGTCAGGGTAGCGGTAATGCCGGCAGTTAAGACATGACAGTATTGCAGGTTTGTGAAGCTGGCAAAATGCAGTATTTGCTGTGATTGCGTCAGTTATATGCCAATCCAATTCTGCATTATTAAGGCTGTATTTTGTGTTATTTGTTGTGCTGTGATGTATCAGTCTGTGACTGTTACGAAGATTTGACTTGAGATCACTGTTTCGCTCTGCCAAAGCAGTTATTCCAAGTGTGGTATATGTTGCCATTGCCATTATTGAAAGATTGCGCTCCTTGGCACATTAAAAGTAAATGCTGTTTTTTGACAGATGATCCTGTATTTTTGGCACTGATTTTTTGGCCTCCTTGGAACTGCCAGTTGCCTCATTACGTACTTACTTTAAAAACTTAAACATTCTGAATTGTCTGACCCCTTTTAACTCCATATTTGACATCTGCCAATTAATATAAAATCGTTCACCTTCCATTTGTTCCTTTGTAATTGCGATTTAATTACTCCTTGTTTATGTCTTATTGTTGTTATTTCATCCATACGCCTATAGATCAATTTTGTGGAATTTTTTGGTGCCAGTTACTCATTTGGAGTAATATATTTGATTCAGTCTCCAACTCATGAATACTCTCCTCTCTATTTGGATATTGTCTGAGTAACCTCTGATTTGCTCTATTTGAGTTTTTTTACAGTTTGTTTCTATTTTACAATTTTAAATTGGTCTAATCATCATTTATCTTGCTTTTGTTTTTATCGTGATTGGATCGTGTTATTGCATCTATTATATTTTGTAATACAAATTTGTTTGGGGGAAGACTATTTTTCCTAGGAAATACATTAGATAACGAGGAGAAGAAATGGTTAATATGTTTGTTATTATATATTTTAGGAGATGTTTTCTAAAAATAGTATTTGAAGTTTCATCTTTAAGCATGGGTTTGTCAGTGGTAGATACATGATATATATACACTTTGATGTTTTAATCCATTGTCAAGTATGTTATAACATTAGGCCACTTTACATGACTATATTACGAACGTATTTTTTATTATATGTAAATAATTAACCAATCAATATACCTTACTATGAGTTAAGTAGCTTGTTTTCAATTTAGTTTGCTGAGGACTTCATAGTTTGAAATATAGATGTGTGCACCATACATTGTTGGTTACCTGTAAGGATAAAGTCTATAATCATTTGGTGGATTTTATAATAAACTTAGGTGTTTTTGTTCAATAGGTTTCCTGACTGAGAACAACTGAACTTCTAGTTATTGAGATCCTTATAGCAATAGGCACCTCTCTGTGGGGTATTTACTCCACTGACATTAGAGATATGCCTTAAAGCTAGTTGCATAATATTACGAGATGAGTGAAATTTCTCGGTACGTGGATTAAAGGGCAATTGAAGCTACTGAGGTTTCTTACCCTTGTTTTTATTATTCCATGGCTTTTATGATGGATACTGACGCTTGTCTAGAGAAACAGGTGAATCTGGCTCATCCAAACTTGTATGATGTGCAGATAATCTTCTGTGGGTTTCAGGGGGAGAGGAGAAAGGGAATAACTGGAACACAAACACATAAAAGAATAATATGAGAATTATTAAAGTGCTAAAAAGGGGGAAGGCTTGAGGAGATTGAGACACTTCGAGATGACTAGTCTCAAAGTATGTCAGCTAAAACATTAGCCGAAAAACTAGGTGTCAGTATTTAGTCTTATTTACTATCTATTGTGACATACATTTGTGTATTCCTACGTTTATTTCAGCTTTGTTTTTTTGATACAATTATTACCTTGTAATAATTAATAATAATACATTTTTTGTTTAAGGGGTCTGTCACTATACCACCAGGCTTTTAAGCTACATGAATACTAATTGTTTTTATTTTACAACTTTCCAGGTATGTTATTCATAAATCCAGTGTAGGTTCAAGTTAATGTGGAAAGATCTGTCCTCCATAGGTTTGTTCCAAAATTTAGCAAAAACTGCCAGCACAAATTATTCCTTTCTCCTAAGTAATCTGTGCAGTCATCAGGTTCCAAAATCACTCTCTAAATTGCCTCCATTGTGCCTGAAATATCTTCTTTCATTGTGCCATTCAGGTCTTGTACCAATCTTTTTATCGTGTTTTTTGATCCTGGCTTGTTTACTTCCATGAGACTTTATCCTGTATCTATGTCAGTAAGAAAGGCAAAAATTGGAAACTTGACAAAATCCAAAATGTATCGTGTCAGAACTATGTCTAACCTTTTGAAACATGGGATCTTCACTGATCGCGATATAGTAAGAAAAAATAGGAAAATAAGAAAATAAATGTGTATGCATGCCAAGTGTGCCATTTGTCATTGGTTGGAGGAATAAATAAGTGGATATTTTGTCGACAGTATTTCTGTTTTAATGACTTTATCATTTTGAAGCATTCGTAAAATAAAATCAATAAAAATGTATCCCATGACAGTGTTTGGAGATACTTATTGTAAAGCCTTGAAATTCAGCATACATATGGTGCATTTGCCAAAGTATTATTCTTTGTTACGGTTGCATTTATAGAATGCAGAATTTACACAGTTTAATGGACCATTTTCATGCTATATTCACAAACATATGTATGTATGGATGGATGAATAGGTTAGAAAGGAAACACTTCCATAGCTACATCAGGCTATTCCCATGCAAAAGGGCAGTCCAGATATAAAACAAGTGGCCCATTTTCTTAGGATGAAAGACAGGACCTCCAGATATATGTTTTAACATTTCATTGACCCTGTTAGTGAGTTATTGGTTTTATTTCTCTAAATACAATAAGTAATGCATCCACATCTATATTTACTCTTGCTTTTAGGACAAGTCCCTAAATGATTTAAATTGAGCAAAATCATGCATAAGGGATATTTATCCCGAATTAACAAAATTTACTAACATGTAATCTGCTGTGTTACCATTAGCAAGCTCATTAAAATGCCCCCAAGTATATTAAAAAAAAATAAGCTCTCTATTTTAATGAGGCATGCATTCATCTTTATGGTGTTTTAAGATTGGTAGGTAGTAAACTCATGCAAAAATGTGTTTGGGCCAATTTGACTGAATCAAGCAGATGGACAGAAAATGCTATACTCATACATTTTAGTAAATATGGCAGTTATAGATAAAATTTTTTTGTAAATAATGACTATTTCAGATGAAAACAAATGACTCCCTCTTAGAAACATACTTGTATGGAAACCTTGGTTTATAACCAAGGAAATCAAAACAAGTAATCCATATATTACTTTACATATCATAATGGCAATATTTTGGATTATTTCCTTTGATGCTACCTTGTGTCACCTTCAGGCAACATTGTTTTTGCTCTTCTCCAACACACATTAATGGTCACCCAATAACCTCATCTTATCCAACTACCATACAATCTTACAATACTCTACATTTGATTACAACCATCTAATATGTACTCTTATCCTGTCTTTCAACATCTTTTCCATTCAGAAGGCACTGCAAACCCAAAGACCATCTCTATAGAGTTAAGGCAATTTAGTAATCTACTCCAATAATTGGTTTGTGTATGTGGATTGTGATACATTATTTGCAATTTTGTAATTATTTGTATGTGTGCATATATATATATACACACACACACAGTATCACAAAAAAGTGAGTACACCCCTCACATTTTTGTAAATATTTTATTATATCTTTTCATGTGACTGACACTGAAGAAATTATGAACCTCTGCTACAATGTAAAGTGGTAAGTGTAGTAAGTAAATGTCTAAACCGTTGGCAACAAAAGTGAGTACACCCCTAAGTGGAAATATCCAAATTGGGCCCAAAGTGTCAATATTTTTTGTGGCCACCATTATTTTTCAGCACTGCCTTAACCCTCATGGGCATGGAGTTCACCAAAGCTCCACAGGTTGCCACTGGAGTCCTCTTCCAGTCCTCCATGACGACATCACGGAGCTGGTGGATGTTAAAAAACCTTGCACTCCCCCACTTTCCGTTTGAGTATGCCCCACAGATGCTCAATAGGGTTTGGGTCTGGAGACATGCCTGGCCAGTCCATCACCTTTACCTTCAGCTTCTTTAGCAAGGCAGTGGTCATCTTGAAGGTGTGTTTGGGGTCGTTATCATGTTGGAATACTGCCCTGCAGCCCAGTCTCTGAAGGGAGGGGATCATCTGCTTCAGTATGACACAGTGCACGTTGGAATTTATGGTTCCCTCCATGAACTGTAGCTCCCCAGTGCCGGCAGCACTTATGCAGGCCCATACCATGACACTTCCACCACCATGCTTGACTGTAGGCAAGAAACACTTGTCTTTGTACTCCTCACCTGGTTGCCACACACGCTTGACACCACCTGAACCAAATATGTTTATATTGGTCTCATCGAACCACAGGATATGGTTCCAGTAATCCATGTCCTTAGTCTGCTTGTCTTCAGCAAACTGTCTTCGGGCTTTCTTGTGCATCATCTGGGATGGCAGCCATG
This sequence comes from Pelobates fuscus, assembly GCF_036172605.1. Classification (NCBI taxonomy): domain Eukaryota; kingdom Metazoa; phylum Chordata; class Amphibia; order Anura; family Pelobatidae; genus Pelobates; species Pelobates fuscus. Next base: position 149,509,454 of record NC_086320.1, on the reverse strand, counting down.
CAGACCAATTGTATGCAGTGTGTGGCGTATGGTCTGAGCACTGACAGGCTGATCCACCACCCCTTCAACCTCTGCAGCGATGCTGGCAGCACTCATACATCTATTTCCCAAAGACAAACTCTGGATATGATGTTGAACACATGCACTCAACTTCTTTGGTCAAGAGGCCTGTTCTTTTTTTTTTTTTTTAATTCTTTATTTTATTGTGCATGGCAAGAAAAATACAGTGGTGCAGGAAAAGCCACAACAGCAATCACTGCTTTATCTGTCAACATATATGAACAATATCGTGGCAAGTCGGAACATAGCACATTTTGTCATTTTATGTAATGTAGTTTCCTCGAGTTATAGATCAACTTGTCAGTTATGAGTGAATATTCATTAGGTACACAGTGTGATTGTTTGACTGACTATGGTATTAAATTTGAAAGTTACAACCTTGTTAGAGTAGGTTTGAGTTTCCACCAGGCATAGCGCGCCATCGGCATCCCAATGCAAGAAATCAGCACCAAAGTGGCGTTAATCTTTAACATCAGCTTAAACATTAACATTAGCTTTACTATTAGCTTCAACATTAGCTTTAACTGTAGTTCTATCAGAGAGGGTGTGTGCGTGTCGATGTCTGCCACCACCGCGACACCAGGTGGGGTTAGCTAAGGTGTATGTAAACTGTGTGTGCCTTAATAATGTCATAGCCTCACAGGCCAGGGTCACTGCCGGCTCCGGCCATTACCCAGACAATGAAAAGTTAGCTTCCCCAAGATGGCTACAGAGTCCCAAAGTCCCGTTGCTGAATGCATCAATTGAGGTCCGCTCCCATTATTTCTCCTGGTTGTTGGGTGAAGTCGAATAGGCCGCACCGTCCCCTCCGGTTCTTTCTGCCTCAAACTCGGCCCCCAGCCGTTGCCACACGAGCCTGCCACGTCGTAGCTCCGGTATGTATTCACTGGGAGGCGAAATGTGGCCAGAATCCATGCTAGAGTCGTGTCCAGGCGAGGAGCCCAAGCAAGGCACGTCTGATCGCCATGAGTGTCAGGCCCAGCCCCAAGAGGCCTGTTCTGAGTGGAACCTGTACTGTGAAACCGCTGTATGGTCTTGCCCACCATGCTGCAGCTCAGTTTCATGGTCTTAGCAATCTTCTTATAGCCTATGCCATCTTTATGTAGAGCAACAATTCTTTTTTTAGATCCTCAGAGAGCTCTTTGCCATGAGGTGCCATGTTGAACTTCCAGTGACCAGTATGAGAGAGTGTGAGAGCGATAACACCAAATTTAACACACCTGCTTCCCATTCACACCTGAGACCTTGTAACACTAACGACACCTGTAACGAATCACATGACACCTGGGAGGCAAAATGGGCCCAATTTGGACATTTCCACTTAGGGGTCTACTCACGTTTGTTGCCAACAGTTTAGACATTAATGTCCGTGTTGAGTTATTTTGAGTAAACTGCAAATTTACAGTGTTATACAGGCTGTACACTTACTACTTTACATTGTAGCAGAGTGTAATTTCTTCAGTGTTGACACATGAAAATATATAATAAAATATTTACAAAAATGTGAGGTGTGTATATGTATATATATGTCTTCTTCCTCTGCAGAGGAAAGACGAGACATGGGGGATATGATAGAAACATTTAAATACATAAAGGGAATCAACACAGTAAAGGAGGAGACTATATTTAAAAGAAGAAAAACTACCACAACAAGAGGACATAGTCTTACATTAGAGGGACAAAGGTTTAAAAATAATATCAGGAAGTATTACTTTACTGAGAGGGTAGTGGATGCATGGAATAGCCTTCCAGCTGAAGTGGTAGAGGTTAACACAGTAAAGGAGTTTAAGCATGCGTGGGATAGGCATAAGGCTATCCTAACTATAAGATAAGGCCAGGGACTAATGAAAGTATTTAGAAAACTGGGCAGACTAGATGGGCCGAATGGTTCTTATCTGCCGTCACATTCTATGTTTCTATGTTTCCTTCAACTTGCTACTCTATTCAAGCACCTCAAGGCTCATTTTTATCTGTATGATATGCTAGATTCCCACACACAAACCTCTCTGATACACAATTATACTGAAAAGTTCTACTAAAGAATCCTGTAGCTTCAAATAAAAATTAAAAAATGGTTTGAAAGTATTACCAGCCTCTTGTTCATTTTTGTTATTGCTTTTGTCTTCGGCCTTTTCTTTCACATATAAGTCAACATTGATTCAACCCCACATCCTTCACACTCAAATGAATTTTTGGAAATCTTTTCCATTATTACAGTACTGGGACACTATAGGCCCCCCGATCACTAAATCACAGAGAAACTGCAATCTTAATATTGCAAGGTTAAGAATGCCTCTATTGGCTGTCTAGCAGCCAGCTATTAGAGGCGCTTCCTGCTGTTTCACAAAGTTTAACTGAGCATGCGGATGTCCAGCGTCTTCAAAAAACCCCAGTGGAAAGCATTGATTCAATGGGGAAGTATTAATGCACATGTAGCACTCGCCGCGCATGCACATTAGGTTTTCTCTCGGTTCTGACATTGGAGGAGGCAGAGATTAAGCCAGTGCCAAAGGGACTTCAGTGCTGGAATAGGGTGTTTTTAACCTTTTCATTATCACTGGTGGAGTGGGAACAGAGGGACACTATAGTGTTATGAATACAGCTTTGTATTCTAAACACTATACTGTTCCTTTCATCTAACATAATGGTCTCACATTGTGAATCATTATTCAGTCATATATGCCTTCATTCCAGTTCCAGTTTTCACTTACCATGCTACGATCCTCTGCTTCCTCAGCTTCTACTGCTTCATCAGCTTCCTCAGCTTCTACCGCTTCTTCAGCTTCATCAGCTTCATCCCCATGATGATTCTCATGATTGTCATTATTTCGCTCATCTACTTCATCTTCCTCTCCTTCATCTACATCTGCACCATCATTTTCTTCTTCATTCTTCTCCTCTTCCTCTACTGTTTCAGCCACTCTCTGTGGATACAAAGCATAACTGAAATGTATTTGCACAAAACTAAATTCTGTTTCACTTTGTGCTCAATTACATTTTATGGATTCCTATAAATATTAATTTGGAAGAAAACATAGCTGTTTCTGCATTAAGAAAATATTTAAAGTTGTTATGTTAAATCAGAAAAGTTCCCTAAGAATGCTATGCTAGGAATATTCATCTACAATCTTATTTGTTCCTCAATCATTTTAAACACTCTCAGATGTGTTAACTGACTTGTATTAGCTGCTCTAAATTGGCCTCTGAATTGCAACGTCCAAAATTCCACCCCAAATGAAACCCTTAATTAAGAGATTTAGATGACCTTATGGAGAACTGCAACATATGTATTAATTCAGTTCATAGCACTTCCGTGTAAAAAAAAAATAAAAAAAAAAAAACACTAAAAAGGTCTGAATGACATGCAAATATGGAATTTGTAAAATTACTAAACACAAAATTATCAACACAGTTTCTTGTTTTTTTTATTTTCCAGTGTACATTCACTATGTTTACTTATTAGCCTCACAAGCTCCTACTTCAAGATAGCAAAAATCCCAGTGTCACACAAAATTGTGGGATACACTGGGAGGAAGCACAAAAGTATTATAAGTAGCCCAAAAAAAAACTTGAAATTTTTTTCTCAGTGATACAAAAAATAATGGTCCACTCTAAAAGAAAATATAAACAGACCTTCTACCTCTCTTTTTAAATACCCTCGTCCCTAACTGTCCAGTGGTGGACACCACCCACCTCTTATAACCCTGTTTTAATACTGTTATATTTATATATTTTCTTTTTAAGTGGACCATTATTTTTTGTATCATTGAGAATAAAGTTTAAGTTTTTTTTTGGCCACTTATAATACTTTTGTGCTTCCTCCCAGCGTATCCCACAATTTTAGGTGACACTGGGATTTTTGTATTCATTGTCAGTAGTTTAGATCCAGGGTTACCCCCTAATTGGAAGCACTATTTAGGTGACTTTTCTTTTGATCTGGGAGGTGCAGGGGGAGTGGTCTAAACATCTTGTATCACCCTAGGATATCCCTTTGGGGTGGGACAACACTCAATCAATTTTATAATTTATCATTTTGGTTCCTTCTTCAAGGTGCCATTGGAAGTTGGTGTGAGGTCTAATCAGAGCTAGTCTACAGTAAGGAGTTACAGTTTAGCAGAAGTCTGGCAGGCCTCTTATTTAAAGTAGGACCTCATTAAATTTCTTTCTCTTCTTCTGCTGTGCTGTATTATTTAGGTTGTTTTTAAATAATAGTTTCCTCTTGTCATACCATCAGTAAAATTGCATTTAAAGTAAGCTACCGGTAATCAACTGGATTTTGTGTCTATAAATCTCCGCTTTGCATTCCTTGGAATTAAATTAGCAGGGTTATTTACTAGAAATAACTCTAGAAATATAAAGTGAATTAAACAAATTAGCCAAATTAGCAAAATTCTCCAAGTCCGACTGTATTAAGATAGTGATTTAGAGGACAATAATATCTAAAGGGCCAGATAAGCAGGGCATGAACCCAGATTAGAATATAACAATACCAAGAACTTTGAAACATCCAGCCCAAAAACGTAAAATATTAAAACGTAACTTTTAATAGTTTAGAATAAAAAATAATTTTAAAGAAATAATATCCATTAAATATAAAATGCTTTATGTAAAAAACCTCCCACAATTATCAGATAACCACACTAATTGATATCCAAGTGTAGCCAAAAATAACAGCAAATAACTTGAGAGGTAGAAACACAATAAGTACTGGCCAGGTTTGGGCTGTCAAATAGTAAAAATCAAGAATTTAAGGGAGACAAGGTTAAAGTAGGAAAAAAAGGAGGAGGGGGAAGGAGGGGCTTAGGGATAAAGTGCCCTTCCTCTCACTTCTACCAAACCTGTGCCTTCAAGGCCTAATTCCATATTCCCCTAGACTGCCTGTTTCCTAAGGCTAAGATAGTAATGGTCCGTGATAAGTAACTTAAATTTAAAGAAAAAGAAGCAGTTTTTTCTTCCCCTTGAAGAGCCCGGTGGTGTGGCGAAAAGTAAAAGTATTATATCTGTAACAGTCTAAGATACAGGGTAGACATTTGAATGGAGACACCTCCAATAGATTATTGTCCTTGCAAGATATTTAACTTATTTAAACATTATACACAGTGTTTATTTTTAAATGCTTATTTTTCTTTTTTTTTAATTTAAGTTAATTATCATGGACCATTACTGTTAAAATAATAGGACATTCCATTTTGATATAGGCTTTGTTGATTATGTATTTATTTATTGAACTGTAAGGAGTTAAATGTACAGCCATATGAATATTACATCCTTGCATCATCTCCAGAACAAAACATCTTTTCTCCCATGGGATTTGCAGTGCCACTAATAAATACATCAAAAGGAAATTACATTGCATTAAGCCATCATAACAATGACAATTAGCCTTTGTTTTAAAAGCTCATCACTGACCACAATGGCATGGGATCCTAGTAAATTGTGTATCAAGTCTTAATTTCGGGCAGCTCCCAACCTGGCAACGAAATCTGCTAAAATCCCGCAACTCACCAGACCCATCCAGCTCCAAAAACGGCAGGCACGGATCGGGGACCTTCCGCAGCATCAATAGATGCCTTTCGTATACACCCCAAAGCAGGCTAAGCCGAAATGCAGGTCTGGGGCCTACTACACACCGGCGCCCTCGAACCTTGAGGAGCTCTTCTGCAAATGGAGCCCGCACGGTGCTGCTGACATGCCTGATTGCCGCATTCCGACACCCTCAAACCCCCCGCCAGCAATGTGACGTAGATCCCAGAAGCCACAGCCCGGAAATATCATGGAGCAACAGGACATCGGCACTTTACTTATGCGGCAATTACCAGCCAAAATGGCGGCCACAGACGGCCCAGAGAGCCCGAACCTCCCAACAACCCCTACTATGCCAAGCCAGACCCCTACACCTGCCCTAGCAACACAGGAGAAAGCACAGACCAACTCCACAGACATCCTTGGGGGGACAGCCCCTGCCACAAAGAAGGACTTACACAACATGCAGAATACACTGCTAGAAATACAGAGGCTCCTCACTGCAGATGTGGCTGCCCTAAAATCAAACTTACGACAGATTAACGAGAGGGCGAACGCAGCTGAAGGGAACATAGGGAAAATACACAGTAAACTAGCTGAAGTGCAACGCGCAATGCTCCAACTCCAAACTACGCAGCATACCATGGCGCTACAAATAACCGCAACCACGTTAAAGTCAGAGGGGTACCCCCCTACAATAACAATGGAGGAATTACCACACTACATGAGGAGACTCATTGCCTCCCTGTTACCTGCGGCTCTAGCCAAAAAGTTCACCATTGCTGGACTGTAACGCCTACCTACCATCACCAAAGCTTCGACCCCAATCACAGGCGATGTAATTATTCGTTGCTCGTCATCCCAAGACAAAAGCCACATCATGGCAGCAGTGAAGGGCAAGACCACATTGTTGTTCAAGGACTCGCATCTAACGTTCTACCAGGATCTTACCAAGGCCACACTACAGTGGCGAAAATCACTAGCCGCCTACGTTCTGCAGGGGTGGCGTACAGATGGGGGACACAGAGATCCCTTCTCGTATCCCACAACAGAACTGTCCACAAGCTCTCTGCGGAATCTGAAGCAGAGGCGCTTCTCCAGGATCTGGGTCTTGCAGACGCCACACCTACGACCTTTACACCACCTCTCACCCAAGCCTGGGACACAGAGTCAGCTGTACCATTCGTGCCAAGAGGCACACCAAGAACTGCACCAACCACCTGACTGATAAGGGAGAAGAAGCCGCTCCACTTTTGGAAGCAACCTGTAGCAGATCAGCAATATTCTGTTTTTGTATTTCTTGCTTTAGTTTTTTCTGTTACAAAAATACTACTATGTTACCCTTTTGTTACTCATACCTTCTATGGCCAGGTCCTGCTGGGAGCAGTCTAAGTCCTGTCTCAAACACATTAGAGGTGTACAATCCCTTTCCCCACCCTACCCCCTGATGCCCCCTTGGTTAGGGGCACTTACCTCGTTGGGGAGCCAAGCAGTCCTCCTGATACCACTTACTCTACCACTTTGGTTACCCAAACGCTCGCCTCACATCTATCCCTCATGAACAACGAAGCTACATACCTACACTCTACTATCACCCTCACGTCATTAATTTGTTACTTATAGATACCCAGTATGCTAATACCCTGCATCCATTCACTCTCGCTTGTCCACGTATACTGCCTTAAACCGACCTGGTAGAGGATTACCACCACATGACACAACCACGCTAGAATGTCCCACCTCTTCAGCCGTGACTACAACCCTACTATACCAAAAAAGTGCGTAATGTCAAAAGTGATGTCACAGTTCCTTTCAACTCTCGCTCACTGTATGTTACATGTCACAATGTATTTCCATGATTGTGCCCGTCCTTGTCATGGCAAGGCGGGCTTCTGTATAACTCGCTGCGCACCAAAAATAAAGATTTTTTTTTAAAGTGTTTACTGTATGTGGTCACTATACCCACATACATCATTTCTATATAAACAGTTAATTTCACCATATTTTATCTATTTTTGTAATACCTACTGTTTGTGATTCAAATTTTATTCCTGATTCTACACAAATATACCAAATCCAATAACTTTCCAGGGTTTTTACAAATGTGTATTCACATGCTTTTACTTTATAGTTTTATAAAAGGAAAGTGGGCACATATTAATAATCATATCACCTTATCAAAGGTCAGTTTGACATATAAAAATTAGAAAAAAAATATTTGGCACAAAAATGTCACAGTCGCATAGTCTTACTGAAATAAATGATAGTAAACATTGTCATTATCATTTATTTCCTGTTATTTGTATTAAGCCAGTCAATGACATTTTGAGTAAGACAAAACATCTGTTACTTGGAGTATTTAAAATAAATTCAATTTGAATTTGTCATGCCAACTATAGAGCTTCTTCCTGATTTGTGCTGCTTTACTGTAAAAGACTGAAATAATAGAGAATGAAAGGCTTGAAGGTAAACTGTATTGCAATGTCCAAACAAAACAACGGAAAAGTTAAAGAATTAATCATTAAAAAGATTATATGTGATATGAGGCTATATGTGTATTAAACAAGAGCTGTCCATTTCTTGGAAATTTCTTATTAAAATGGAATGACAGCAGGTCGCATGACTGGTCGCATGATGGAGAGGCTCTTTTCCAGAATTTAGCCAATTTGGCTGACATTTCAGGATTACTGTAACAATTTAAGCTGTGAAGCTTCATAAGGTGTGCAGGTGGTTGCTGGTGCCACAGTGGACTCCAAAATTGGAAATTTTGCAGCCCCATGAGGGCAATGTGAAGCTTTTGAGTCTGCGGCCTAATCGGGAGAGGAGCGAGGCAGGTGGCCACTGCCCTGCTCACACGCCTTACGCCTTGCGCCATGCGGTGATTTGGAGTGCTCTGGATTTTCTCTTTTTTTATTGCATACATTGGCTCCCAGCAGCACCCTATTTATGCATATTCAGGTGAGTGCAGCCAGCCCCCTGTTTTCTCATATATATGTATATATGGCTAACTCCTTGGCTTTCCACCCCTCCCTGTCACAGGTGCCTCATCCCAGGGCCCTATTTAGCCTTGTACTGCAGAGAACTCTAGATTTTTTTCCCCAAGTGAGTAGCTCATGAAGCAGACACTAGGCTAGTAGTGTAGGACCTGCCAAAGATGGGGTAGATTGACGTTGTGGCAGGCTTATGCAATGTATGATCATATAATGTAACTAAACTCCCATTACTTTTTGCCTGGATTAGGTGTTTTTAAAAAAAACTAAATCTGTCAGCACTAAAGTTGCTGTTTAGGGGATAATGGAGTGCTCTGGATTTTCTCTTTTTTTATTGCGGGGATTTGGAGACACTCCTTATGGGCCCTGACAAACCCCATGGACCGGTTGGGTTATCCTGGTCCCCATTGGAGGTATCTGATGCCATACTGACTGGTGACCAAGCTTATCTAACTCTAAGATTCCTGCGTCTGAACACCAAAATGGCGGCCTCGCTACTAACCACGGACCCAACGGCGTTGATCACCTGCGGTCATCCTGCACAATACGGGTGGTTGTTGTCCACAGAGCCCACAATTGTACTATGGACACACTTGCGTTCCCTGGTAAAGCATCGGCTTCCCAGGCATCCATGCCCGTCGAAGACATCTGGAAGACATACCTCCAACCAGAGCCGAGACAGCGGCCTAATGGCACTTATGGCACAACCAATCAAGACAGCGGCCTTATGGCACTTACCATGAAAGTCTCCAGTGGTCTCTCCTATCTTATGTTTAAATATGTTGATCTCTTGACTTTCTTTTCACTTATTGTTAATTTAGCATGCTGACCTACTTACTCCCTCTTGCTTAAGTACATGTCTAGAATGTACTGCATATCCTGAGGCCCAGTTTTTTTTTTTTTTTTTTTTACATATACCTAGACATGCTTAACTAGTTTACTTACTACTCGTGCATTATAGCATTGTCTTTCTTCAGGACATAGCCATGTGTACCTACTCTGACTGAATCTAAATAGCAACAAATGTGCCCGATCACTATTAATTTTGTTTGGGATTATCTAAAGACAAGATGGTCTAGCCTGTATACTGAGGAAAAAAAGAAAAGGTGCTGTTCCCTATATCTATATTTTCTGCTAAATATGATTCTTATTACTGACTTTACATTGTCCGATATGTTACCCTTGCTCAGCACATCGAAAATAAAGAATCACAAAAACAAAAATGGAATGACAGCATTGCTACAAAAGGTGGTAAGGAAAACCGAACCACATTATGTTCTTGTGAAACATTAATACATTTTGTATGTGGTAGAGATTATTCAAAATACAGGTAAAATCACTTTCATGAAATAACCCGGTCGGATAATGCGATTTTATATTTTTCAGGTCTGGCCTCCTATGCATGAGACACCCTACTAAGTGATCTAGAGATTGCACTGACGATTTATTCAACCCTACACAATTACTTTTGTGTCAACGAGACCCTGGACATCTCCAAATTGACAGAGTAGAATGCTCACATGGCAGTGATAAGATACCGTCTGATCGCTATGGCTTCCAAGAGGAAGCACCAGCATGATCAACTTGAACAGAATCTGACGGAAAGGTCTTTTTTTAATCAGGAAATCCTACTCGACAAGGTTGTGGTAGCCCTCAGACAGTTTAAAACCAACGCACAGTGTCAGTTGGCATCCTGGTAGTCAATAATAAAAAAATGTAGGGAGGCTCTTATAACACACCGTAAAGTCCTATTTAAAGGGACATTCCAGGCACCCAGACCACTTCTGCTCATTGGAGTGGTCTGGGTGCCAACTCCCACTACCCTTAACCCTGCAAGTGTAATTATTGCAATTTTTCATAAACTGCAATAATTACATTGCAGGGTTAACTCCACCTCTAGTGGCTGTCTATTAGACAGCCACTAGAGGTCACTTCCTAGTTTCTAGCTGTGTGAGGACCTCCAGCGTCGCTCAAAACCCCATAGGAAAGCATTCAAATGATTTTTCAATGCTTTCCTATGGGGAGACGTAATGCGTATGCGCGGCATTTCCGCGCATGCGCATTAGGTCTCCTCGGCCGGTGGGCTAGATTAGTCTCGCCCACCGCCCGACGTAATCACAAGGAGGAGCGTCGCGGAGGCGGAGACAGCGGCGAGGGACATCGCCGCTGTCCCAGGTAAGTCACTGAAGGGGTTTTCACCCCTTCAGTAACCGGGGATTGGGGGATGGGAGGGAGAGGGACCCTCCAGTGCCAGAAAAAACGGATCGTTTTTCTGGCACTGGAGTTTCCCTTTAAGGTTTTTATGCAGGGCCTGGAAAATCCCTCTAGGTCAATGCTTGAAGCATGCATAGTTGTTTTACACAAAGTGGACAAGGACCAAACATTGTGCCAATGATCACCCTATCTCCCTTATCAATGCTGATGCAGATCTTTGCCATAAAACTAAACTCTTGCTACCCAGTTTGATTCACTACGACCAGGTGGGGTTTATCCCAGAGAGAGACAACACTGGAAGCATGGTGGATCTGGTCCACTATGTTACTGCTTCTAAAACGCTGACCTTTTTGCTATCTCTGGACACTGAAAAGACTTTTGACTGGGTGGAGTGGAGCTACACATGGGAGATCCTGGTGTGCTTTGGCATTGGAGAGACATTTTCATGAGGCAAGTAAAGGCTCTGTACTCTGGTTCCAAAATAAGAGTGAATACATGAGATCAGTGTTGGGGCTTTTGCCATTTTCTAATGAGATCTGTCAGGAATGACCCTGTTCCCTCTCCTCTTTGATCTAGCCATTGAGTCCTTGTAGATAAGATCTGCGAGTGCAGGTACACTGAAATTTTTGGCACAATGGTATCTTTACCCGTCTAGGATGGCAAAGGTCCAACCTGGTACACTTTAACATGTTTCAAGGGGTGCGAAGAGGAGGGTACATGCCTTCAAGCATGGTAGCCCTGTCCCAAACTGCAACCCTTATGAGCTATCTTGTGTGTGGTAAAATATCCCGCTGTCCCGATGAGCCTTCCTCTAGAAACCTGTGTAGCCCTTCTTAACAGGGAATACAGGGATCTCTCCATACCTTGTACAGGATATAAGCTTATTTTTAGAATCTGTGCAACTTTGCAACTTTTCTTGACCAAAACATGTAAGGAAGATCCAGATATGTAGGCCCAGGTTGAAGCTAGGATCTGGTAAAGACCTTTACTCCTCAGATCTATGCAGTAAATCTTCTAGTGGTATATTCCTTGGGACACACTGGCTTGGGATTACGTTTTCTGCCGTCCTTCCCACCTCTTTTTATCTTTCTTCTCTCTACTTGTTCTTTTGCTTCTATACCATCATCAACCCCACGGTGCTGCAGTTATGAGATCTCATACCTGTGGGGACCTGCCCTGCTATAAATTGCTTTTTATTGTTGATCTCCACTAGGGGACATTGTTGATGCTGTCTCTCCTTTACATTACTATGCAAAAATATTATAGAAATCTTAACTACAAAAGAAAATACTGACTAAATATTGCATCACGTAGTGGCAGGGATAGAGAAATTCTCTATCAAGAAATTGGGCATCCACTTGCCAGCCTTTTTATAGACAAGGCATGCCACAAAAAATAATGTGAACATGGGTAAAATTAAAAGGGTGGTTGTATTTAATACATGAAGATGCCCATATGTATATTTGTTATAAGACACAATATTATATTTATTTAAATAGTTATAAAATATTTCATTTTGTACAAAAACTTACAGAGTAGAACCCAAGCATGAAAAAAATGATACCCAACTTGAAAACAGTTTTCTGAAGGCCATATACAATGGGGGAGATATATCAAAATGTTTTGTTCTAAAAAGTGGTCCAAAGTACTAAGAGTTGGGCAATCACCACGAGATCCAACAGCAACATTACACTGGTGACCAACTTCTTTACATTTTTGCCCCACTTTTTAAAATACTTTAATAAATCACTCCATTGTATCCATAAAAAAAAAATCATGTTTAATTTCCATTCCATCTATGCTCATTACCTCTCTACTGCATCTCAAACCTTTCCTTCCTGCTTCCGTACATTCCTCCCTTTCCTCCTTGTTAAAAATCATCACTGTCCTTTGCACTGTTAGTTCTCATTCATATCCCTTCCTCTTCTTCATATTCCAACACTTTTCTCCTCTTTCTCTATTATATTTCATTGGTTTCATTCCCTCTACTTAACATTTCTTTACTTTCTTTTGTATTGATATCACGTAACCATTTTGGGGAGTAGAGGCATGATGTGAAATCCCTACCAAACCCCTCAACGGGAAGTGTCGCACACACATAGTTAGAGAATTGCAAAGCCTACAAGGAGCAAGGTTAGCAACCAGAACCTGCCGAAATAAATGTTAGAACTATAGTAATGGCATACATTAATCAGGAGGTATGGAAATATAGAGAAGAATGAAAGATGATAACATTTGGAAATTAACAAGAAAATATGTATTTGTAAGCAAAATATGCAATGAAGTGGACATGGGAAGTATGGTGGGGGAAATGATAATGGATCTATGTCTTTGAAGGAGGAAACAGAACAATGGGTAGCATGGTTCTTGGTGGGAATAGAGAAAATGGAAAAAGAGTAATATGACCAGAGAGGGGAATGAGGGCTATGTCTGAGGGGGAAAGGGAAATAAAAATATGTCTTTGGTGTGGGTAGTGCAGTAGTATGTGCTCAACCATTGCGAACATTAGAAACTGAAAACATTGATTAATTTATATACACATTTGTCGGTGCAGTCACATTTAATTTATTATCTGATACTTTTAGTTACTTCCAATGATCTCATATAGATAACCACTACATCTTTTTTTTGTTTAAATGTTTCGAATGACCCTGATCTGCCAATTACACATATATCAAAGATGACAAAATGCAACTATATTAGAAGGACAATGCTGCTGACTTGTTGAAAATATTACTTTTTTGTGCATGTTCTGTAGTGATAACATTCTTTTTCATGTCTGTTTGGTACTGCAGACACTGTGTGACGCTATGCTAATTTACTTACTTGAAAATCATCATGCAGGTTTTTATGGTAAAAGCCTACTAAATGCAATGCAAGTTAATGAGCTAATTAAGACAGAAAATGACAGTGGTATGTGCTGAAACATTACCAATCAGTATAAAAAAACAACAACACGGGAATCTTCTTTCTCGCTTGAATTCCACCAGTATATTAGACAAAGAATGATATAATCAAAACAAATGGGCAGACACTGAATTACTATTCTTTAAGAGAAGCAACAACAGGATAACTCAAAGTCAATGTCATTGTTTTCCCAAGGATTTCACATTAATAAATTATAACAATCTGCTAGCTTTACCTGCACATGAGTTCTAGTACTTTACTGTCTTCATGTTATCTTGACCTGATAAAAGACTGGTTAATTTCCCAAAGCCAAAGTCTCAGAAAACCCTTATATCAAGTTTCATTTTTATTTGTAAAGCCAGCTAAATGTATCTCTCTGTGCCAGCTTATCCTATACATCATCCTTTCATCCTCTACCTTTATGCCACTTACCCTGCTTCCAATGGGCCAGTCAGGTATTTCCTGTCCATGCCTGTCTCACTTGTCTGTCTGAGGACACAAGCAAAGTCTAGTAGGCTTCTCCCAAATCACTGGATATGAATAACTTGACAATTATTTTATAAAACTGGCAAGCAAACTCTTTTAAACAGATATACAAACCAAAATAAAGCAAGAAAATCTTTGATTTTCTTCAGCACCCTGCAGTCCCATTTCAGTTTCTGATATTAGTACACTAATGACTAAATCATGGCATCATTGTGCAGCAGCAGGAAAGAGAAACCCAACACCGGAGCCTAGTCTGCATCATCACACTGATCAGACTACCTCTCATCTCTCCATGTCAAATGTTACAAGGTTAAGAGATCTTTCAACTGTGCATGTCTAAATGTGTCAGGCATTCCCGATGGACTTTACCAGCATTCTCAAGGATAGGACACTGATTGGTTAGATCAGTGTTTCCCCTGGAGTGGGTGTGGAAAGCATAAGAAAGAAGAAGCAGGTAAATATGGAAACAAATCACTTTTTTTAGCATACAAAGTTAGGCAAATGTATAATTTAAAGTTTTAATGAGAAAGTTATATTAAAGGGGTACATGACCTTTTAGGTTGGGGATAGGGCTAGAAATAGGATTAGGATTCCATAGGTCTTAAAGCAGTTATGGGACATACATGTCCTGACCTACCACAAAGTTCTGGGAGTCCTTAAAGGGAAGCCTATGCACCAACACAAAATGTATGCATTTCTAGCTTTTGGTCTAAATAATTTGCTGTGTTTATTTATTAGCAAGTTTCTTTTCTTTTTCTTTTTTTTTTTTAAAGGGGGGACTACAAAATAAAAAATATTTCTGTATTCAACATGTTAGCACTAGTTTCACTGTCCCACATCCTCCACTCTAAAATATCCCCTCCTTGCTGGTTACAGTACTTGACTACAGCTCTCTATATTTTGCTTTTTCCTAACCTGCAGTGTCCAATAGCATAGATGTACGTGTCATTGGAAAATATTTATTTTTTCTGTAACTTGAAGTCCTGTTACCAGATTTCAAATAGCAGAATTGCTACTTTTGCTCCAGTAAGCATTTAGGAGAGCTAGACTACAATTAACCCTTGCGTGTTAAGAGTTAAACGTGTTCAAACATTCCGACTCCATATAGATCATAATAAAATAATTGTTGGCCAAGCTGCGTCCTTAATCAAGACTGATGTTGCAATATGTGGGGATTGGCACAAAATATTTTTGAAACATCTTTTTATGTTTTTTTATATTTTATTGCATCATCTACACCAGGTATAGGCAACCGTTGGCACCCCAAATGTTGTGGACTACATCCCCATAATGCTTTACAACCATAATGCTGGCAAAGCATCATGGGAGGTGTTGTCCAAAACATCTGGAGTGCCGAGGGTTGCCTATGCCTGATCTACACAAAATAATGGATTTCTAGATTAGGTTGCCCATGTAAACTAGCTCCTCTCCTCTTACAGATATACCGTGAAATATGCTGAGGAGAAGGTGACAATCTGATTCTCTCCACAGTACCTTGCCTTTGCATATCTTAACAGGTGAGAGGCTGAATTAATGATAACAGCCATGAAAAGCATATGTTGCTTTAGAGCGTAACTCTCATCCATCTTTGGCAGTTGGGGACATGTATGCCAAACAGTGTCACACAATGAAAAACTGTTTTTATTTTACAAGATGATGGAATCTACTGTGCAGTATGGGATCTGAAAGCTTAATCTGCACTTTGAAATATATAGCAGATTGCTTAATACAGACGAACCACAGAAAGATGGAGGAACCTGCTGGGAATTAAAACTACAATAATAACCATTACTCGAGGACACCCCAGTGTGATCAGTGTAGAGCTTACTGTTGGCACAGAACATAATCTGTGTGGGTCTATTCTATTTTGTTTGCAAGGTTTTATTTGCTCTAGCAGATGGTTAGGTAAAACATGCCTTAACATATATCTGTGAGTTGAGCGTAAAAATGTAGGTAAATACTTTTTGTGTGCATACTTTAATTTGTGCTATGGTGTTTTTTGCTAAACTCACAGTCGGGTAAAGCAAATGGGCTTTTCTGTTATCCTCGTGTTCATCATCATGTTTTGTTTAATCCATTTCTATTTTAACAATTAATACTGAAAGCAGGCATTTTTACTATACATTAGGATCAAGTGGTTTGAAATGCCTAACTTCAACAACTGATCAGTACTTAAAGGGTTACGCCAACCACCATGACCACTTCATCGATTTGAAGTGGTCATGGTGGTAGGAGTATACATGTAGAAAGTGTGATCCAGGGACAGACGGAGTATACATGTGCAGTGTTTCTGCTAGAAACACTGCATGTATAGAGATATTTGTAATTATATGCTGGGGGAAAGTTGAACCCCCAGCACACGTGACTTAGGCAGCCTAGAATTCTGTTCAGGGCTGCCTAATATCGATTCTGTGCATATTTTTAATCTGTTCCCAGTGCGCACTGCATACTGACAACAGATGTTTAAAAAAAGTTCCTTTGCAGGCAGAACTAGCTCTCAACCCGCCCCCCCGCTTCCCGCTGTGGAAGTGTGGGTGCTCCTTCCTGCCTCCCGCTGTTCAAGAAATTGGATAAATCTCCTTCCATCCTCCCCACTCCCTCCCCTCGCCAGCCTAAAGAGCACACATGCGCTCTGAGACAGCAAACTGGAGGACGGGTAAGTAAGATCTCTGCCAGCCCCCCTCTCCCCCCCCACTGAACTGCCAATGCTGGACCACCAGGGAAGGAGCCCCCCTCCCTGCCATGTATCAAGCAGGGAGGGGGGGCGAAAATAAAAATAATAATTAAATAAAAAATAATAAGAAGAAATAATAATGAAAAAAATATATTAAAATAATAAAAAATAATAATAAATAAAATAATAAAATTGCCCACCCCCCACCACTGCAACACACACACACACACACACACACACACACACTGCACACACACACACTGCACACATACACACACACACACACACACACTGCACACATACACACACACACACACTGCACACACACACAGCACACACACACAGCACACATACACACACACTGCACTCATACACATACACACACACTGCACTCATACACATACACACACACTGCACTCATACACACACACACTGCATTCATACACACACACACTGCACTCATACACACACACTGCACACATACACTGCACTCATACACACACACACTGCATTAATACACACACACTGCACTTATACACACACACACACACACACACACACTGCACACATACACACACTGCACTCATACACACACTGCACTCATACACACACTGCACTCATACACACGCTGCACTCATACACACGCTGCACTCATACACACGCTGCACTCATACACACACGCTGCACTCATACACACACTGCATTCATACACACACTGCATTCATACACACACACTGCATTCATTATACACACACTGTAAATAAATATTCAATTAATATATTTTTTTTTAAGGATCTAATTTTATTTAGAAATTTACCAGTAGCTGCTGCATTTCCCACCCTAGTCTTATACTCGAGTCAATAAGTTTTCCCAGTTTTTTGGGGTAAAATTAGGGGCCTCGGCTTATATTCGGGTCGGCTTATACTCGAGTATATACGGTACTTGCCTTCAGTGAAAGGCCAAGCTGGAGGCTTTTATCTTGGCTTTGTGCAAGTTGGTTGCTACGGATAGACCAACGGAAAATACATCCATCCTTCATCAATTAATCTATCTATACATAGGCTTACTCATGGAAAGGTCAGCATTATTAAAATATTAATTTTAAAAGAATAATTGGTCATTTTTGATATATTAAAAATATATACTAACAATGGCTTTGAATGTTTTAAATTAAAAGCACTTGTTTGCACTGCGACTTTAATTAGGTGCTGGAATATGAGGTTCAAAACGAGTTCTTTATCGCCTTCTAGTCTCTTGCTTCCCAGTCTCAGCTGCTAGTGTTGAGCAGGCTAACAATCTGTATTATTTTTCTTTTTCTCATTACCATTTGATGGCTTAAAAGCTGTAAGGCAAATTACCTGATCAACCGGAACCTCCACTTTAGTGTTTTCATCTTCCTGAACTTCTGTTGCCCCCCACATTTCTGATCTGTCTTCAGAAGCTTTGAAAATGCCATCATCTGCAAAAAAAAAAAAGGAGGATAAATGATTTCTCTGAAATACAGCTCAATTGTGGCACTTTGTGGTAGAATGAAATAACTACAGATGTATTTCAGTTAAATCGGAAATTCAGCAAAACAGAGGCATGGCGTCTGAATTTGGACCCATCAAGTGACCTGAACATAATTAAAAGCACATTGCTAGGTTATCCCATACCGGTATTTTGAATTATTACAAGCTCCCTGTTTACCTGTGATCATGGAGCGGTTAACACGTCTAAGAATATTTGACAAGTCTGTTGTAATGTTGTAAACATTTCATATTGAGATATACATTGAAGATGTACTGTATAAATTTGATAGTGGTATAGTGTTATGAATGCTTAACGTTAGCCCCTTGTGCTTATGTTTGTCTGACTTGGCTTCATGTATATTAAGAAAATGTGGTGTTTTTTTTCTCATGACAGTATTTGACTACTACATTGTGATATTTATTCTTCTTCTCACATTGTCATTTTTTGGAAACATTACAGGTTACAGCTAAAAAATATGGGAAATAATTGACCTGCCATCTTGTTCAGTAGCACATCTTATTCATCTTACACACACAAGTTCAGGGGTCATAAAGAACTACATTGATGAGAGATAGAGCTGGGTCTACAGAAACCAAAGGATGGAATAGTCAAGACCCATGTGTCATTGATTCTTCTACCAACATAACAGTGATTCTCCTTCTTTGCAACAATCGTGTGGTCCCCACCTTATCTGCTCACAAGGCACTGCTCCCTCCATAGTACCATAAGCTACTGCTTCCTCTCATAGTGTACATTGTCCTTGACTTCAAAAAAGTTATTTGGTCACCCAAAGTAACAATTTAATGTATAAAGAGATCCAATTGTTTCATTTCACAAAAATAGCAGATTATTTTGGGACACTTGTATCAGTTATCACACCTCTATTTTACTGTAATACTAGAGAGGCACTTAAACTATTATGTGTGCTCAAATATATCTTCTATATATCTGCTCTGCCTACTTCTGGGCAGAGCAAACTTAATCATCTTTACAAGCCAAATTCGATAAAGACTGGCAGCCCTGGTTCAAATTTAAATCCTCCATGCGCAAAAGTTGAATTACGAACCATTCCAGGTCCAGGCTGTGGCCTATGCTGTGTACTGCCTTATGCTATTGTTATGACATATGAAACATGTCACTGGTTCACTCTTTTAGGGGTTTATTTGTTTATTGTTGTTTATTTTGTCTCCTTTGTCAACTGCACTTTTTCAATGCGTTTAAAATTGGTTTAACAAATCCTGTCATTGCTTGTACACTTGTAAAATCTAATAAACTATGTATGCAAAAGGGGACTGTAACCACTTCAGCTAACTTAAGTAGTTATGGTGCAGGCAGCCTTTTAATTTTTGCTTCCCTGGGCTGTTATTAAGCCAGTTGGAATAGTCTCTTCCTGACAGGTAATATCAGTTTTATGCAGTTTTTGTTTCTGGTCTTAGACAGGCTGCCTGTGGCTGGGTGAACCTTACACTTAAACATTTGTTATTTACTAAAGTGAGTATTTAACCCCTTAAGGACTGGACTTTTTTTGCGATGTTGTACATTTGCGACCAGGCATCTTTTTGACACTTTTGTGGTGTTTGTGTTTAGCTGTAATTTTCCGCTCTCTCATTTACTGTTCCCATACAAATTATATATTGTTTTTTTCAGGACAAAAGGGGCTTTCTTTACATACCATTATTTATATAATCTCATCTAATTTAATTTAAAAAAAATGAAAAAATATGATGAAAAATTGAAAAAAATACACGTTTTTTGAATTTTATGTGAAAAATCTTTTACTCATCTACAAAAGCGAATGAAAAAAACTGCTAAATAGATTCAAAATGTTGTCCTGAGTTCAAAAATACCCAGTGTTTACATGCTTTTTGCTTTTTTTTTGCATGTTATAGGGCTATAAGTACAAGTAGGATATTGCGGTTTCAAAACATACATTTTTAAAATGTATCAATAGTGACATTGTAACACTGTTATCTGTCATAAATTGCTAAATAACACCCCACATGTACATATTTTTTTAAAAGTAGACAACCCAGGGTATTCAATATGGGGTATGTCCAGACTTTTTTAGTAGCCACTTAGTCGCAAACACTGGCCAAAGTTAGCGTTCATATTTGTTTGTGTGTGAAAAAAGTAAAAAACTAAATTGAACGCTAATTTTGGCCAGTGTTTGTGACTAAGTGGTTACTAAAAACGACTGGACTTACCCCATTTGCAATACCTTGGGTTGTCTTCTTTTGCAAATGGTATGCCATCATGGGGGTAATTCTCATTCCTGGGCTACCATACGCTCTCAAAGGCAACGTAACCAACCTGGCCATTTTCAATGTAAAAATATTTGACCTATATATTTGACCCTGTAACTTTCAAAAACGCTATAAAACCTGTACATGGGGGGTCCTGTTCTACTCAGGAGACTTTGCTGAACACAAATATTAGTGTTTCAAAACTGGAAAATGTATCACAACAATTATATCATCAGTAAAAGTGCTGTTTGTGTGTGAAAAATGCAAAAAAAAGTCACTTTCACTGACAATATCATCGCTGTGATATGTTTTACTGTTTTGAATCACTAATATTTGTGTTCAGCGAAGTCTCCCGAGTAAAACAGTACCCCCCATGTACATGTTTTAGGGTGTCGTAGAACGTTACAGGGTAAAATACAGTGAAAGCAAATTAAATTCTCTGGTCTTTCGGCCTGGGTTGGCAGGCAGGTCCCTTAAATTGCAATCAATAAAATAACTTAATTATGTAAAAATATTACCTAAATACGCACGTAGAATTTAAATATATATGCATATTTATA
This sequence comes from Pelobates fuscus, assembly GCF_036172605.1. Taxonomy (NCBI): domain Eukaryota; kingdom Metazoa; phylum Chordata; class Amphibia; order Anura; family Pelobatidae; genus Pelobates; species Pelobates fuscus. The sequence goes on along the minus strand of NC_086320.1, from coordinate 149,488,285 downwards.
TATTTGAAGTCTACGTGTATATTTATATAATTATTTATGTAATTTTGTATATCGACATATGAATAGTTCGCATTCTTTTTATTTATTTAAATATACATAGATACATATACAATTTCATTCTAAGTGTATTTTGATATAAATATATATATATTAATATCAAAATACAGTTAGAATAAAATTTAGTATAGATATATAATTTTTTTTCAATTTTTTATTATTATTTTTAATTTTTTTAATTTAATTTAAATTATTTATTATTCGTATTTTATAATAATATATATATATACAATATATATAGTTATTATATATATATTATATATATACGTGTGCAAATTAATTATAAGTGTATTTTTATATTAATATATGTACATATTAATATAAAAATACACTTAGCATGACATTATATATATGATATATAGACATATATTATATAGGTATAATATATGTCTATATATCATATATATACACATATATAATAATATATTTTTTTTTATTAACTATAACTTTAAATTTTTTTATGATTTTACACTGGCAGGGAGACTGCCTGTCAGCACAGACAGTCCCCCTGCAGGCAGATACTTGGACACCTATTGTGACCATGTGGTCGCCCTGTTGGGCGATCACATGGCCCCAGGGGTCCTAAACCGCCATGGGGAGACTGTCTGGGCTGCAGGCAGTCTCCCCACACCGGGAGCAACGCCGATCGCCGCCGGGGGAACGACGGCGATCGGGTAAGTACATTTTAAATTTAGGACGGTTCAGGACCGTCGTCGGTCGGCAACGCAAAAATGCCGATGACGGTCCTGAACCGTCCTGCGTCCTCAAGGGGTTAAAGGGATTGGAAATTTAAGGCCAGAGTAGCCAAACTGAAAGCATAGCTGACAGGGAATATTTGCAATTTGACAATTTTTACCTTAAATTTGAAATTCAATCTGAATTTTTACCTTTCTAAATAACCCTGTGTCAAAGCTCCTGCCACCAAGATTTCAGGTAATTTAACATTAACTCACTAATTTCCTGACAAAGAAATTACATAAATCTATTATGGTATTTGACCTTTGACCTCTGTAGGTTCAAATTTCAGATATTAAACAAATATAAAAATAAAAATAAACACTCTTGGAGTCTGAAAATGAATGTCCCATCTAGGTGAATGTAAGAAGTTATTATCCTCTGATGGACTACAATTCAATGCTCGATAAAATGAATTTTAGTCTACAATAGCTTTAAACAGCATGTCACAATTTTAACAAACAAATGAAAATGAATACTTGGAAAACAGCACTCAAACTGATATAGTCCTGTACAAAAACCTAAATTTCAGTAAAAGCTCCTATCTCCATGAGAAGCTTTTGTCTGGAAATTTGTCTTTATTTCAATTGTATGAGCAGCATTTGTCTGGACAATTCCCAGCAGGTTTTTTTTTTTTTAGATTTTTAAATGTAAATTTTACCAAGTGTGATTTAAAGTTAAGTGACTCATGTTTTTTCTTATTTTTGAATGTATGTATGTATCTATCTATAGATGTGCGTTGTCTATAATTTTACAACATTAAATGTAAAATATCAAATGTTTTGCAGGAAATGTACAGTCAATTACCTGGGGTTCAGTACACAATGATGAGTGTAGCGTTGGATCACACCCTCATAATGGTTTAAATTGTGTAATCAAACATCTTGACATAAATTGTGTCAGTGCAGTAAATGCGACCATGCAATTCCCATGAAGAACATAAACTACCACTAGGCATTTGACAGCCCAACTAGTCATGTGGCATCCAAGGGCATTTCGTTTTTTATACAAGTTACTTCATTACTTCTGCAAAGCCTATACAAAAGTGTTCAGACTGCAGAGGTAGAAAGTATGCTTTTATTATTATTTATGAAGCGTCAACAAATTTTGCAGCAGTGTACAATATATACGACCAACAGACAAGTATTTGTAACCAGACAAGTTATCTTTTACCATGTGCAAGTTTAACAAGTGCAATAATTCGTACTTGTATAAAACATCACTATGAAAAGTTTTGGACTGGAACTTTGTCCTCATTGATTCTTTATTAGATGCATTTGATTGGACAATGTCAAGCACTAATAAAGTGGATCTTCCTTAAGTGCAGAGGTAGTTCTGCAACTAATGAAAGGTAAGGTTTTAATGCTTAGGAAATAGTTGTACAGATATTATTACCGGTACATGCATTTTTGCAACACTTAATTACAAACATTGAAACAAATCTGCATATGAAACTTGCAATACACCAGTGAATTGACAACTCAAAGTTTAGTGTATATCTGTTAAGGTTATGATGAGCTGACAACCAAATTTTAAAATTACTTTGTAAAAATTAATTTAGCATCTTGGGTTTCAGTTCACTAAAAATCCCTGTGTATAAACCAAGTATAGATATATGGTGTAAAATTCCTTTTATTTTTTATTTTTTTTTACATTTTGTGTTCCTTAATTTGTTTAGATCAGGGTTCTCCAAACTCTGGCCCTCCAGATGTTGCTGAACTACAACTTCCATGATTCCTTGAATGAAACAAATAGCCAGAGAATCATGGGAGTTGTAGTTCAGCAACATCTGGAGGGCCAGAGTTTGGAAAACCCTGGTTTAGATTATGGGGGTCCATTTGTTTTTTTGTTTTTTTGTTTTTTTTTAAGTAAGAATAAAAAGGCTGTAAAGCATACTTGTAATCCAGTGCCAGTAAAGTCTCCTTGCTGTAGCTGCTCTGCCTCCAGTTAGGTCTTTAATTCTGATGACTCTTGTCCAATCCAATGCGTCTGACAGAAAAACTCTGAATAATTTTTTTTCTCTATGAGAAGCACTGGGCACATTCAGCATCATTATACTGATGGGAGGTTTTAATTGAAATGTTTTGGTTTTGGTTTTTAAACATACACCAGGTATTGCCTATGTTAAAAAAAATAAAATAAAAATAATGGCTTTGTATGTCTGTGATAGTTACAGTAATGGTTACAATTCTGCAGGTGCCATCCTCCCATTTTGTGGTTTTCTCAAAAATCTCTGTTCAATCTGTCAAAAGCAGAACAATTTGTGTAATCTGTGCTGTTTTAGTAGATTTTGCACATGCTTAGTCTCCTTTAAGAATGGATTTTAGAGGCCTCAGATTCATCAGCATTTAGGTTTCAGATCCAGTGGTCACTGTACAGAGACATGTTAATGCTTCTAGGGTCCTCACTGGCTTATAGCACCAGGGGACAAGGCTAACAACTCACACAAGACAGAGGCAAGACGCCATCTAGCTAGGACTTGAGAGAGACAGAGATCGAAACTGAATCAGCTCCGGGTTCCTACAGAGGGTAATTGTGTTCTCCTTTTCTCTCCCGAAGTAGCCTCAGTCAGTCTGACTGAGGTCTGATTAAACCAGCCATTTTATAAATTAATTTTTTGAAAAAAGGATAAGGAAGTGTAGGTAATCTGGAAAACAAATTGTGACATTCAGGACAGTACTGCCTGCCATTAATAATCTTAATAGCTTATCCTGCACTTTGCATAGTGTAAACTCATCTGTCCAGTGTCTTCGTTAGACAGCTCGGTATTGGGTTCTGTCACCAAGACACTCATCCTGGACACGGATAATAAAAAAAGTTTCAAAGCCTGCTGCCAGGGAGCTCCATACTGCAGGTTGAGGCTGTAACTCAGTGAGCTGATCTGCTCCATAGCGCATACTGGGGCTGTAACTCAGTGAGCTGATCTGCTCCATAGCGCATACTGGGGCTGTAACTCAGTGAGCTGATCTGCTCCATAGCGCATACTGGGGCTGTGACTCTGAGTGAGCTAACAAACAGCACAATAAAGAGATGTCCATACAATATACAGACAACCAGAGATACAGACAACTGTATACAATATAGAAATGCATTTGAGAAGATTTGATTAGCACAGTTTGGCATTTTGCAGCTCATGAGGCCTAACCTGTGGGGAAGCATTGGATTGGCTGAGATCATAGAGATTGACTGACACCAGGTAGGCGGAGCTTCAGCACCGCAGATGGGCATAGATTGGGGAACACTGTAGCGTTAGAAATACATGTTTGTATTCCCAATACTATAGTGTTCATTTAAAGGCACACTAATGTTATAAATAAATGTGTTAATTTATAATGCTAGAATATTCCTCTCCTTATTTACTTTATAAACTGTAACTTTTTTCTGCATGTTAAAAGGTGTTATGGATCATGTAGACTAATAATGTCAGTGCGACTGATATTCTTTACATGTTATATAATGGATTGTATTATATACCTCTCTATTTTTATCTCATTTAAAAATAAAGTCATATTTTATCATATATTATATCTTAAAATTGTGCCCAGCTTTTTTTTAATGTACAGAAGTTTCCATATTATGCCCAGCTTCGTGTATTTTATAGGCATCTCTCTACAGTAATTACTATTAGTAATTTAGTTCATGGGATTTAAGTGGACAGAGATCACCAAGTCAGAAGATGGTAGTTAAAGAGTTTAGGGGCAGAGTCAAATTCTAATGGTGGAATCTGGCAGCCCACCATCTCAAAACTTCACCAGCAGCAGCATAAAAGAGCTCTGTGTGCACCACAGGGTGCTTATATTTGGCCTCTATATTTGAATGGGAAGTCATTAGTTATAAGTCACATAATTTCCTCCACAGCTCACAGCTTCAACATCATGCACTTACAGTGGAGACCACAACTAATACAGCTATGGAGGAAGGAGGGTTTAACTTTTGTGATGATGAGTCGTGTCATATAATCTGCTGACCTGAGCCTGGAATAGCGCGATTTTCCTGGGTTGATATGCTTAACCTTGAAATCAAAACCCATAGTCAAAGGAAGAGAGCTTAGTCGTACTTAATATGGCAATTTTACTGAAAATGTCCTACTTTTAAAATAAATGCCTGTTTAGAATTATGTAATATGAATTATATTTCTGGAGTATAATATATTGTTTTTACAATATCTTCCCTTATCTATGTATTATAAAAAAAAAGTGACAAACTCTAATTATTTTCCTTCAAGTGAACTCATAAAGGTAATTCCTTAGTGTCATGCCATGGAAGACAAATGTTGAATTGCTGAATATGAAAAACTTGAAAAAAAATATATTAACTACAACAGATGGATGGGACTTGAAAGATTCAAATTGCTGAACGGAAGAAGAACCCTGTGTCTGACAAGAAAAGAGACACTTGTGAATAAAAAAATGAATATACACGCTCTGACTAGACTACCTTAATTATTTCCCTGCTCTCAACACATATGCATGCAAATATGGTTCACACCCACTGACAGGACAATTTATCACCAACAACGATACACCATATGGTGAGAGAGGTGGGTGTTTCAATTCCTAAAATTGCAGAGAGTCATCAAAAACATCAGTAATAATATCAAGGAAATTGTAACATCTTTTACAAAATGCAATAATTTTACATAAAGAGCACCATGAATATGTTTGCTTGTATTTTTGTTAACTCGCTAGATAAATTGTAGTATGTTTTTGTCTTTCATTTCCGAGTTACATTCTCTACTGATACCAAGATAATAAGTAACGAGAGCAACTAAACACATCTGAATGGAGAAAAGGTGGGGAGATTTGTTAACTCTAAAAATAGATATTATTGCACGTAACAGCCCTTAATATGCAATTATCGAAAACAGACATTTTTTTTCACTACAGTCTGAATAGCCTTACACTGAATCCGGCTGCTTACGAAGCCATTCAGACTGTAAAATCCGGGCATTGTTCACACTAACAATGTCCGGATTCTGTAAGTCAGGCCCGAATGGACCTAAATTTGGTCCAGATTTAAGCTTTAAATCTGGATTTAGATGCTTCATATCCAAGGCCGGATTTTTTAGAAAAAATCCAAACAAGTGCTCACTGGTAGCGCTAGCAGCCAGTGGACAAAGAGTTAAAAACGGTTGGTGGTGCAAGGGTTAATAATGTGGCAGCTGGCCAATGCTTGCTAGCCAGCCGACCCATTAAATAGTTTTAAAAATAAAACACTATGGGAGTCAATAGGATCCCCATATTACTATAAGGGAGGTTTAAAACTTATATTACAATACGAAAGCTGTCCGCAATCATACTCCTATCAGTAATGGCGCTGTATATGCTGGGATCACATAGATACTGGCATGTACTGGCTGCCTAGGAGTGTTATTGCTGTCATGTCAAGTTTGTGTAGAAATCGAGTTGCTTATTCAAAATTTTAAATGTACAGAATATTGGCACCGGTTATCAGCAATCGGCACAAAAGACGACCAATAATCAGTATAAGCATTGGCTCTGGAAAAATGATATCAGTCAAAGCCTATTTCTAAGCTCCCTATGGGGGCATATGTCATAAATCACCTAGTGGCTGATCAGTCACTGAAATACCGAGGAGTGGGGGAATATTATTTTTAGGCAGCGGGTGGAGACCTGTGGGGACACTAGGTCCCACGCTTATATTATAATAGCCACCACCCCCCCCCCCCCCCCCCAACCGCATCCTTATGTTCCACATCCTTTATTTTACTAAATGTCTCCAACTAATGACCATGGGTGGGGGAATTGGTCATTGGTTGTTTCACCCCTAGAGTTGTTTCACAGGCCCCATCCCCATCGCTAAATATTTAGTAGACATATCCCTGCATGGCAAGTAGCTGCATAGGGAGCTTTAATAATCCCATTATAGTAATATGGGGGGATGTATTAACCCCCTTCTGGAGAGCAAATGTAACATTCAGAAGATTAGGTTCTCTAGATTATGTTTCTGATGGATAGATAGATTTGTCTCTCATGGAGAGATTTTGCTCGAGCTCTTTGTCTCAATTTAACTCTTTTTAACAAACATAATGTCAGGAGTGTTCATGCATAGCCCAACACTGAATAAATCGAGAGAAATCTCAATGTATCGTTACTGGTAAAATATTTTATAATACATAAATAAATCCATATATATCCTAAAAAGATAAGGCTATCTGGCAATCTTATATAAGGCCAACAGAGGAAAAATACAGATACATTCATCAATTGCATTAAACATCTAAAATCCCCATTAAAAGGTATCAGGAATCTCAATACAGAAGTAGGTCTGGAACATAACAGGTGAACTACCAATACCATAATTATAGCAGCACTCAAAGAAAAAGTGATAATTAAACACCCACTACACCAATACTTTATAATGAAGAGATGAACACATAACTTTGGAATGTGCAGTTATCTGCACATGCATATATGTGTAGGGAACAAATTATGGGAACATACAAAAAAATGGCAGGTTATTAATTCCAAAATAAATCACTAATAATGCAATAATGATGTAACAGTAATAATAAAAAAAAAACAGCCCAATAAAACCAGAGGGGAATTGACAAATGCTCCCTTCTCTGTCTCCATGTGCTGGAGTATGCTGCTTATATGCCAGTCACTCCTTACTCCAGCCTGTACGTGGGAAGATATAATGAGTCAAAGAGCTCTACACTATGTAAATAAAAACAGCTTAAAAGGTCATTTGTCAAGGAGCAACTAATCAGCAACAAGACAGTAAGGAAGAAAAAAAAAATGCCCGATGGCAGCGATTGGAGGGCAAGCAGTTAAGATACTAAATAAACAAAAATGGAGTGGTGGTCCCCAGGATCTGTTTTCATACCTCTACTAACTGTAACGATTAACCCAACACGCAGTGTGAAAACCCACCAGTAGCAACAGAGACAGATAGAAAGTCCCTAAATCGGTCCTTAGAATGACCAGAATATCGAAAAAACTACAAGCAGGGCCGGTGCAAGGATTTTTGGGTACATGCTTTTGGGCACTGCTACAAGAGAGGTAGAAGGCACACCAGGAAGGGGAGTGTGACCACTAAAAGGGTGGGGGTGCACCAAGGGCCAGGGAGGGAATGGGAGAGAAACACCAAGGGACAGGGAAAAGAGGGGGGAGGGGAGAAGAACACAAAGGGACAGGGAAGGGAGGGGACCACTAATGGAAGGGAGGTGGCATTTTTCCGCCCTACTCCCCCCCCCCCCCAAAAAAAAACAAAAACATCTTCACCTATGTGCCTCTTAACCATCCCCTCTCCCCTCCCTGTCCATTAGGGCCCCTTCAATTTCAATGAATGAACAATAAAAAGACAGATGACAAAGCAGTATGTCTATTAATGAACGTATCACCCATTTTCCTTGAAAAATAACCAAAGTAGTAAAACTATCAAGAGAACACTTCATTTTACTGCAATATCACCAGAATCATTTTGTACACTCACATAGACAAGAAAATTAAATGTCTGCCCTAAACAGCTGATGAGAAATAAATTTAGATAACTAGTACAAAATCAATATATTTTAAATAATTAAGCATGCCAATTAATACCTTTTCCACAAGCTTCCTCTCTAACCAATGGCAACAATAAAAATGTATTGCCGCACAAATTATAACATTATACCCAGTCATTTAATACATTGCAAATCTAAAACTGATTGAAGTTTAGCAGTAGGGATAAAAAAATCATTGCAATAATGGTCTGTTCTGAATATTTTATGGAAATCAGAGTCATTTATTAACTGTAAGCTCTGTATGTAAGCAAGAAAGTTAATGCGACCATAAACATTTTTAATGTGATTTACCACGGAGGCTGCCTCATAAAAATGCAAAATCAAATTAAAAACAAAATGTAAAAATATTTGCCTCATTAAATCCCATGGATTGCTTTGAGGGATGGAGAAGGACACATGCATTTATGATTTGCTGTCGATAATATAATTTGCAGGGTGAAAAGAAATGAGTGATATGCTAAAGATATTAGTAAAGGTATATTTCAATTAAAAAAATTAAAAAGACAAATAACATTCTTTTTTAAATAAAATATTGAAACATCTGTCACCAGAGAAAGCAAAGCAAAAAAGGCTTACTAATTCACTTTACTGTGTTCATCTGAAAGTCTTTCTCTAGCACTGAATTGAAGGTGTTGATATCACTCATCAGTTTCTCTTAATTTCTTGCAGGTACATATTAAAGCATAGCCACCTTTTTTCTCTTATTCTGATTGTATCCCAGAATCCTTACCAGCTTTTGGCAGCACCATGATCTTTTTGCACAGTCATTTTTACCATGGGATTTTATTTACCTAACAGGGACTTACTTACAAAGAACTGACAAGGGAATTGAATATTTCGGTTGCAAAATTGATGGAGTTGAGCTGAAGAATGTCTACGTTCAGCTTTCTGGGGTCAAAATTGTAGATATCTCAATCCATTCGCTGCCTGGCGAACACGGTTAAATTTGGTAAGTGCCTTAAATATGCACTATAATGGCCATTATCACTTCATCTTACTGAAGTGATTATGGTGCAAAGTTCTGTCCCTACAGCCTCTTTTTATAATTAATTTTAATCTGGAGATAAAAATACCTTATCTCCTACATTCCAACTGTAACAAATTGGCGGGAAAAAGAAAGCTAAAAAAGAGAATACAGGTTTGCATTTCACGTCAGACTATTATCATTATTATTGCCATTTATATAGCGTCAACAGATTCCGTAGCGGTTTACAATATAGACTAGACCAGGGGTAGTCAACCTGGTCCCTACCGCCCACTAGTGGGCGGTTTGGGATTTCAGGTGGGCGGTGGTGGATTCTGCAGGAAACGCCCAGTGGGCTTTGATGGCCATGGACCAAGGCTGGCAGGGGAGATTCTTTCATCTACCCTGCCGACCCATGTCCCCCTCCCTGGTAAAAGCTATGAAGAAGGGAGGGGAGACATTAAGATAGATTTTCACATCTCACCCACCTACACACAGCATAGACCCTATGCACCCGTCACACACTCACAGACTGCCCCCTTACACACGCACTGTCCCCCTTCACACATGCACTGCCCCCTTCATACATGCACAGCAACCCTCACACACACAGCAATCCTCACACACAGCACCCTTAACACACACACACAGCACCCTTCTCACACATACACAGCACCCTTCTTAAAAACACACAGCATCCTTCTCACACACAGTGCCCTATTAAAACACAGCACCCTACACACACACACACAAACACACACACACACACACACTGCACCCTTCACACACACTGCCCCCCTCACGCACAGAACCCTTCTCACACACACACACACACACACACAGTACCCTACACACAAACACACTACACCCTTCACACACACACAGCACACCTCACACAGCACCCTTCACACACACTGCACCTCACACACATAGAAAAAAAAGTTGAATAGAAAATAGAAAAAAAGGAACAAAAATAGATACATTTAAGCAAATATTTGGAGGGGGCGGGGCCGGACCGCCAGCGGGATCAGACGTGCTCTGTCTGAGCTCCCGCTTTGGGAGACCGAAAACCGGCGCAAACTGGAGGCAATCTCTCCCTATCAACCGGCAACGGGGATCAAGCGGAGCCCCAGACCCTGGGGTACGAGGAGATACCCCTCAAGACCCTACCTGGGACCTACAGTAACCCGAAGTAGGCCTGAAGCGTGTTGGAGCTTGAGCCGGGAAGAGACGGCCGCTCTCCCGGGTCTCCAGCTGGGGGCCGGCCTCCTCCCTCCCCCCCTCTGGTCCGGGGGGGTCATCCCGGTCTACATCTCCTCCAGCAACTCCTATCATGCCAAGCCTGGCGGCACACAATAACCCTGCGGGGGAAAACTCAACGGCAGCACCCTCCCAAGATGGCCGCCGCACGCCAGCCACATGAGCGAAGTACCCACGGACTGGAGCTTGCATACAGAAGGAACCATCCAGCGCCATCGGAGCACCACAGTAACCTGCTGCAGGGATAGATCAGCTCACTACACTGCGCTACACAAAGCGAGGTTGGTGGCGTATGTGTGGGGTCGGAAACATTTATTTATGCGAGTGGAAAGCCTAAACACAATCGCAGGCCACGCGTCTAAGATGGCGGCAGCCCTCACGTGAAATCCCACACAGACAAAGCTGACTCAAATATCAGTGCAGCAAGCGGCTTCCATGAGCTGGGCAGCGTCCGAGCAGCTGAAACTGCAGAGGCTGGTGGCAACCAAACCACAAAAGCAATCAGGGGAGAATGCCCTACATCAAGAACCCTCACTCACTCCCCTAAATGTCAAGCACCGGCACACAGAAGGGAGCGGCGGACGTACGACACCAGAGCATACTGCTCCAGCCCCTAATAGCCTTCACCCACGACGGAACGACCCAGCCACAAGGGATAAAGGCTTGAAGGGCACGGACTGACCCAGGGACCACCTCTACCAGGAAAGCATTATCAGCCCCTTACCTGGTCGCAACCACTCTGCCAGGCATTCCTGCGGCCCTCACCACCAAGGGTCACCTGCAGTAAAGCCCATCCTGATTCACTATGCTGTGACTTACAATCCCCTGGCATGTCTGATATAAAGCACCCAACAAGCTGGCGAAACATTTTCGTTATTCACTCTTATTGTTTCTTTTCTCTTTTTCTTGCTATAAGCATGTATAACCATTTCGGCATTATTGTTTAAACTGTTAAACTGCTATGAGACACATTCTCTACGCCTGCTCTTTGAGCCGGCTTTATAAGCGTGATCTTTAAACCTGTCTTATCATATACCTGAGCCATAAGCCTGTTTTCCTCTTAAGTATAACTTACTTCAACTAAACGTGAACATACATTGTTAACATCTAGATTTCTTTAACTTTAAAAATTGTGCTGTTTTTACGTATGCCATGATGCTGTCTCTCCTTAATGTCATTATTGTACTTGCCCATGCTGTCATGGCTGTGCAAGCTCTTTTGTCATAATATGCACAACAAAAATAAAGAATTAAAAAAAAAAAAAAAAAAGCAAATATTTGGAATAGAAACACCTCCTTACTAAAAATAAAATATGAAACAAAATTGCGCTATAAAATAAGTTATTGTGGCACTGGTGGGTGGTAAGGAAATTTGACCATCAACAAAGATACAAAAGTGGGCAGTAGGTATTAAAAGGTTGACTACCCTTGGACTAGACAAATCCTGCACCAATGTGTATATGTAACTCAGTAAATACTCTTTCTGACTGGCAATACCATTTTAACCCCTTGAAGAATCTGCACATGACTGCATATTGTACCCACATTGGCTCTCAGGTAATTAAAGGAATTCTATAGCCTTAGGAATACAAACATGTATTTCTAACCCTATAGTGTTATAATATCTTTTTAGATTCAGACCCTCAAATTACTTTAAAAAAAAACAAAACAAAGAAGCACATTATTCCCCTGGGGTGCCGGTCTTCATGTGCCTGCCCTGCCTCTGCTGGCCGAGTTAATCAGTTTTGACGATCTGGGTGATCCCATAGGGAAGCAATGGGGAAGTTAGAGTACATGAATCGTAATAACCATAAGGTGAAAATAATATCATATAAGCAACTCCTCAGAGAGATGCATTGATTCAATACAGCTGTATTGGGAGCATTCAGCGTCTCAATGCAGAGTGTAGAGACGCTGAAAGTCGGTCCGGCAATCTTTGCGTTACCAAACCCAGGAAGCCCCTCTACTGGTTGTACAGGTGATAGTCATTAAAAGGCAGCATTAGGCAGCAATGTAAACACTGCCTTTCATCAGAAAAAGCAGTTGCCACGTGATTAATCCTCAAGCCAACAAGGTTTTTTAAAACTATGAATGGTCCTGTATGCAGCCAGGTGGTTCTGTCCCATTCGGTACAGGGTCAATCGACTTTAGTATCAGTAAATAACCATCTAGCGCAATATCTTCCTCTTCTGGTTTCTTCTTGTGTTTCAGTCTTTGTAATATAGGACTGCAAATAAAAGCAGTGTATATGATGCAGGAAGGCACCACTATTACCACTTTTTTAATTACTTGCTTAAATTGTGTTACTATAGAGTTACAAGTCATTTGGTAACATTGAACAGCAAAATAAGAAGTTAAAAGTTTAAAGATTAATGGAGTGTCCCACATTTTCACTTTATAAAAGTACTGTAAAGAAATATGTAGTAAGCTCCACTTTTTAAAGGGACACTATGGACACCCAGACCTCTTCATCTCATTGAAATGGTCTTGGCGCAGCATCCCTGTTACCTAAATCCTGGAATGTAAAACATTGCCATTTTAAAGAGACTGCAATATTTAAATTCTAGTGTTAAGATTGCCTATATTTGCTGTCTTCCCAGGCCCGGCGCTTCCTATAAGGCTTTCGCCTAGGGCGCTACTTAGGAGGGGGCGTCCTGCGCCCTCATCACCGGCCCTTCTAATGCTGCATCCGCCTGAGTGCTCTATTGAGAGCCTCAGGCGGCGGCAGCACTGCCTCTCTCCCCCCTATCTCTTCACCCCCCCTCCCCTTCCCTGTGTAGCGTGGCAGAGCTCCTCTCCGGTCCGCGGTACAGGAATATCTGTTTCCTGTACCTGGCTGGACTGATAGGAAGTGCTCACTCAGTGTGCACTTCCTGTCATTCCGGCCGTGTACAGGAAACAGAAGCTCCTGTACCGCGGACCGGAGAGGAGCTCAGCCACGCTACACACGGAAGGGGAGGTGAGAACACAGGGCGGAGGGGTAAGGAGAACGGGGGGAGAGGGAGGTGAGCAGAACGCGGGGGAGAACGTGGGAGGGTGAGTAGAACGTGTGTGGGGGGGGGGAGAGTCCACTAAGGGAAGGGGGGGTGAGGAAAATGTGGGGGGGAAGAGACAACTAAGGGAGGGAGGGGGTGGTGCAGAGACCACTAGGGGAAGGGGTGAGGAGAGACCACTAAGGGAGGGTAGGGGGAGAGCAGAGACCACTAAGGGAGGAGGTTAGGAGAACGTGGGTGGGTAAGGAGAACGTGCGGGTTGGGGGGGAAGAGTCCACTAAGAGAGGGGGAAGGCTGTGAGGAGAACATGGGAGGGAGGGGGGTGAGGAGAACGTGGGGGGGAGAGACCAATAAGGGAGGGAGGGGGTGGTGAAGAGACCACTAAGGGAGGGTGGGGGGGAGCAGAGACCACTAAGGGAGGGAGGGGGGGTGGGGGAGAGACCACTAGGGAAGGGGGGGTGAGAAGAGACCCCTAGGGGAGGGTGGGGGGAGAGACCACTAATGGAAAGGGGGGGAAGAGAGGAGAGACCACTAATGGAAAGGGGGGGAGAGACGACTAATGGAAAGGGGGAGGAGAGACCACTAGGGGGGGCAGAGGAGAGCAGAGACCACTAAGGGGGAGATGAGAGACCACTAATGGAAAGTCGGGGGGAAGAGGAGAGACCACTACGGGAGGGTGGGGGAGGAGAGGAGAGACCACTAAGGGACAGGGGAGGAGAGGAGAGACCACTAAGGGGCAGGGGAGAGCTCTAAGGGACAGGAGGGAGAGCTCTATAGGACAGGGCTCTATAGGACTGTCGTTAGTTCATATGGCAAATCATATGGGTGGGGCATTGTGATGTCACATGGGGGGGCGGCACTTTTTTATTTTGGTGGCAAAAATCCTTGCACTGGCCCTGTGTCTTCCAGATAGCCACTAGAGGCGCTTCTTGCTGTTTCACTGAGTTTAACTAGGTAAAACGACATTGGGCATTCTTTTCCTTTGCATGAGGACATCCAGCGCTGTCAAAACCCACATAGGAAAGCATTGATATCCCCTGTCAGCGGAGGAGGAAACGGTCCAGCGCTGAGGGACATGAGCGCTGGAATCAGGTAAGTGTTTAAAGGGTTATTTAACCCTTTTCATGGTGGACAGGGGTGGAAGCAGGGGACAGTATAGTTTTAGGAATACAGTCCGCCATTTTTTTGCACATGCTTTTTATGAATTTTCTAAGCAATATAGCACATTTTGAACTTTATATAATTGGTAATCTGCAATTTTGCACATCTATATAGCACTGTTGGTGATACCGTTTTTTTTTTGTTTTTTAAATGCACCTGTATGTCACTTTTTCTTATTTTTATATAGAGTGCCCCTATAACTATGTCTTATATGTTGATTACTTTTATAGATTGGGCAGTGTTATAATCTCTACACAAATGAATAAGGGTGCTGTATGTTCAATAAACACATACATAAATACAATTTACTGAATTATTTCATCATTAACAGTAATCTCACAAAAAAAATGTTACAATTTAGGGTTTCGGTGTGGCTTTTAAGAGGAGTCATCTGCAGGCAATAATAGATAATGGGAGAATGTTTGACATTATATTAAATTGTTGCTATGGCTACAACAACCAAAATCCAGATAAGGTTTTCATTCACACAGGAATAATAATACTGGCTATCCTATTGCCTACTTCTTTTTAGCTTAATGTCTCTACCTCTTTATTAACATGTCAGATAAAATAACAGTGCTAAAATATTCAATACAAATATTTTGTATGTTATTTTCCTGATAATTTAGACATTATTTTAAAAAATAATTCTGCTTCAAATAAAAAGAAATTCTGTTCATTTCTAATACTCAGCTATGAACGTATTAATTTCAAAGTAGTTTTGTGATTATCATCTAAATTAAGTTGCTATGGTCCAGAAGCTTAAGCTTTTTTTTAATTTAATTTTAATAAGGGTGTTTGACCTAATAGCAATGTCCAACAGGGCACTGTAAGCCTACACAGGATAATTGTAGAAAAGGGTTAGAGCACAGTCGTCATGCCCCCTTACCAGTCCAGGATCTTGGGTTTTACCTGTTTGCGTCTATGTGTTTTGATTTTTCTAAAAACACCTTAAACAAAACTGGGTAATCACTAAATCCTTGACTAGTAGTGATGACTGGTTTGGGAACTACTGGGTTAGAGCAACCCTTTAATTTTATCAGTGTTATTGTGGGTACAGTCACAATTTCACTTCAAAAATACATTTTAGGGGGACGGGGCCTGACCGCCATGCAGGAAAGATTTGCTCTCTAGGAGCTCCGTGAAGAGACAGGCTAAAGCACAGTTTTTGGGGTGCCCACAGGCACTTTAGACACCCTAACTTCACACTACAGCATCCAAAGCCGGTATCCGACCCACCTGCTGGCGACGGGTGGTGTATGAAGCAGACACAGTCTTGGAGGAGCCTCTGAACACACTGCGGCCTGGTGTGCCCGGCGCAAGGGAGAAGCGGGCGATCTCCCACCTTGGGGGGCCAAGGCAGATTTAATCACTGGTTGGTGCCCTGTCCCCCCTCCCCTTGAACCGGTGGGGGTCATCCCGATCTATACCCAAGAGGACCCGAAGAACCCGGACCAGACTCAGCAGAGCTGTACACAGAGTTTCCGAGTGGTGAAGATTGGGCGCACCCAGCCCTCACACCTCCACACAAGCCAGCTTTACTCTACAGCACCAAAGGGGCAAATGCAGCAGCCACTCATCCCACTCCTGTGTGCCTGTAGCCTGTTACAATGACATCCGAGAGGGACACCTCACCTGATTATACCTCAGCTAATGCAAGGCTATGGCCTTCCTCAGAGGCGCATAGGATGATGATGGACAGAGCCTCCAGATGGAAGACTCAGGGCCGGCCTTAGCGGTGTGTGAGCTGTGTGGCCGCACAGGGCGCCATGGACCAGGGGAGCAGAAACAGGTACCCGGGTGGAGGATTAATTATTCTCCACCCGGGTCTATAAAAAAAAAATTGCAAAAATTGAGGTGGCGGGGCTTGTCGCAAGGCAGAGGCGGGGCTATACCTACCCAAAGCCCCTGCACAGGAAGAGGGAAGAAGGAAGGAGCCCCTGCTTCCCCAACAACCAACTGCATCCACTCCCCCTTCCAGCCATAATGGAAAGAGGTAAGTCTGTATGTCTGTGTCTGCCTGCCTGTGTGTGACTGTTTGTCTGTGTGTCTGCATGCCTGTGTGTGTGTGACTTAGTTATGGTAGGGTGTGGAACTGCACTCTATCCCTTTAAGCAGTATGTAGCTGGGTGCAACTCGGCCAGTCTCAGTACCAGAGACCAAATGCTGAATAACAAATAGAAGAAAGATCCAGGCACTCCAAGGTACAAGCAAGGCAATTTTATTGAACCCACTCCATCACAACGTTTCGACCTACACGGTCTTTGTCAAGCTTGACAAAGACCGTGTAGGTCGAAACATTGGGATGGAGTGGGTTCAATAAAATTGCCTTGCTTGTACCTTGGAGTGCCTGGACCTTTCTTCTATGTGTGTGTGTGACTGTCTGCCTGCCTGTTTGTGTGACTGCCTGTCTATGTGTCTGCATGTGTGTTTGCATGCGTGTGTGATTGTCTGCCTGCCTGCCTGCGTTTGTGTGTGTGTGTGTGACTGTCTGCCTGCATGTGTGACTGTCTGTCTGTGTGACTGCCTGCCTGTGTGTGTGTCTGTCTGTGTGACTCCTTCCTGTGTGTTTGCATGCATGTGTGTGTGACTGCCTTACTGCCTGCCTGCCTGCCTGTGTGTGTGTGTGACTGTCTGCCTGCCTGTGTGTGTGACTGCCTGCGTGTGTGACTCTGTCTGACTGCCTGCCTGTGTGTGTGTGTGTGCCTGCCTGCCTGCCTGTGTGACTACCTGCCTGTGTGTGACTGCCTGACTGACTGTGTGTGTGTGTGTGTATGTGTGTGACTGTGTCTGTGTGAGTGTCTGTGTGAGTGCCTCCCTGCCTGTGTGTGTGTGTGAGATTGTCTGTGTGTGTGTGTGTGTGTGTGTGTGACTGTCTGCCTACATGTGTGTGTGTGTGAGAATGTGTGTGACTCCAATTGTGTGTGTCGCTGTAGCTGTGCCTGTATGTGTGACTATCTGCCTTTAACTGAGTGTGTGTGTGTGTGTGCCTATTAGCGTGCGTGAGTGTCTGCATGCCTGTAACAGAGTGTGTATGACTGTCTGCCTGTGACTGTGTGTGTGACTGTGTGACTGTAACTGTGTGTGACTGTGTGCCTGTAACTGTTCATGATTGTGTGCCTTTAACTGTTCGTGATTGTGTGCCTTTAACTGTGTGTTTGGCTCTGTGACTGTCTGCCTGTAACTGAGCATGTGTCACTGTCTGCCTGTAACTGTGTGTGTGAATGTCTGCCTGTAATTGAGCGTGTCTGACTGTCTGCCTGTAACTGTTTGTGCGACTGTATACAGGCAACTTGGTGGGTGGGGGGGGGGGGGGGGGTGCCGTGAAGACTTTTCGCACAGGGCGTCTAATGGTTTAAGGCCTCCCCTGGGTAGACTCACCCCAATCCTGACACTCTCATATTTGAAGCTATTATGTTTTACCTGACTGTTTTATGCCTTTTCTGTTGAGGTATCTCTTTTAATCTGCTACCTAGACTATCTGGGTTCCCTGCTTGTCTATAGTTAGGGCTTCAAGGGTGCACTCTCACTCTTTGAGTAAGCTTACAATGCCTATTTAGCACTATTCTTAACTGTTTCAGCATCCAGTGCAAACACTATGTCCTACCTGCTTTCTGCATGAAACTCTTTACACATTGTGCTAGGCGCTTTTTCGTCCTTAATACAAAAAATGTACAGCTTTTCTTATTGTTCAATGGATAACCTCCAATGTGATTTATGCTTTTGAATTTGTAAAATATCCATGCTTTATCAATGCACAGCAAAAATAAAGAATTACAAAAAAGAAAAAAAAAGAAATTTTAAGGGATTTACTAATACTCAGTTATGCTGCTAAAATGTTATTTTTAACAAGAACAATATATATTTTTATAAATACTTGTTTCTGAATACATTGATTATGTTTAAGGACAAATTATGGAGAGTTTTATTGTAGAGCTCTGTAATACACTCAGACACACCAACAATATGGAATTCCCAGAATAATGCAACATTAAGATAGAAATGAGGGACAGGGGTGTGTGGGTCTAATATAGTGACTGTCCCACCCCAAGAGGGACACTTGGGAGGTATGTCACTGATACCAGCACCATCACTGGTATGCCCCTTTCTGAACTACCCCAACCTCAAACCAACCTCTCAATGTTTGAAAGGTATGCATACATAAATACTGTATTTAATCATAAATATATTTTTGTGCAGCACTTACTTATTACAAGGAAAACAATAAAAAACAAATACAGAATTACCACAATTTTCTCAGAACGTCATGCTAATTATGTAAATAAGAACAGACAGATATTATTTCTTCACATCCCAGATAAACATTTTAGCAGCATCGCTTATCATGCAACCGTGCAGAGATACTGTACTCTGGTTTGCACTTATTTAGAGAAAAACAATTGTATATTAAAAGTAAAATAACTATGTTGAAAAAAAGGATTATATATAAACTGAGGAAGTAGCTTTCCCGTGCAAGTAATGTTTTCTTATACAGGCTAACACAGCTGTAAGACCCAGCAGGACGTAAAGAGTGCTAAAGAAAACTGCTTTCTCTTTGCCTCCTCAAAAAAAATCAGTGCAATTTCAGATGTATTAAGTTCTGCTAATAAAAATGTTATGCCTATAGAATTGCTTTGTGCTTGAGTCAAGTATGACTTTAATGCTGGAATTTCTTTGTCTTTTATATCCAGTTATGTTACTGGATAGCATTATATTGATAAATCCCACACTTTTATCTAGGGTTTGTCAATATACTAAAATGTACTGTTCAAATTACTATAAATTAAAAATAGCCCAATTATTCAAATGTTAGCCAGTGTTTGCTGCAACAGCATATAGCAATCAGTGGGTGCACCTTCGTCCAGAGTACCACCTCCAATCACATAGAAACCAATAGGATCAGTTACTGGTTGGATGACTTGAGTATTTGCTACACATTTGAGTGAATTGTCCTATCCATTTATCACAAGTAGTCTATGCACCATAACCTGTGATCATTTTTAAAACGTCCCTGCTTCCTGACAACTGTAAAGTGAATATCTACTCTGCAAATCACTGGATTTGATTGGCACATATCATGTTATTCTTTTACCATGGTCGTGGTTTCTGAAAATAAGGATTTAGCATTTTTAAAACAAACTTAATCTCCACATTGAAAAACAGACATATCATAAAGAGATACTCTGAGCAAAAAAAAAACCTATGTCTTAATGTAGTGGTTTTGGTGCATACAGTCTGCCCCTACAGTCTGACAAAAGTATTGTCATTTCACACAAAAATGGTCCGAGGTAATTTTTAGTGTTTGTTTAGGTATTCTGACAGGCAGCTGGAACTCCCCATAGTCTCTCCTTTCTGGTAATAAATGGTTATTGTGTGGAGAAAGGAGTGCAGTGCCTTGGAGAGAGTCTTCAAATCCAGGTATGTAACAAACAGAGGACAGAGTGCAAAATATAATGTAATATGTTGATGGCTGAGTGAAAAAATGGAGTTGCCCTTACAGTGTGTGGAGCTGATAGTACATCCAACTTAATGTGCCTATGCGGTATAACTTATAGCAGGGATTATACTGCCTACGTCATATGAGTTGGAGCTACTATCAGCACCACACACTGTAAGTGCTACTCCATTTTTTATTTTTTCACTCAACCATCAACATACTATACTATATTTTGCACTCTGTTCTATTCTCGTTACATAATACCACACTGGCCTGGACTTAAGGAGTTTCTACAAGGCGATCTACCCCTCCCTCCATAAAATTTTACACAGAAATGTTTACATATGGAAGACATTATGCCTCCAGTACAGTATTAGTGTTCTTGCACTCCAGCGTGGAGACTATTAGGTAGGTAAAATAAGTCCTAGGAAACAAAGGTCTGATATTTTTGTTATCGGAATTTTGAATCACCACAAAATATTTATGATGTTACAGAATCACTATAGGGTCAGGAAAACAAACATGTATTTCTGACCCTATAGTGTTAAAACCACCATCTAGCTCCCCTGGGCCCCTAATGCCTCCATAAATATAGTAGAATCTTACTGTATTCAAGCCTGAAGCTGTAACTCTGCATGCTGTTAGACTCAGAAAAACAAGCAGTCTGCTGACATCAGCAGAAGTGGTGGCCTGATCCAATCACAATGCTTCCCCATAGGATTGGCTGAGACTGACAAGGAGGCAGATCAGGGGCAGAGCCAGCATGATTCAAACACAGCCCTGGCCAATCAGCATCTTCTCATAGAGATGAATTGAATCAATGAATCTCTATGAGGAAAGTTCAGTGTCTGCATGCAGAGGGAGGAGACACTGAATGTTTGGATGCATTTTAGGCAGCCATGACCCAGGAAGGATCTCTAATAGCTATCCGAGGAGTGGCCAGTGAAATTATCACTAGGCTGTAATGTAAACATTGCATTTTCTCTGAAAAGACAGTGTTTACAGCAAAAAACCTGAAGGTAATGATTCTACTCACCAGAACAAATTCAATAAGCTGTAGTTGTTCTGGTGACTATAATGTCCCTTTAATGAGTTACATTTTGTAAATTCCTCGGTATGGTTCCTAAGTCTCACAAGTGGCCACCATATAGACTGTGTGTAAATCCAACTACTATTTCTAGAGTAGCAGTCACTACTAGAGCGACTACTAGAGGAATTACAATGTCATCTTAGCAACATGAACCTGTCACTTTAGGCTCAATCAGCTATAAAACTATATATATATATAATGTTGTTTTATTTTTAAATGTTCTTTGAGGGGGTAGCACAGTAGAAGGGAAAATGACGACATTCGTCCGAATTTACATTCGGACCGCAACGAATTGCACATATCAAATACTTAGTATACAAGAAGTTAAAATAGAGTATATCCTATATTTTAATACGTAAAACCAGTTGTGTCTTGCACCCAAATGTCTTTTAAGAAATTCTAAACTTTTATATCCTGGATTTTTTTTTTTTTTTACACATCTGAATCCATTCCAATGCTTTAGTCTCTGTTAAAACTTTTAGATCTGCGGTCACTATAGTTAATTGTGACTGCAAAAAAATGTAAGCAGGTTTAGTTTTTTTGTAAAACCTATACATGATCAAAAATAAACATGTTGCCATCCACGTGCACAATTGCCCCCAAGCAACAGATAACCTTTCTTTCTCTACTGCACAATAAGGCTCTACATTAAAATGGCCGTAGCAAATTTTAATTTAGTTATCTGCAGGAAATCAAGTAGAACAATATTTCCCATGAACAGCTTTAGCTTCACAAGAATGAGATGCAATAAATCATAATCTGAATGCAATATTGAGTTAATGTTTTAGGGGGGGTTCTTGCACACATGTAATTATTGACATAATTGGTAGTGTATATTTACTGACATGAAGCTTGGACAGGTTTTAGTGCCTCTGTAAAAAAAAATATTATAAAAAAACACTTTATCAGACATTGTAAGCTTTTTTAACATTATCACACATCTGAATAACTGCATATCAAGAACTGAATATCTCTTTATTTTCGTGAAAAGACAATATATCTAAGATTACAAAAAACATCAAAACCCCTGTATAAATCCCTAGCAGGAAGTGAACAGTATGGGATTTAAGATTTATTAATTTTTTTCTCCAATGATAAGATACAGAAACTGCTTTGTATTACTTTGAGAAAATGGATATGTATATGATCTGAGTATTGTTAATTGTATTAAGGACGTGGATACAAATTACCAGCAGAGTTTATTTGAGAGTACCAGAGTTAAAGGGACCTCTCATGCCCCAAACAACTTATGCTTATTAGATTGCTCATGCCGAGGTATGGACAGACAAGTGAGAGCAGAAAATACCTATTACAGGAGGCCAGTTCGCTCTCCAGTTTGCAATGGAAACTCCCTAGCAGGCATTCCAACAAAGCCTTGCGGCATGCCGTCAACGAAGGCAGCATGCCAACGTTAATGACAATATTTGTCCTGCTTGTGCACGCATCCAAGCAGGGCAAAATCAAAGAAGAACAGGTGTGGAGCACAGGAAGGCCATGGGGTGGTTGTTACAAGAAGAATAACACCCACAAAGTGGCACTGAAATGTAGGAAAAGTTATCAAATCTTTATATTTCACATTGAATACACCTTGTATCTTTATGATGTATGGTGTATTCAATGTATATGGGAATGATTGCTGGTAAGTCATTTTATTCACAACAGGTTCACTTTAAGGTTATTTCACTAAACCAGTGTTGAGGGCTTCACTGTTGGTGAACTCATCAAGCAAGTTAATGGGAAAATGTACTTATAAAGCAGACAATAAAATGTAAAGGTCACCTTATTGCCTTTGCATCTCTAATGTTTTATGTCACCCGTGACATGTCATGTGGTATAAGTGATGCATAAGTGATCCTGAGTGCCTGGACTACATTTACTGTTTTACGTCATGTGGTTTGTCATTTGTGATACTGGACATCAAAAATGAAAGACGATTCTAAATTATTTTAAAAACAAAAACTTTAAAATTTTAAACGCGTACTGGTTTGTTCTACACAGGGTTACTCTAAGAACCTTGGCCACTTCATTGGTATGATGACGTCATGGTGACTGAAATCTTCATGTGCAGCATTTCGCTGGTGCCAGACAGTCAATAGTGGCACAGTCCCCCCTCCAAGCCGCCCCTATCCTCCCCTCATGCTGTCTAAATAAAAAAAAGAGCTTTTAACAGTATTAAGAGAAGAAATTATTGTATAACAGAATGACAAAAGGTAAATCTTACTTTATAGCCAGATGGTTAGAAAATTGCAAACTTATATCTGTCATGTCAGGTTTACTTTAAAAGAGTGGGTGTCTACGGAGATGCAGGATGAAGTATAAAACATGATCTGTGCTTATTAGCATATTTATCTCAAAAACATTGCGCGCATCCGCCCCTACTTAACGCCAGATGCGACTAAGGTGTTGGTCCATTCCACTGTCCTTTCTCGCCTTGACTACTGTAATCCGCTTCTCAGTGGTCTTACGTGCTCCCAACTTGCGCCGTTACAGTCCATAATGAATGCGGCGGCGAGGCTCATCTTCCTGTCCGTCCGCACCTCCCATGCCTCACCCTTCTGTCAGTCCCTACATTGGCTTCCTATAAAATATAGAGCTCAATTTAAAATTCTGGTTCTTGCTTTCAAATATCTACATAATGCTGCTCCCACCTATCTATCCTCCCTTTTACACAAGTATGTCCCGTCTAGGCCCTTACGATCTGCTGAAGACTTACGTCTATCTTCTGTCCGTACTCCCACCTCTGATGCTCGCCTTCAAGATTTCTCGAGGGCTGAACCGTTCCTGTGGAACTCGCTTCCCTCCTCCGTTAGATGCTCACCCAGTCTCCACTCCTTCAAAAAATCGTTAAAAACCCACTTCTTCATAAAAGTGTATCAATTAAACTGTTAATAGCTCCCAACTGATTCCTCTTCTGCAACTGTCACTAGTCTAATACTATCCTTACCTTTTGTGTCATTGTACCCCACTCCCTCTAGCATGTAAGCTCATTGAGCAGGGCCCTCAACCCCTCTGTTCCTGTGTGTCCAACTTGTCTGGTTACAACTACATGTCTCTTTGTCCACCCATTGTAAAGCGCTGCGGAATTTGACGGCGCTCTATAAATATTATAATAATAATAATAATACCCAAAAAGGCATTTTGGGAGAGTTGTGAAAACAGGATTTCTCTGAATTTCTGGGCCCAAACCTGACTCTTCCTAAGGCCTGTAGATTATTGTCAGGATTACAAATTGATCCAGCACGCAGAACTGTGTCACACCTAGGACTAAGGATAACGTGTAACCAGAACTTAGAATGGCCGGACTTAACGTACCCAAGAATATTCATAATGCTTGCCGAGGTCAGGAACACAGAATCAGACACAACGACAAGGGAAAGTCAAAAGTCAAGGATACCAGAATTCAGAGAAGTCAAAACGAAGCCAAAGGCAAATACCAAAAAATCAAGATCAGGAACGCACTGTCGGATTACCATCAGGATGAAACAATGACATGAGCAAAAGGAGAATTAAGTTTAAATACCCCTCCTGTGGATCCAATTGGATGTAACCGGCCTTTGACCCCAAAATCAATTACCAGGGTTCCATGTGCATGATTTCTGCTCAGCACAACTTTTCCTGTAAGGACGGTAATGCTGCTTGGTAAAACATTTCATGTCAGGAGGGTAAATGCCATTAACCACATTTTTATGTGCGGATGAATACGTAAGAATTATGTACCACTGTAGATTTTCTTCTCAGTCCACTTTATGTATGCTGACTGCCAGGCGCAGAGGGTAAAGCTTATAACACTGACTGGCAGGGAGCCAAGATGGAGAAGTACTTCAGTAGAAAAAAAACAGTGTAGATTTCTACACCTGATTATATTTTTCATGACTTACAAGTACTTTTTTTTTTTTGAAATATAAGAAAGTGGAAGCATTTATCAAAGTTCAAAATTGGATAGATTGCGGGACACGAGGAGTTTATATATATATATATATAATGATTTAAGGGCTCAAACTATCCATAACAGTCTATCATTTCATAATTATCGGTATGTTAAGGGCGTTTCCGCACGGTCTCCTTTTCTGACCTTAGATCAGACCAGCGTTCTTTCTGTGTACATGGGAGGATAGCTTCAGACTATAGGATATTTACCTGTGAAGAGACTGAAAGTCCCATGAGTACCACAACACCCCCATGTACAGGTTTCATGGTGTTTTGGAAAGTTACAGGGTCATATAAAGAGCTTGCCCATTTCAGTTTTTACACTTTGAAATTTGCCATATTGGTTTGCTGGGCCCATATTGCCTTTGAGACCGTATAGCAGTTCAGGAATTAAAATTACCCCATCACAGTATATAATTTGCAAATGTAGACATCCAAGGGTATTTAAAATGGATATGTTCAATCTTTTTTAGTAGCCACTTAGTCACAATCCATGGCCAAATTTAGCATTCATATTTGTTTTTTTCAGTTTTCACATAAAAACCGGACTTTCACTGATGATATCATCATTATATGTTTTAATGCTCTAAAACACTCATATTTGTATTCAGCGATGCCTCTCGTGTACAACAGTACCCCTCCATGCACAGATTTTATGGGATTTTGGAGAGTTACAGGGTCAAATATAGGGAATTTCTGCCTGGGTTGTCAGGTAGGTCCCCCAATATATATATGAATATATATATATATATATATATATATATGAATATATATATTTATATAATTATTATTATCAGGAAGAAGGAACATGAGAAGGTAGAGAAATACCAAGGACTAAAAGAAGAGCTAGAAAGAATGTGGAAAGTGAAGGCAGTAGTAGTCCCAGTTTTGATAGGAGCACTTGGGGCTTTGATTCCAAAGGTGGGGAAGTGGCTTCAACAGATTCCAGGTGGGACCTCTGAGATCGCTGTCCAGAAGAGTGCAGTTCTAGAAACAGCAAGATACTGCTTACAGGCCTCTGGTAAAGGACCCGAGAATGAGGAAAAGAAATACCACCCAGGAGGGGTGTGAAAATCAATATATTTTTTTTATATATAGAAAATATATACTTACCCATTCGGTGTGGCTGCAGAGGCACAGACGTTAGGACGTCTAATGTAGTTAAAACCCATGCCGTAATGACATGTCCTAACGGGGAGAACGGGTTAACCTCGCAATTTTGCTCCACCTCAAGATTTTGCGATTAACAATGATGACACAAATGGATCCAGGATTTAAACTGCTAATGATTCCCAACTTCAGCAATGTTACCAGCAGAAAATAGTTAAGACATTTTTGGACTGTTATTACATTGAAAACAAAAGTAATACTGGCTATAGTTCAGAAATTATTACCAATCAAAATCTAGCAGGAGATTCTAATAGAGGTCTATGATAAGTCTTTATGTGGCTGTGTCACTTTGCAACCATTTGGAGAAAAATAATAAATAAACATTCTCCCATATATGTGTGTACTCCCCTTTTCAGCTCATAGAAAAATTCAAATGATTAGTAATCAGGCCCTAGAACTCATGTTTGATATATGAGATATTTGCAGCCTAAAGCAGTGAGCAAGAAATATTAGCACATCACTGCTATTTAGACATAATGTACAAGGTCCTGGCTCTTTCACAAAAAGCTTGTTTTTAATATTTTTTATGAAGTGAGCAAAACAGACCACCGTCAGCAATAATATTCCTGCCGTCTTTTATTTTGTTGTCAAACCAATAATAACACATAAAATAATCCTCAAAGCACTTTTGGCAAGAGAAACTAAAATCTTTGTTTCTCCATTACAAGTCATACGCCTTGCCATATTTTTCCCACAAGGCACTGCATTATGTTGGAAATCACCATGGCAATGTAGGGTTAATAAGTAATTGTTGTTGGAGAAACTACAGTATATTGTGAGGCATACTCACACTGGTAGCTTAAATAAATACATTCTTAATAGCTTCTGGCATATTCGTTTTAATTAAAATAATAAAAAAAAGCACAACATCAGAATACTATCATCTAGGCAAGCATTTGTTCTTCCTTCAGGGTACAGGTCTGTTGCTAAATTAAACAGCACACTTAATTTTCATTTAGACATGTTATCTAGTAGCAGATAAGCATAAAATGTGCAGCTACACAGAAACAAAATCTGGCTTCACCTTCCATGACTTGAAGAGACAGTTTAAGG
Source organism: Pelobates fuscus (assembly GCF_036172605.1). Classification (NCBI taxonomy): domain Eukaryota; kingdom Metazoa; phylum Chordata; class Amphibia; order Anura; family Pelobatidae; genus Pelobates; species Pelobates fuscus. The sequence continues at coordinate 149,460,911 of NC_086320.1, read as the reverse complement.
CCTGAGGAACTGCTGAGCCTGTAACTAAACATAGGAACAGGTTCTTTTTTTAAATTATATTTACCCTTTAAAGCATATCTGTCTGTTTCCTAGAGGTCATTAGCTGTTATACCAAGGACATCAGCTCTAAAATAAAAAATAACATATATGGCAGAATAAAGAAGGTTACCAAATTCAAATGGTGTTGATGTTTTTATTTTAGAGACTGACAGCAATTGTACTTGGTTATTAGTATATTAAAAGCATATGTTTTCACATGCTTTGAGAAGTTTAGGTTAATCTATTTCCTAGTTTTGATTTATTGATTTTTTTCTAGGTTTAATATGTTTTAGACTTTTTGGGCTGGGCAGTTTATAGAGCAACCAACTATAAAATGTCAGTTAACGGCTAATTTGAAATATGTGCTATAACAAAACTAAACAAGCAGGAAACCAGAATACCCATGACGAGCGCTCGTATTCATATTGCAATCGCTTTCTGATAACTGACATAATGCGAGAAAGCCTATATAAGGGCTTTCCCTGCTATCAGAATTGAGGCCTCCATCGGAGAAGATGGGTTTATTTATTATGGTGCGTTTTTTTCCCAGTGTTTTTTTTATTTTTTTTATTTTGTGAGCGCCCTTTTTTATTGTTTTAAACAGTTGTGTAGGGAATTATGGATTTTTATTTGGCCCTTTTACGGGCTGTAGAATAATTAGAAGAAAGACTTCTGACAGTAAGTATAATTTGTTTTTCAAACAGTTATTGATTTAATTGCCCCACACACTATTATTAGGGTGGGGAGGGGTAGGTATAGTAGTTTATTTTTATTGGGAAGTAGCAAGGGGATTAGAAACCCCAAGCCACTAATTAGGGCCCCAACCTGCCACCCATGAGTGTTGTCTAGTTGGGGACACAAGGTCATTCCCCTTGATTATTAATATTAGGTGAACCACTAAGGGGAGGACACAGGTTCTTCCATATTTTAATATTAAAATTAGTGAGCCCACCCATTGTACTTGGTGGCCTTGGTATGCCCCCCATGAAGATTAGAATAACCACACCCAATACCCACGGGTGTCATCACCCCTCCCCGTTATTTCACAAGCCCCAGGATCAGGCTTTTTCTAGCGACTGGGCAGCAATGGAGTTTTAAAACCACCATTTTAGCAATTATAGTAATACTAATTTTATCTGTTATTTTTCACACACATACATATGCAGCAATATATGAGGTAAGTGTCCAGTAACTTATTCCAATATCGTGACAAGTAAACAAGCCAAATAGGCTGAGATACCTGCTATACAGGCAATAATAGAGTAGGCTCCTGCAAAAGAGTCCAAAAGCCCAGTTCGTGAATCCAACGAACATGAGAAAATCCCTGGAGTGATGATATAGAAAGTATGCTGTTAGTCTAGTTATGCAAACTCTTCCTTAATGGGCAATACATTGAAGTAATGCCACAAGTGATCAACAATACCGCTGTTTTCTGTGTACCTACATGTCAAACTGGGGATACCAGAAGTGATGCAACTCTAGATACTGTAAGATACTGTACTTAGTGTAATTAAACTAGTATTGTGCATTTTTGGCCCTGTTAGGACTTTGTCAAAGATCAAACTGTATTTGTGGCAATCACTTCAATCTGCTCATAGAGGAGCAGTGAAACCAAAGCTTCTCCATGAGAAGTCCTCGGTTGCATTTTGAGTGAGTGCTTAAACAGAGTGAGAAAGGCAACCGACCCAGCAGTCTCGTTGACAGCAGGGAGGTGTTACCAAGATGATTTATGCAATGGCCAATTTCTCTAGAATTTAGCCGTTTTATAAAATAAGACAGAGAAAGTCAACCCCTAAAGCACATCAGCTATGAAAACTGTTTTGTATCCAGTCAGTGGCAGTTGTATAGATTAAGATAGAATTGCAATGAACAAATCAGTTTCAAGTAGAATTTTCTAGGGAAAAGCAAGTCTCTATGCACAGAAGGCAGCGTGTGTTTTATTCTGACAATGTCACATCATAAGGAGAAAAGCAGGAGGTAGGTAGTAATAAACAGCTTTTCACGGAGATACTTTCTTATATCATATTTTTAGTCACTAAGGCCTGGCAGAGTTAGATTTTATGGATACAGTATATATTGGTTATGCTATAAAATGGCACAGTGCTGTCATATAAAATATCATTGTCATTTTTATCACATACTACAGCTTTCTGCTACTTATTATCTATATTGAAAAATACATAAATATAGCACAGGCTTTACAAAACATGAAGAATTCAACTAATAAGGTTTTGTTGCCTTATAATGCATTGTTGCTTATAGTTCCAAGTTCATCAGGACTACCCCTAATTTGGGCTTCTCTTGAGTTTCCTTTAATGTCCCACTTCAGTGGACTCCAGAGTAAAAGCAACATGCCAATCTATCTGCTCCATCCTGTACTGGAGTGATACTTGCTATTGCTGGCAAGTAAGATAATACTGGAGCATTTTATCTTGTTAATGGAACACTATAGGGTCAGAAACACAAACATGTATTCCTGACCCTATAGTGTTAAAACCACCAATTAGGTGACTTGCCTCCCTTCCTGCCCCCAAACAAAATAGAGGGATGACACCCAAAGAGTTCTTGCCCCATTACATTTTCAACAAGTAGTGGTAATGGTGCTACTTTAAGATAAGTGCCAAGATCTTTCAATATTGCATTGTATGTGAATATCTAATAGAATGGAGTGGTTTAGGTTGAATTTTTTCCAACAAAATAAATTCTAATAAGAACCACATGCACAATGCCTCATATCAAATATTAAAACAAAGATATTTTAATACCAGCATATGTTCACTTGCAAATAAATTTTGCACATTAAATTTAATGTCGTATTGATGTCATTTTTTTTCAATAGTATACCACTCTCATTTTATCACATCTGTATATCCTACCCATAGAAATAACTTATGCATGAATAGTAAATCTACTTTTCTCGCTACACAACAATAATTTAAGATAGGAGTATTATTAAATTATTAACTCCAATATGTCTGTATATTATAATTTATTATAAATGTATCAATTCTTCCATCCACCCTATTTCTGGTTACAAACGTTCAAATTGACAGCTATGGATGTAAACACATACACAGAACCCCTGGAGATCTGAATTTAATGACGAATGAGTCACTTACTCTCATGACACAATTCATGCACTTAAGAAAGGACAGCATGAAGCAATCCATGGGATTGCTTTTCAGCTTTTTAAATATATATATTTTTTCAAACTTAAGGGGACACTATAGTCACCAAAACAACTTTTGCATAGTGAAGCAGTTTTGGTGTATAGATCATACCCCTACAGTCTTACTGCTCAATTCTCTGCTGTTTAGGATTTAAATCACTGTTTATGCAGTCCTAGGCAAACCTCCTTGCATGTGACTTACACAGCCTTCCTAAACACTTCCTGTAAAGAGTGATCTAATGTTTACACTTTTTGTATTGCAAATTCTATTTAAATAAGATTTTTTTTATATTTTGCTCTGTTGATAGTCTGCTAGAACCCACAGGAGCCTCTTGTGTGTGATTAAAATTAAATTTGCAGAGCAGGAGAAAAAACTTTTAAAGGAAGTTAGCACATGATTGAAAATGAAAGCATTTTGTTTCCATGCAGCCTGTGTCAGTCACAACCAAGGGAGGCATGGCTACTGCTGCATAAACAAAAACAAAAGTGATTAAACTCCTAAATGGCAGTGAATTGAGCAGTGAGACTGCAGGGGCATGATCTATACACCAAAACAGCTTCATTAAGCTAAAGTTGTTTTAGTGTCCCCTTAAAATGTATCAATGTTATCTTTTAAATGTGGCCCATCATTCACAAAATATACAGATAATAAGGCCAAGTGTTTAACAATGTATTTAGCAATGTATTATTTAACGTTATCAGCATTGGAATAATCACCAGTAAATGCTAAAATACTATAATAATGGAGCTTCCTGCTTGGTGGTGTTGCCAACATGTACATCTGTGAGTGTGAATAATGAATGCAACCTTCCTAATTATAATTGATACTTATACGTTTTATCTGCTTTCCTAGTAAATGCTATAATATTAATGCAAAGTAAAACAGAATTATGGTATAAAGCAATCTAACCAATAACATATTTAGTTAGCATAAATATATATTCTCATGACAGGTAAACTGTAAAAAAATTAAATCTGAAAATATTAAAAATAGACAGATCTATGGTGTCTGTAAGGTGTGGTAATGCTAAGAAACCTATCAGGATGTATACATCGATTATAGAAAGGAAAATCCGGGCTTCCTATGGTTCCACAAACTAATGTACTGTTATATGCTCAGGCAATCCTATACAGAGGTATATATAGTAAAGCAAATAAGGTTATGTACACATGTGGGAGTGAAGGCTTTTGGGTGGGTGGTTGTCAGACATGTGTGTGAGTGCGTGCCGTACAACCGTTGATTTCAAGGTTCAACTTGCTATTACAAATATTCCAATGCAAAAAATGTATGTGCCATCCGGCACAAATTCAAGTATAACTCTGGTCCTTGTGGCTTTAAAAAAAATGTAATTTATTTTAATGACAGATATTGACTGCAAGAAGTTAGCATGTTCTTTTTGAGCCACCATCTGATACGGGGAACAAAAATACCTTGTTGTTTGCATAAAATAGATATTTTCTTATACATGGAAAAAGCAAGGTGGGAAAAGTAAGTAGAGAAGTAGGCAATAACTCTCAAAGGACATGTATTATTATATTGCATATATATATATATGTATATATATAGGAAACATGGGGGGATGTGTGTATTTATTATATATGTATATATATATATATATATATATATATTATATATATTATTATATTGCAACATTTTAACCATGTCTCTGATGGGAAGCAAATTGGAAGATGCCTCTAGGAAATCTGGAACATGATTAGTCTCTGAAGCAATTGGCTATTTAACCCCTTAAGGACCAAACTTCTGGAATAAAAGGGAATTATGACGTGTCACACACGTCATGTGTCCTTAAGGGGTTAAAGTTCTCAATTCTTCTGTTCTCAAAGGATCACATTTTTTGTTAAAGAGGAATCGTAAAGCAAGGATGTGCCTTCTGGGATATCTTGGCACATAGTGAATAGAACCAACTGGTTCTTTAAAGACTGATCCAAACAGTGACAAATTGATTCAGTTAGAGCATTGTCCAAGTCTTGTGCATATTTCCAATCCATATATGTAAGCCAAACACACAAATCTGAACCACTATATAATTGGAATTACACTGGGAATTATTCTTCCTTTCAGTAATGTCTATAAAACAATAATAAGAGAGCGCAATGCTGAAAAATAAATGAAACCATACTATTGTGAAAATGCCCTTTGCTAGGGAACTACATAAATTATGTATGTAAGTATGCTTCATGTATACAGACAAAAGAAATCATACCAATGCAAAAATACTAATTTGTATGCAAGTTTAGTAAGCTCACAGTATATGTTAAGAAAATAAATTAATGGCTATAGGTTACATTACAACTGATAATTTAAAATGTATCATCATGTTTACCGCTGCCGATGAAATGTTAACTATGTCAATGAGAACACAATCCCACTGTCTCCACCTCTATTTTCATTTTTGGCCTTCACTTTTAACATTGCTAGTGATAGAAGAAAAATTACCTGTGATCATGCTCCTACAGGGGGCAACAGATCCTAAGTTAGAAAGCAGCGCAGGCCTCTAGGTCTAGGGTATTTATTAACCAGAGCCTTATAATGTCACTCAATCTATTGTCTGTAATAATCACAGTCCATATTCAGTGTGCAGTAGCAGGCAATTACATTTCCATAAAAAAGAAAAACCTAGTTAATCTGAGCACGAGCAAACAAGTAGAACATCCCTTTACTACTTCAGCTTAAACTAACAAACACAGGTTTCACCAGTCTTAAAGGACCACTCTAGGCACCCAGACCACTTCAGCTTAATGAAGTGGTCTGGGTGCCAGGTCCTTCTAGGGTTAACCCATTTTTTCATAAACATAACAGTTTCAGAGAAACTGCTATGTTTGTGAATGGGTTAAGCCTTCCCCCTAATCCTCTAGTGGCTGTCTCATTGACAGCCGCTAGAGGCGCTTGCGTGATTCTCACTGTGAAAATCACAGTGAGAGCACGCAAGCATCCATAGGAAAGCATTATGAATGCTTTCCTATGTGACCGGCTGAATGCGCGCGCAGCTCTTGCCGCGCGTGCGCATTCAGCCGACGGGGAGGAGAAGAGGAGGATCGGAGGAGGAGAGCTCTCCGCCCACCGCTGGAAAAAGGTAAGTTTTAACCCCTTACCCCTTTCCAGAGCCGGGCGGGAGGGGGTCCCTGAGGGTGGGGGCACCCTCAGGGCACTCTAGTGCCAGGAAAACGAGTATGTTTTCCTGGCACTAGAGTGGTCCTTTAATATTATCTGCATATTTGGACTTTTCTTCAGTCTTTACTGTGAGTTTAGCATTCTGCTTCCAGTACCAGTCTCTCTCTTTTCTCAATGCCTGCCAGCCAGAAATGTATTTAAAGTGACACTATAGTCACCCAGACCACTTCATGTCATGTCAATGCAATGTACCTGTTCCCCTAACCCTGCAAGGTAAAACATTGCAGTTTTTTACAAAATGCAATGTTTACAATGTAGGGTTAACGCTCTGTTCTAGAGGTGCTCCGCTGCACAGGCCGAGCAAAATTTTATATAAACGACACATAGGAAAGCAATGATTCAGTTTGAATGTGGAGACGGCGCTCATCGTGCATGTGCCTTAGGTCCCCAATGTTTCTCTATGAGGGACTCAAAGAGGAGGGACATCTTCGTGACATTGGTGGGGGAGGTGGGCACATCTGTCTATTTGGAGGGACAGGAACACTATAGGTTTGGAAATACAGATTTGCTGCTAAAACTCTCGTGCAGCTGAGGAGTTTGGAGTCAGCTTGATCTCCTGGCTTGGATTCTTCATCTTTTTTTGCAGTTGTTTAGAAACCACAGAATGAATATCAAGCCCACTTCTCAAAAATAGAGTTGAAATATTAATACAGTCGCTGGCAATTTCCTTCACCCTATCACAGGCCTTAAACTATATGTAAAAGGGGTTCACTCAATTACATTTTCTGACTTTTGTGGAATTGCTAGCAGTAAAATGGTCTGTGAATTTTTTAAATGGGGAACCCTTTCAAAATTGTTGGACAATTCTAGTTGAAAGTCACAAAACATAATTGGTTACTAACGCTGAATGGTGGCATACCCCCAGGGCCAGTTTAAGAGCCCAGTGGGCCTGGTGCTGAAAATTAGGATGGACCTAATTACAGAATCTAATTAACCAAAAACACTAAAACAATCATACCTCCCAAGCGTCATGTATCTGATGGAGGTGGTGTTGGAGGGAAACTCAAAGGATGCAGCTATAAGAAAACACATACCCTATGCTAATCTCTCTCTAATTTATGCTTTCCTCTTTCAAGTAAATCCATACCCGCTAACAGCAGTGTCCGGTGAAGCAGGAAGTCAATGGGTGGGGTAAAAGGGTGTGCCACTGACGCGAATCACGTGACCAGAACTGCCAAAAGTGGCTAACATGCACAAAAAGGGGGCATGTCTGCCCAAAGAATTGGAAGGCCAGCTTGTCATAAATTCATTTCAGGCTGCCTGCCAATTATGCAGGCTGTCCAACTAATGGCATACTATGCAGGCAGCACCTTGAGCTTGACATAAATACATCAAATGATGCACCTAGTCCACGCTTTCTAAGGATTGTCCCCTAGCACTCACATGTCCACTTCTCTCCTTACCTTCTTACTAGCAGGCAGACGTTCCTGGTATATAGTCTGGGACAGAGAAAATGTGTATGTAGTGAGTGTAGAAGAAGGGAACATGCCACAGTTAGAGAGACCAAAGTCTGCATTATCATAACTAATTTTATTGTCAGTCAGTCCACACAAGATTTGTTCTCATTCATCCCTCTTAAGCTTCCAAACTTAAAGGGACACTATAGTTACCAGAACAACTACAGCTTATTGTATGTGTTCTGGTAAGTAGACTCATTCCCTTCCTGTTTTTGAAGTAAACACGGTCTTTTCAGAGAAAATAACTCCACTGGCCACTCCTTAGATGGCTGCTAGAAGTGCTTCCTGGGGCAGTACTGCCTAGTGTGCAACACTACCATTCTGTGTCACCACCCTCTACATGCAGGCACTAAACTTTCCTCATAGAGATGCAATGATTCAATGTATCTGTATGAGGAGATGCTGATTGGCCAAGGCTATGTTTGACTTGTGTTGGCTCTGCCCCTGATCTGCCTCATTGACAGTCTCAGCCAATCCTATGGGAAAGCATTGTGATCAGAGAATCACTTCTTATGATGTCAGCCAAGCAGACAGATCAGGGGCAGAGAAAGCAGCTGCAGACCTGAATAAAAGTAAGGCATGGAGAGGGAGGGGGGGGGTGGGGGAGGGGGACCAGGGGGTCTAGATGGTGGTTTTAGCACTGTAGGGTCAGGAATAAATGTTTGTATTCCTGCCCCTATAGTGTTCCTTTAAGTCCTGAGATCAGAGGCTTTATAGCTTGTGTTTATATTTTAAGTCATCACCAAACTTACTTTTACTATTGTGAATTACTGCATATAAGAATTAAGTTATATAAAGAAAGATACACGTGTGTAATCATTGTGATGAGATAAGGCAACATGTGGTATTTCAACATAGGCTTGTCAGAAAGTCTCAGGTAGAAAATGCAATCTATTTTAATTAAGTCTCTGAAAGTAATTCCCTACTATATCGCACCATATGTTGGATAGCATAGTATATTTCGATAAATCTGAACCTTTCATAAGAATGTGTTATATGTTTGCACAATCTTCCTTGCATACAAATAATTTAACTGAATATATAATTTTAGAATTTAGAATTTTAGCTACAAAACAAGTTGGCAAACATATTCCTTAACATCCCCTTAGAGGCAGAACCACATATTGGTTACATTTTGTTGTAAGAATACTGTAGTTATGCCTATTCTGAAAGGTAAATTATGTACTACTATAATTTAGGCATAATTACCTTAAAGAGACACTATAGTTACCAGAAAAACTACAACTTAATATTGTTGTTCTGGTGAGTATAGTCACTCCCTACAGGCTTTTTGCTGTAAACACTGTCTTTTAAGAGATTATGCAGTGTTTACATTACAGCTTAGGGACACCTCCAGCGGTCACTCAACAGATGGCTACTAGAGGTGCTTCCTGGGACAGTGCTGTAAAATCATACATATATGCCCATACACCTAATTTATTTTAGGATGTTAACATATATGGATGGATCAACAAGTGCCCTAATTGTATTGCAAGAATTGAGATTCCTACCATGCTTCCCTTTTTCTTTAGAAGCTCACAACAGAATCTCTGAAATGCAATTTGAACTTACTTGAAAAATGACATAAACATGATAGTATGACATCACACACCCCCTGATCAATCCATAGCCTCCAACATTCTATTTTCCTCTTTATGTACTGTCCCTTCAGATAAGTATATAATTTTCTCTGCAGTAAAATACACTTTTTACAGCTACTAATATTTGTATTGGAATGTGTGATATTTTTTATGATTTACTATTAGCTATTTAATTTTTTATATATTTTAAGCTTCAAATACAGATTTGAATGCAATATTTTACCCAAGAAACAGAATGCAGGTGGCATTACCTGTAGGCTACACTAGAACTAGATCGATCGGAGGGGTTTTCAAAAATGTTCAAATTGTGTTTTCATTATTCTTTGCTGCTAAGCTTTAGTAAAAAAAAAAGAGGCAAACATATTAGGAGCCTCTGCATCTTTAGCAAAAGTACGTGTTTGAACTTTAACAAAACCCTTTATTTCAGTAATTAGAAGTTTTGGACGCGCACTGAGTCCAGGACTGTTACTCCATGGTCCCATACCATACGCAGTGCCATCATCATCTGCCATAGAGAATCATTGTGTATAGTCCACAATGCTCTTCTATAAGGAGCATTGGATCAAACCATCATCCTAAATAGCCACATCAGGCATGTAGCATTATGAATACAGTGTTCTTTAAGATGAGGCAAGTTATGTCTTAAGAAAAACAGAATCATATTTTATCACCTAAATCATTAGTATATATTAACAAAATGTCATGAGTTGTATGTTTAACAAAAGCTCACATTACAGGTAAAGGGAAATGGTTCTTCTGAAGCTGATGAACTAACTTGAACTTTTACCTCTAGTAATGTAACTACTGTATATGCATTTTTGTTTGTCACCACATTTGTATTTTTTGTGATACACTTTGGGTGGTATAGAGAACTATTAGTAAAATGGTAAGATGTGTTTTACACCCCAAAGGTAAAATAACGAGGTTATATTACTGGTTTTTTTTTTTCAGAAACTGTAGTTTTGTTTGATATTGTCATATTAGCACTCAATTTTCTCTAAATGTATAAAATAGTAGAGCAAATGCCTCTAATCTAAATGAGTTATGACTATACCTAAATCTCTTACTTCACTGCCTTCTCTGTATGTATCTATAACCTTAGATAGTGAAATATACAATGAAGACACAAGTACGAGAGGCCAAATAAAAAAAAAAAAATTAAAAAAAAATTAACCAAAACCAATAGAGCACACATTTGCCACTGATATGACACTGCTATGGCACGGGGAGATGGTGAATATAGTGATTAGAGTAATTAGAGAAAAGGATAAACAAGTTGCTGATGGCTGCAGTATTAAACTGCTATGCATCACTGTTTACACTCATGGCCCAAGATGAACTAATTTGCAGTAACAGTTAAAGGCAGCTGCATATAGGAAAAATGTGCAGATACACATACAAGAGGTGTTTTTTTATTTCTTGATAGAAGGTAATTAATATTAATTATTTAGAATCAGTCTAAAGGAGAATGGAGGAAATCTGTATTGTCTGATGTATTCTGCAATTTGTGCCAAAAGGGTTGGCTTTCTCCAGCATTAAAAATTACAGTTTACTAATCTTCATTTGTTTCTATTTATTTACATTTTTTTCTTGTTAAAGACATCTCTGAAAACACTTTTTGCATGCTTCTAGTCAGATGTATGGATATCTTCACTTTCTCACCTATGGAACAGATATATCTCGGATTTTAGGTTTATTCTGCATTATTGCTGCCTTTAGCAAATTATAGCACAAATTGCACACTCTTAGCTCATTTCACCACATTGCCATTGACATAAGAGCAATAGCAAATAATACAAATAATATTCACTAAACCTAAAATTTAGAAGAATTGACAATGGAAATGAAAAGTATCTGTCAAAATAGCAGACAAAAAAAAAATACATTACATTACATTACTATATTTATTGTAGCTTAGCTATTGATGTTTAAATTTGTGTTAAATAGTTTTTTATTTCGTATGCAAAACATTAGCAGACATAGAACATGTTTGAGAAAGAAACATAGTTTGCCAATCTAAGGTAAAGCATATTGCATTTTTCACGACAGTGTCGGCCTGGGTAACAATAGGCCATTGGTAACATCTGATAGGGAACAGTGTATCCACGCAGGGGTAGTAATGCATGTTAGGGATTTGGCTTGAGCTGCAGGATTGGTGCATCAGTAACCTTGTAACATTAGCCTACGCAGAGGCAGATATCTTATCATCCCTGTTTTTACTGAGACCGGTAATTTTAACAAATTGCCCATACAGGGGAGGATATGTATGTCTAGTGTTTCTTCTGAGGTTCAGGTACACTCTCTGTGTCGTCATACGTGTGCTGATGGTTGAGCTTGTTTGTTACGGTGTGCGTCCGATCATTTTTATTTTTTATGTGTGTGGTTGAGTGGCGTATCGGTTTGTGGTTGTTGTGTGATTATGTTGTGTTGAATCAATTTTTGTCAGTAACAGGTTAGGTGACCGGTTTCCCACTCATGGGTAGCATTGCTAAGTAGCATATGTCGAGAAAGAAGGTTGTAAGTGGGTGAAGCACTTATGGCGATTGTCTGCAAAGTGAACTGGTTGTCTCCTTAGGAAGAGCCTGTGATGTGGTTAGTGTGTGGGGTGGTAACCATGGTGTGTACGTGTTGTTCATACTGACATGGAGCGTGAGTGAGTGTGTGCTTCGTGACTGCGTAGGATTGTATGTCGTGGCTTGGGGTTGGGTATTTGTGTGTGGCTCTGCATCTGATTTCAGGAGTTAAATTAGGTAAGGGCCAGGTGGAGTCCACTTCCGTGGACCGCGGTAGTCTCTGGTTGGTCTGGTTCCACGTCGGGGTAATGGGGCGGGCCCCTGGTTAGAGGGTCTTGTATGGACGGGTATGTGGGGAGGGGAGGGGGAGTGGGAAAAGGAAGGGATAGGGACGAAGAGGGAGAGGGGGAGGAGAGAGGGGAAAAGAGAAGAGAAAAAAGGAGGGGGAGGGGGTCGGACTGGAAAGGATCTCTCCGATCCAATTTGAGCATTATCCCCAGTTGCCGCCCTGGCTCACCCCGCCCCGGGGGTCCTCTCAGGGGTTGCCTCCTGGTCGTCTCTCGTCTGCTCTCCAGTTGTTCAGGTAGTATCCAGGTGATGTTTAAATGTGTCGTTTGTTTTTGTTTCCAGTTCTACTAGATAAACCTCAGGGCTTTGAAATAAACTTGTGGAAAACATGTCTATGTAAATACTACATTTCGGACAATTCGGTGTTATCCTATGTTGTATTTTATGTCAAGAGACAATTACAGATGTTTGTGATACTGGTTTTAGGGTGGACAATATATATATATATATATATATATATATATACACACACCTATGGACAGCTAGTTTCCGCAGCATCAATTGCGTTAAATGATATGGACTTTGTCCACACAGCAATTCCGAAATTCTTTCTGCAGTCAGTCATTCTTTAACAATAAAAGACAGAGTAACACTTTCCATGAGAAAATGAAAAGAAATACATTTCCTGCATTTATCAAGTGGGTGAATAAAAATGTAAGAGATAATTTTGTTATATCACCTATTATTACTATATTTTAAAGATTATGCAAGAGGTTGTTTGATATGCAGGAAAAACAAAGGGATAGGAAGACTCTGCTTGGACAAGTGTGTTTTCTATGGTATGTGTGGTAGCATGACAGACTGAGAGCTAACTATAGAGTCAACGTATACGCTAGGGACGAGGACTGGTTTGGGAACCACTGGGTTATGGTCTAAGGAGTCTTTAAGTGCAGTCTCTCCATTTTTGGGCAAACCATTACCATGTAATTAACCAAAACGTAGTCGCTTAAAGAAGGAAGCAGTAGCTGTAATATAGTGGAAGTTTTACGTATCATATAGTGGAAGCATGCATATAAATACATCCAAATCTGGATGGCATTGACAAGCTGAGAGCATGTGTATGTTCTAAAAATATGCAAATAATTAAGCAAATTAGTGTATATTGGGATTTATTCACTAAACGGAAGTTATCAAGAGCTGATAACCATATTTCGAAATGTAGGTGCAAATAGCCAAGTTGTAAAAAAAAAAAAAAAGTTTTTTTTCAACTTGCCTAATTTAACCTAAATGTTAAAACTTGTTAAACTACTCACCACAACTTGCTGTTTAGTGAAATAAATCCTTCACAATGTATTTCAAATGTGGTGTTAATTTAAATCAGGACAAATACAATGAAAATGTAAAATAAACAAAAGGACAGATTTAAAAAGCACGGGAGAGTTAGAAACATATCTCCAGTAAATAATATCTTATTATCGGCAGTCTGTCCAGTACCTTCAAAATAGGGTTCTATAGAATAGAATAAAGAAGTTTTATCAATCTTTTCTACAGCTTAATAAATCACTTTGTTTGAAACCTTAATAGCACCATAGAGATGAAACATTTCTATGAACTGCATCCTTGAAAAGGAAACATCATACAATATAACACTAGGTACATGACAATCAAAGGATCACATTTCTTCTAGTAAACTGCTTAGGATAAGAAATCATTGATAATTAGCAAATAAATAAACATTTCATACATTTATTGAACCCTCTGTTAAAATGCTAAATAAAATAGCATATCATAAAGAAGCACAAATTCATTCTGAAAGATGGTGTTAGTGTTGTGGATTGATTTTATGACACAATACAGTGCAAAATCAGAAATTAGAAGATACCTTTCCATTCAGAGTTTAAAAGGCTTAAAGGGACACTAACAATGCATACTCCTTGCATATTATATGGTGCAAATAGGTCCCCCGTTTTGTCTCCCTCCTATCTCTTACTTATAACTGCAATGTCTAAAAAGACTTATGGAACTAAACTGCATACCTATGGGGCTACACAAGACCCCATTCGATGTATACATTTACTATATGTTTCCCTGTCATTGCTCACAGTACATTTTACGTCACTATTCTCGGGTATTAAAGCAAAATGTGGTCACAGACATTTCCAGATTGAAAGGGCTTAGCTCTACATGTCGAATCACTAAACAATTCCAGGACTATTAAACGTCTCCCCCCAAGTAGGGTAGAGACTTCTTAGCCACAGGTATCACATAAGAGGAGCTGTCCCAAGCCATTACAGCATCCCCATATGGGGAAAACATTCCTGGTCAGGCAGCTTCACCCAAAATAACAAGAAAATGGTCTATGCTCTCACTTCAAGAAGTAAAGAACCAAAATTATACTCAAATTATACTCAAATTCACAGTCCACACCCCTCCTTAATATATATATATATATATATATATATATATATATATATAGTTTATGTAATATATCCATAAGGGCCCTTATATCCATTCACTGATATGTTGCAAAATGGTCTGTTTTGATCCTGGTTGTAATGCATTGTCTGCCATTTAGGAGTTAAATCACTTTGCATCCAGACTACAAACATGAAGACCGCAATCAAGCTTACTCTGACTTCAAGGACGTTTTTTCTATTTAGCTCCATGCCATTACTACATTAACACACCTAAAGTTTTAGCTACATTTAACTTGGATTGACAGAACCAAAAATAATACCTTACTATGGCTACTATATTTATTTCACCTGTCCCCGGGGAAGATATAGCCTTCCTTTTTTAATTCCATTCTTAAACTCCAAATACAATTATATGGTCTACCTGATGCCCCTTTTTAAAATCACTAAACGTTCCCCAATGACAAGAGTAGGTCTTGGCCTACCAGACAAAGCCAACTGCTAGTCAACTGCACAGACGCCCCCTTGTTATATCCTCCCTTGATCCAGTCCACCCCTATGTCAACAAACACTGTACACCATCCAACTACCCAACCAATACTTCACCACTGGCATTGTGTTCAGACAGCCAATTAATGCAGAACGTACTCCCCTCTGTTTATGCATCTGTCAAATAACTGCATTTTTTTTTTTAAAAGTCACACCAATGAGTGACTTCAGACTAAGGCCTACACACGTAAACTTATGTATCCTACATATCATTAATCCGGATGCAAAACTACCCATGTCTCAAGCCAAAATTGCAATACCAACAATCTTTTCACTTTACACCAGAATTATACAGAGACATTTTAAACCGAGTTATATAATGACTCTTCCTCATCAACATCAATTCTTCAGACCAATTACCCAGTTCAAACACCTGAGCCTGTATATGCAGTCCCCCTCCTCTACTCCTTCCTTATTAATGAGGCTCATCTACTGCATACTTGTGTAATGAAATCTAAAATGTGTTCTGAAACAGAAGCCCTAGGATAAAATACTATACTTCACAGACCACAGCTCCATGTCTAATAGGTTCCAAGTAACCTCATATAAACTTCTCACACAACTATATATCACATCTCTCCAAGCCATGACATTAATTAGTGGGTTCATACTCTACCTTCCAAATCTGCAATTTTCCCACCCTGTCACTTGGTTATTATCTCCCCACTGCCCTTTCTATTATGTATTTATACTCCATCTCCACTATGTTGTAAGCTCATTCGAACACAGTCCTCATCAACATATTTTGCTGTGAAAATATGTAAAATTTCTTATTTGGTGATGAATAACACTATAAAGTGCTGACGAATATGTTGGCACTAAATAAATGTAAAAAATAATAATTATTGATTTGTGCCAAGCACGTTTCTCCCCATGTGTTTGATATGCTCATTGGTGGTTCCATTAAAATGAAACTATAAGTCACCAAATCAACTTTAGCTAAATGAAGCAGTTTTGGTGTACAGATCATACCCCTGCAGTCTCACTGCTCAATATTCTGCCATTTAGGAGTTCAATCATTTAGTTTATGTAGCCCTAACCACACCTTGCTACATGTGACTTACACAGCCTTCCTAAACACTCCGTAAAGAGTCCTCTAATGTTTAGACTTCCTTTATGCACAGTGTGTTTAAAGTATATGTTTTATCTCCTGCACTGTTGATAGACCTTGCAGGAGCCTCCTGTGTGTAATTAAAGTTCAATTTACAGAACACCAAAACTACTTCATTAAGCTAAAGTTGTTTTGGTGACTATAGTGTCCCTTTCAACTAAACTATAGCAACATTTTCAAATTCTATATTTCAATTAAAATATATAAGAATTTTCAAGAATTTTCTAGCTCTACTTTCATATAAACCTGCCGAAGTGTTACTGCACTGAACCCTCACTTCAACCAAATTATTTAAACACTTCTTGAGCATTGACCACAAAAGTTAGTAATCATAAGTGGGGTTTGGAAACAAGAACGGCCTGTTACAATATCAACAGATCATGTAACAATGTCAGTTTTTCCACTTTTTTACATTTTCCATAACTTGTGCAATGTTGTACTTGATAATCAGGAACAGCTGTGCTGTATATTTTGTGTTGTTTCAGTATTTTATGATAAGTGTTAAAATACATGTGAATTTTTTTTTGAAAAATAGATCAAAATACCGTATATATAAAATATGTTATGAAATAGGAATTAGGAAAAGAAAATGTTTTCTTTCAACACATATATTATATTTGTATGTTGTCAAATGTTCCTGATAATACCATTCGATTTGAAACTTTTTTTTTTTAATTTATATACGTAATGCCTTACCCTTGTTTTGATCACATTACATGCAAATATTTGCATGCACAGACAAAACTACCAGAGTCACAATGGCCACGATTGCGATCATGCCCTGTAGTATGACCTGTTTATAGGGGACCCCTTTGCAAAACTGCTTTTTAATATATTGGCAATTTAGAGATGTATTAAAAACCATAAAAAACTTTCAAGCTAGCATGTGGACTGACTGGTGTAATTGAGTCAGAGCGCTGCCACCAGATTTCCATGACAACGCTTTAACTTATTCACTGAATGTCAGCCAGAACAGCATTTACTATGGTCTGCACCAGCCAGAGGTTCAGCCCACTTGTTCCCCCACTGAGCCACCAGGAATACCATGGCAGCCCAAATTTGGTCCACCTTCTTTACTCATTGTTTTTGCAAACACAGACTCACAGACATGAAAGTTATGAATGCTGGGGGGTAAATGAAGACTAATGCCATTATTAACTAGTAAATCGACAGCCGACTCAGCTGACCTAGATCATTTTTATAATTGAGCTATTTTAGTTTACATTTGTGAGGTGTTTGTTTAATCACCAAAACTTACTGTCTAACATCTTTAACTAACCAGCTGTCAAATGAGCCTCAGCAAATCCTCTATAATCCTACACAGCAGAGTATTAATGTCATAATAATACAGGAACAGCCATTTGCTTGATTGGCCCCTTAACATCAGCAAAGTGCACATAGTGTAAATCTTGGGAATGCCATGTCATTTGCCTATTGCATAAAACATTGAAAATGTGCCAACATTTGTTTGGAGAACTGCGCAAAGAACTACCTTGGACATGCAATTGTGTTTATTTGTACAGTGCTTTTCATACCAGCACCCAATAACCATTAACTCTTTTTTATGAACAGTCAAAATGGAACATAACTAGGTAACCTCTAGATCCTACACCACTGGTCGAACTAACTATGATATTGTTTATAGTGACATAAAAAACAACAACATTTCTTTCCCTTCTAAAAAAAAAAGTAATAATCAACAGTTTCAGGTATCTTTTTAATCAAAAGTAGCAATCAAAAGCTGTTGTTTTGTTAATATAAAATGTAAAATGAAAGAACATGCAGTATGAAGGTAATATGGAAAGGATCGAAGTGAAACAGGAAAGAGAAGGACAAATATATGGGATAAACTACAGATCACAGCCCCCCAGGGATGGATGTGTGGAAAGGAAGCTGAGGTAACGGTAAGGAGGCTCAAACACAGATAAGGACCTGTGGGATCTCCTTGACATGACATCATCTCGCTTTGCACATCTGTGGAGAGGCAGGCAAGGAAATACTGAATATCTGACAGCTATATTGCTCACCACATCCTCCAACTCAAACCTCTGGAAGGAGCAGAGATCAGGATGTTAAAACTAATGTCTGCAAGTTCTCCAGAATGTCTTCCAGGAGCAGTAAGAGATATCAAATAATAGCAATATAAGGGAAGTATTTAATTATAAGATAGCCTGAACCAGCCCTGTAAGAGGTCAGCTATATCTCTAAGGCACTATTGTAATACATATTCTATTTCATGTACGAATGTCCCATTACCGCCATGCACTATGTAGTTAAACAATGTACGCCTGGATCCATGTTAGAGTTTTTCATTAACTATAAAAACAATTCCTAACTTTACCAAGGATTTTAGGATTACCCATTAATTCCATAAACTCAGGGCTGGGTCATTCATCAGGTAGTAAATTGTATACTATCAATCAGTTTTGAGACTTTAGTACAAAACAACTGGGGAAAATATCTCCAATTTCCAAACTGGCAATTTTCGCAAATCACAATAGTATACTACTAAGTGAGTAAACTGCATATTTAGCATGGCTAATTAGGTGACTAATAAAACTGGAACATTGGGATTGTCAAATAGCATATTCAGCATTTTGAAAAACTTGGCAGAGAGGAAATCTTGTCAGGCTCGGTGTGTCTGTGTACCATAAGTACAATTTGCTGTATTTATGGTATGCAGACATATATAAGTATACAGACACATATAGGTACAATTATTCAGTGATCCCCCTGGACAACTGGGGAAAGGGGAACATGACCGCTGCTTATGGATAGTGGGCTGGAATTATAGGGGATACAAAGTTGGAGGTTTCAAAAGGAAGAGAAAGGGGTGGGGTCAGCAGAAGAAGTTGAGCGTTCCAGACTGATTTTCCCGCCCTCCCTCCCTGTTTTGGTGGACGTGGTGTGGTTGTCTTGTGTGTTTTGTTTTATCACAGCTTTCAAGAATTCCTGGACAGCGCAGCCGCAGGAAGGAGTAAGACGCTGACACGGTTTGGGGAGACTACAGCCTGGACGAGGCTGATGGCAAGTGCCGGCTGTTAAGGCTCATGGCAACAAGGCTAATCAACCAGCTGACAGTTTTACAATGTTATATAAGCTGTGGCCATTGCCCTTGTCCACTGAGATGCGTCCTGTCTGTTTATTGGTGGGCAACAGGGAAGTTTGGTGGTTATATGGTCAGTGGTCATCTTTCATGCAAGCCATTTGAAAACAATTCACATATAGGACCTCACCAACTAGCATATATCCCAAGGTATACTTTTTATTTTCTAAAAAAAAAAATTCTAATACGGTACCATTTCTCTGGTAACCACCAATGCATTAAAAAGTGAGCATCTCAACTGACATTCAAGTAAATGTAAAAAAATGTAATTCACGTCCAACTTTATCAATCACCTCTATATCTCACGTAGCATGTTGGGTGCAAAGTAAAAATAGGATCTGTTTCCCTAAAGATTCCTTCTTTTCTTTTTCTACGCTCATTAAGATTTTTTTCTTAGAGCAATACATTGATATCGTACTGCCATCTGCAGGCATATAGTGGAATTTATTTTTCATTACCTTGCATACGCACATTTTTCCTGATTTAAAATATTTTTTTCCACATATATGTAAATGTACATTTTGCCAACTATCTCATTGAACAACTCACACTTTAAACACTTCACATCTTTCCACATTCAAGAAGCAAAAAGAAAAAGCCTGGGGGTGCCATATAACTGGCTCACATGGCAAAGAACTGACAAGCATACCATATTTTCTATAGGGTGCCCTTTAAGTTAATATTTTTCATTTGCTATCTTCTATGTATACTTGTTTTAAATAAATCCATCTATTTAAATACAACTCAGGTATTGTCGCACTCAATTTCATCACTAAACTCAAAATTGTATTGGACTAAAATATTACATAAAATTTTCAATTTAGGCAAAAATAGTTGATTTGGAAACATTCTGCCTAGATTTGTTATTCAGGCTTCAGTCTGGCTCAATTTGGTGTTTAGTAAATAAGCCCTATAGAGTCTAGCCCTTCATAACATTCCACATGATAAAGTTTGACATTCCCATGGTGTATTAATCTTGGTTTGCACACTGCCATACATAAAATGGGAACCTGGAAGGAATGTTTGATGTGTTGCTTAATTTGTTGCAAATAGAAAAAAACTAAATCTGTAGTTCTGCATTGTTTAACACATAAATGATAAGTAGTTACATGGATTGATCCTCACTAACACCTTGCTCTGAAGTGCATTAAGCAGCATCGGGTCACTACCAGTTTTCATTTTGGCGGGAAATTTCAATTTAGTTTTAGTCATATTCTTGACTAAAAAGCCATTTCAGTTTTAGTCGTAGTTTAGTCATCTGAATTGTTTTAGTTTTAGTCTAGTTTTAGTAGACTAAATCTCTAGTAGATTTTTGTCGACACGACTAAATTCGAATTGGTTTTGTTAAAACCTCCATCTGTTGCTTTTGCCCCTTCCCAAGCACCTCTGTGTCTCTTTGTGTCCTCTCAGCCCCTCTAGGTGTCTCTCTCCCAAGCCCTGGTCTGTCTCTTTTGCTCCTTCTACAGCCCCTCTGTGCGGTTAATTTTGGTGGCAAATTTCAATTTAGTTTTAGTCATAGTCTTTTGACTAAAATACAATTTTACAACTTTAGTCTAGTTTTAATTGACTAAATCTCAAAAAAATTTTAGTCAACTAAAGTTTGGCTAAAATTGTTAGTCGACAAAATTAACCCTGATCACCACATGATCTGGATTTACGACACTAACCTGTAATTTAGCAGACAGCCCAATTTCGAATTCTTGTTGTAGATTTCAAGTTTGTGTATAAAATACTTTAATATATATTCTCTGTCTAAGGTAATTAAACTACAATATTAACCCCTTAACGCCGTTACGGCGTTCTATGCCGTCGCGGCTGTGAAGGGCTTTAAAGCCGTTGCGGCGGCATAGAACGCCGTAACGGCTGAAGCCCCCAGGAGGTAAGCTATACTTACCTCCGCCGCGGTCCTCTTCTGGGGGACTGCCTGAGAGCCCAGGCAGACCCCTTCCGGCAAATGAGGCCCCCGGGGGCCATGTGATCGCTCTCAAAGAGCGATCACATGGCCCCCTATAGCTGGCTATGGATCTGCCAGCAGGGGGGGTGTCTAAAATATTAGACAGTCCCCCTGCTGGTGGGAAAGTATTAAAAAAAAAAATACACGTTAAAATAAAATAATATATGATAAAATAATATATATATGTAACGTCATACGTAATGTATTTTAATATTAATATTAGTATATATATTAGTATTAAAATACACTTAGAATGACGTTACATATATATAATATGTATATATATTATATATATAATAGATCTACACATATATCATATATATATATATACGTATAATTACAATAATAAATAAATAAAATAAATAAATAAATAAAATATTGAAACAAAATTTTAAATAAATTATATATTCATATGTAATTTCATTCTAACTGTATTTTGTTATTAATATATATATATATATATATTGGAAACAGAATACACTTAGAATGACATTCTATATATATCTATCTATATATAAAATACAAATAACCGCACATATATATATAAATACATATAATTACATAAAAGATTACATTAGTATACACGTAGAATTTAAATACCTATAAATGCATATATATTAAAATTCTACGTGTATATTTAAGTAATTTTTTAACATAATTATGTCATTTGATTAATTAAAATTTGATTGACATGCCTGACAACACAGGGAGAAAGCGCAGAGAATTTAATTCGCAAGCACTATATTTGACCCTGTAACTCTCCAAGACACCGTAAAACCTGTATATAGGGGGTACTGTTTTACTCGGGAGACTTCGCTGAACTCAAATATTAGTGTTTAAAACTGGTAAATTGTATTACAACGATGATATTTTAAGTAAAAGTGACGTTTTTTGCATTTTTTACAAACAAACAGCACTTTTATGGACTATATTATTGTTGTAATATGTTTTACTGTTTTAAAACACTAATATTTGTGTTTAGTGAAATCTCCCGAGAATAACAGTACCCCCCATGTACAGGTTTTATGGTGTTTTAGAAAGTTAGAGAGTAACATATAAGGCTTGCATTTCATTTTTTTGACATTGAAATTTGCCAGATTAGTTATGTTGCCTTTGAGACCGTATGGTAGCCCAGGAATAAGAATTACCCCCATGATGGCATACCATTTGCAAAAGTAGACAACCCAAGGTATTGCAAATGGGGTATGTCCAGTCATTTTTAGTAGCCACTTAGTCACAAACACTGGCCAAATATTAGTTTTTTGCTTTTTTCACACAAAAACAAATATGAACGCTAACTTTGGCCAGTGTTTGTGACTAAGTGGCTACTAAAAAAGACTAAACATACCCCACGTTCAATACCTTGGGTTGTCTACTTTTTCAAATGGTATGCCATTATGGGGGTAATTCTCATTCCTGGGCTACCACACCGTCTCAAAGGTAACATTACTAATCTGGCAAATTTCAATTTGAAAATGGAACGTTCTATATTTGACCCTGTAACTTTCCAAAACACCATAAAACCTGTTAATGGGGGGTACTGTTGTACTCGTGAGACATCGCTGATTACAAATATGTGCATTTTGTTGCAGTAAAACCTAACAGTATTATGACATTTACAGCTAAAATGTGAGGCGGAACTACAAATTAAAAAAAAAAATTAGAATTTCTCACACTTTTTTTAAATTTTATTCATAATAAATTGTTTCATATATAAATATTTTATATGAAATTAAAGCCCTGTTTCTCCTGAACAAAATGATATATAATAAGTGTGGGTGCATTTAATATAAAAGAGGTGAATTACGGTTGAACAGACATATAGCGCAAATTCCAGTTTTTGTTTACGTTTTGTTTTGATCAGAACGTGCACTATTGACTCCGTCCTGAAGGGGTTAATAAAGAGCTTTATTAAAGAAGATTATTTATCAACCTGTGAACGGTTTAAAAAAAAAAAAAAAGACACCAAGCTGGAAAAAAAGGGTTTCAGATTTTTTTTTCCAATTTGGCCTAAGTTTTAAAATTCCCTTCTAAAATTTTCTGTTTAAAGCATAAACCCCAAATGGTTCTTTTACCGCAAACTTTAAAACCACTCTAAAGCTTAACTGTAATCTAATGTTCGGACAGACTCTACATTGCAGCCTAATCATCCCAGTGATATCATCAGCATTGATGATCTTTGCCGAGTCAGATGCTTCTTGTAGAGAAGCATTAAATATACAAGGTGCATGTCTGATAATCGCCACAATCCAAAAATGCAGTGCAACTGAAACTTAACACACTGATGCCAGATGTTAAATAGATCTGATTATTGAATCTATTTCAGTCCAGAGGCTTTAGTGACTGTCTGAATAACAGCCACTTTAAGCTGTGAAAAGTGCAAAATGTTTCTCACAACAAAACAATATATGTATACCTCTCTGTTTACCTCTCACGACACCCAACTACATAGGTGAAATACATTTCTTATTTAGCATCTAATGCTTTAGGGTTAAGTATGTAACTATAACGACCACGACAAATGGTTTTATGTTGATATAAAACAATATTTTAGGGTTTCAAAGTGCAATTTTTCCGATCACACTATTTTTTTATTATTTTTTAACTAAACATAAATATCTACAGTTAAACTTATTATAAAAGTAGAACATTTTTGGAAAAAATTCTGACCTAAGAGAGAGATAGATGTCCTCTGGTGAGCATATGTGCTATGTGAAAATGTAATTTCTCTTCTACGCCATATCTACCAGGTAACCTATCTCAACTGTTAATTACTTGCTTAATTAAACCATTTGTCATAAGCAAATGCTTCATAAAAGCAGATTCATTGCAAAAACATATGTGGAATTTAGTGATGTTTAATTAAACGCTTTAAATGAGGTCGCTGATGCTTTATATAATAAATGTGAGAGACCTGCCAGAAATAGATAGAGGCAGTTGTCAATGTCAATGGTTACATAATCAGTAATGCACGTGTCTTACAAGATAATTGTAATGATCCCCAATTTTATTAAGTGGAAATGATTTCACAAATAGAAAGATATTTCATTAAATAGCTTAGTTAACTTATCTACTTTAGAAACATTTCTGCGAAATGTGTGCTAATACATAAAGGGACACTATAGTCACCCAGACCGCTTCAGCTCAATGAAGTGGTCTGGGTGCAGGTCCCTCAGGTTTTAACCCTTTAGATGTAAACATAGCAGTTTCAGAGAAACTGCTATGTTTACATAGCAGGGTTAATCCATCCTCTAGTGGCTGTCTTCCTGAGGAGGAGAGATAACCAGCGCCGAGGGAGCCTGGCGCTGGATTAAGGTAAGTGGCTGAAGGGGTTTTAACCCCTTCAGTGCCACGGGAGGAGGGCCCTGAGGGTGAGGGTCCCCCAAGGATGACATAGTGTCAGAAAATGTTTGTTTTCCTGACACTATAGTGATCCTTTAAAGGATTCTTCACTAAAGTGGGATTAGTGGTAAGATGAAATTGCAAACATATCAACTATATTTTTCTAAATCAACTTGGTTTTCAAATGACAAATTCCTGTTTGCGAAGTACATCCCTTGTCTTCCCAAATGTAATGCAATGAAGATATTGAGATACACAAACAAATAGTATTATATCTACATTTTTTTTTGAGTGTAATAGTATCTATACAACCAAGGTATAGCTACAAATGAGAAACAATTTGAATTTATCCTTGCAACCTTGCTGTTATTATTATCTTAAAATAATCATAGCAATCTTTACTCAGTTCTAAAGTCACAGAAAAAAGTATGTAATTGAATTTAAAAAAATCCAACATGGACATGCTAAAAAATGCCTAATAAATTTATATATTAAAAAAAATGTGCTAGTTGCACGATGTTGTCAGCAGACAGGCTATTTACATTTAAATAACTTAAAAAGTGGTGGGTCATCAGAACCCATAGGGAAGTTATAGCACTTACTGGGTGGTCCTGGCTGACACACCTGCTCTGTCCCCATTTCCTGGGATGCAGGACAGGGATTATGCGTAAAATAGTAAAATGATAAACACAAGGGTCTCTGGCGATTGTGAGTGTGTAATGCATTAGCATTACATCATTTGGAAAGTAAGTGCATGTCCAAACTATTACTTTAACTAAGGTCATTTATGTTATAATATTGATTTACATTTAGATTTCTCCAGGGCTGCACCTTTTCTGTGGAACGCCCTTCCCTTCTCCGTTAGACTTTCACCCAGTCTCTACACCTTCAAAAAAAATTTGAAAACACACTTCTTCAGGAAAACATATCATTTAAACTGTTAGCGGGTTTTCATCCCCCATGACTCCTCTCCTGCAACTGTCAAAAATAACCTACTAAGCCCTCAGTGATTATTTTTCTAGCAACCTATTTAATTACCCCTACTTATACCCTTTGTGTCACTATACCCCACTCCCTCTAGCATGTAAGCTCTTGGAGCAGGGCTCTCAACCCCTCTGTTCCTGTACGTCCAGTTGTCTGGTTACAATCACATGTCTGTTAGTCCACCCATTGTACAGCGCTACGGAATTTGCTGGCGCTATATAAATGATAAAATTATAATAATAATAATAATTGGGTATTCCTTGATCACATGGAATATTGGGCTCTCATTATTAAAGGCTTAGTGCATTGGATATCCTGCTGGTCAAGCACTTATCAGTATTAATAACTGGGGGCGGCCACTTGACCATTTTCCATCACCACTGCCACACATAATACGTGGAAAGACAGCCATCACCATGTTTAGTCAGGACCTTAACTCCCATGGCTCAGTTATTTTATTCTGTTAATTTCATTTTCTTTTATAAATATTTATCTATTTTTTTATCATACACAGAGTTCACTAAACTGTTCACTAGCACTGTATGTCTCCGTCTTGTTCACAAAGACAACCTGCTGGATGCTTCTGATGGTCAAGAAATATGTATCCTACTTGAACCTACCAAGTCAGTTTGAGTTAAATTAAATAGGTGACTATCCTGGCGCGTTTTTCTGAAACAGCTTTTTTTTCACCATATTTTTTATTTATAGGTACTTCACTTGTTATTATAATAGAGAGCAAAAATAAATTAAAAGACAAGAATAAAAAAAAAATAATCACTACTGTTTAATCATCTTTTTTGACAACCAAATATTTATGAAATTTGATCTGTGTGTTTAGAGCCCTTTATAGCTTAGCATGAATGTGCTTTATTTACTTTTTTCAAACATAGTATGTAACAATAGACAATCATACTCAAAGTCTAATTCAAATTATTAAAAGAAGACTGTGTTATGTAAAAGCCAATCACTATATATATATATATATATATATATATATATATATATATATATATATATATATATATATATATTGCAATACTATTTTGCCTCAAAACATCAAATGTTTTGTTACAATGTTACAGTTTAATGTGTATTAATACTATACAAATTGACACCTTGATTTGATAACATTATTTTATTGGTATAATGAGAGTTGTTTTAATTTAACCTAGTAATAAATCTCCTGGGGTTACCCAAGGGTAGTAGGTAGATTATTTAGTTAGGATGGCTAAGAGATTGGGGACCTTAAGGACACTTAAGGACAATTGAAGGTTGACAATGGCCACGGCAGGAGGCCAGGTCCCTCCTCCCATTAATTTTCATTATAGCCCCACCACCAGGGCCGGACTGGCCCACCGGGATACCGGGAATTTTCCCGGTGGGCCGCGGCACCTGGGGGCTGCTCTGAACAAGTATGTGCCACCGGGTGGCCGGTCCGGTGGCACATACTCTGAAGGGGCCGGTCGGCGGCCGCATTCCGCGCTGGAGCCGCCGGACCGGGTGGCAGCCTCGCCGGTCTGGCGGCACTGCTTTCACTAATGCAGACACGCTGGGGGCTGATGGAGGAGGGAGGAGCATGTCTCTGTACCATGCTCCCTCGCGGTTCCTGTGCTGGGAATTGTGGGAACCGCGAGGGAGCATGGTACAGAGACATGCTCCTCCCTCCTCCATCAGCCCCCAGCGTGTCTGCATTAGTGAAAGCAGTGCCGCCGGACCGGCGAGGCTGCCACCCGGTCCGGCGGCTCCAGCGCGGAATGCGGCCGGCCCCAGCCCCACTCAATCAGGTAAATGGGAGGGGAGTGGAAGGGAAGGGAGGGGAGGGGGGAAATAAAGAGACACAAGGGGGGGGGGGAATAAAGAGGCACAATGGGGGGGGGGAATAAAGAGACACAAGGGGGGGGGAATAAAGAGACACAAGGGGGGGGGAATAAAGAGACACAAGGGGGGGGAAATAAAGAGACACAAGGGGGGGGAATAAAGAGACACAAGGGGGGGGAAATAAAGAGACACAAGGGGGGGGATAAAGAGACACAAGGGGGGGAAATAAAGAGACACAAGGGGGGGGGATAAAGAGACACAAGGGGGGGAAATAAAGAGACACAAGGGGGGGATAAAGAGACACAAGGGGGGGATAAAGAGACACAAGGGGGGGGAATAAAGAGACACAAGGGGGGAAATAAAGAGACACAAGGGGGGGATAAAGAGACACAAGGGGGGGATAAAGAGACACAAGGGGGGGAATAAAGAGACACAAGGGGGGGATAAAGAGACACAAGGGGGGAATAAAGAGACACAAGGGGGGTAAATAAAGAGACACAAGGGGGGGATAAAGAGACACAAGGGGGGGATAAAGAGACACAAGGGGGGGATAAAGAGACACAAGGGGGGATAAAGAGACACAAGGACAAGGGGGGGAATAAAGAGACACAAGGGGAGGGGGGAAATAAAGAGACACAAGGGGGGGGAATAAAGAGACACAAGGGGGGATAAAGAGACACAAGGGGGGGGAAATAAAGAGACACAAGGGGGGGAAATAAAGAGACACAAGGGGGGAAATAAAGAGACACAAGGGGGGGATAAAGAGACACAAGGGGGGGATAAAGAGACACAAGGGGGGGATAAAGAGACACAAGGGGGGGAATAAAGAGACACAAAGGGGGGGGAAATAAAGAGACACAAGGGGAGGGGGGAAATAAAGAGACACAAGGGGAGGGGGAAATAAAGAGACACAAGGGGAGGGGGAAATAAAGAGACACAAGGGGAGGGGGGAAATAAAGAGACACAAGGGGAGGGGGGAAATAAAGAGACAAGGGGAGGGGGGAAATAAAGAGACACAAGGGGAGGGGGGAAATAAAGAGACACAAGGGGAGGGGGAAATAAAGAGACACAAGGGGAGGGGGGAAATAAAGAAACACAAGGGGAGGAGGGAAATAAAGAGACACAAGGGGAAGGGGGACATAAAGAGACACAAGGGGAGGGGGCAAATAAAATAGAGGGGCACAGTGAAAGGATGGGGGAAAGAGACAGAGGGGGGATAGAGAGATGGTGGAGGGAGGAAAAAGAGACAGGGGGAGAGAGAGACAGAGAGGAAGAGAGATGTGGGGGAGAGAGAGACAAAGGGAAAGGGTGGAGCCGGCAGGGGAGGGAGAAAGGACCCGGGAGGTCAGCCTGCAGCTCCTCTGCGTCCTTCTCGCACGAGCACAAAGCGTTGCCGCGGTTACCACGGCACTGCTCCGGCTCTCACGAGAGTGAACTCTAGCCCTGGAGCTATGGGCTAGAGTTCACTCTCACCACGAGTTCCTGGTGGTCGCAGTGTTGAGAGTGAACTCTAGCCCCATAGACACACTGCCCCCACACACACACCATACACATTCACACACTGCCCCCCATATACACACTGCCCCCACACACACACACCATACACATTCACACACTGCCCCCCATACACACACTGCCCCCACACACACACACCATACACATTCACACATTGCCTCATACACACACACAGTGCCTCCATACACACTGCCCCCATGCACACACACACATTCACAGCCCCCCCCATACAAACATTTCCCCACACACGCTACACATTCACACACTACACCCCCCACACACACATACACTGAACCTTTCACACACACTGCACCCCTCACACATTGTACCACTGCTCCTATACCCTACTACAGCCCCATATCCCAGCAAACCCCAGGTAAGTTGTCAAACTGTTCTTAAACGGTTTGACTACTTACTCTGTGAGGGGGTCCCGGTGTTCTATCATTCTGCTATACCTGTCAGATTTCTATACCCTCGTCACTTCCGGGGAGGGGAAGCAGCTGGATCCTGTGCTGCACATGCGTGCTAGCACTCCTGCTACTCCTCCACAGCCAGGTCCTGGAAGGTAAGTAAAACTAGTTTTACACTTTCATTATAGTTAGTGCATTCACTAAGCTTAGGACATGGGACATTTAGGGGTAATGTTAGGGTTCAAATTAGAGTTAGGATTAGGGACTTGTTCACATTTAGTGATATTTCACAATAGGGGAATATCACTAAATAGGGATTTCTCACACTCTATTTTAACCCTTACCCCAAGGGTTAGGGTAAGAATAGAGAGTGAGAGAGGTTAGAAGCACTAACCTAACCCTAATTTGAACCCTCACTTAACCCTAAATGTCCCGTGTGCCTAAGCTTAGTGAATGCACTAAATATAATGAAAGTGTAACACTAGTTTTACTTACCTTCCAGGACCTGGCTGTGGAGGAGTAGCAGGAGTGCTAGCACGCATGTGCAGCACAGGATCCAGCTGCTTCCCCTCCCCGGAAGTGCCGAGGGTATAGAAATCTGACGAGGTATAGCAGACTGATAGAACACCGGCACTCCTTGCACCATAACCACTACACAGAGCAGTAGTGGTTATTGTGCATGGATTTTTTCTTTAAATAATCTACAAGTGCCCCTCCCGGGATCAGGCTCTGGATCCTCCACTGGTATATGACATGTATATTAATGTGTGTATTATATATATATATATATATATATATATATATAATTATGTCTATTATATTTACACATACCGTATATACTCGAGTATAAGCCGAGTTTTTCAGCACATTTTTTGTGCTGAAAAACCCCAACTCGGCTTATACTCGAGTCAGTGTCTGTATTATGGCAATTTACATTGCCATAATACAGACTGGGGGGAGAGGGGGTCTGGCAGAGCTGTAACTTACCTCTCCTGCAGCTCCTGTCAGCTCTCTCCTCCTCCGCGCCGTCCGTTCAGCACCTCGGTCAGCTCCCAGTGTAAATCTCGCGAGAGCCGCGGCTCTCGCGAGACTTACAGTGTGAGCTGACAGAAGAGCTGACCGGACGGAGGAGAAGGGAGCTGACAGGAGCTGCAGGAGAGGTAAGTTACAGCTCTGCCAGCCCCCCTTTTGCCCCCACTGAACTGCCAATGACACTGGACCACCAGGGAAGGAGAGCCCCCCTCCCTGGCCAGCTAGCAAGCAGGGAGGGGGGACGAAAAAAATGTAATATATATTAATAATAATAAAATAATACAAATAAATAAATAATAATATTACAAATAATAATAAAAATAAATATTAAAATAATTAAATTAAATAAAATGATAAAAATATTAAAATCAGTAAAAAAAATAAAATAATAAAATTGCCCACCCCCCACCAAGGCTCTGCAACACACACACCTGCGCACACACACACACACACTGCACATATACACACACACTGCACATATACACACACACTGCACTCATACACACACTGCACTCATACACACACTGCACTCATACACACACTGCATTCATACACACACTGCACACATACACACACACACACACTGCACTGATATACACACGCTGCACTCATACACACACGCTGCACTCATACACACACGCTGCACTCATACACACACGCTGCACTCATACACACACGCTGCACTCATACACACACGCTGCACTCATACACACGCTGCACTCATACACACACGCTGCACTCATACACACGCTGCACTCATACACACACACTGCATTCATTATATACACACTGGAAATAAATATTCAATTAATATATTTTTTTTAGGATCTAATTTTATTTAGAAATTTACCAGTAGCTGCTGCATTTCCCACCCTAGTCTTATACTCGAGTCAATAAGTTTTCCCAGTTTTTTGGGGTAAAATTAGGGGCCTCGGCCTATATTCGGGTCGGCTTATACTCGAGTATATACGGTATATTAATGTACATTTATATATGCATAATACACAGAGAAATGTCATTAATATGTACCATATGTAATGAGCAGATATTGGCCCAGTCTTGTTGCTAGGT
Organism: Pelobates fuscus; assembly: GCF_036172605.1. Lineage (NCBI taxonomy): Eukaryota > Metazoa > Chordata > Amphibia > Anura > Pelobatidae > Pelobates > Pelobates fuscus. The sequence continues at coordinate 149,429,345 of NC_086320.1, read as the reverse complement.
AGGTGCACACTCCAGCACAATAACATATTTAAAAGTGAAGAGCGCACCCACAGGACTTCAAAGTAAACAAGATAACGTCAATTTTTTACAGTTGTGCCCAACATACATTCACCATTTCAGTCCCATTACCAAGCTTTCCTTAATATGTCATGGTAGTTGGACTGAAACATTGATTACATGCAAAGGCACATCTGCTTAAAATAAATCAGCACTTTTGTTTATTTTGAACCATATGAGTGCTTTTTTTTACGTTGGAGTAATAATTTTTAATTTTAAGTTCTCTTTTCTAACTCTGTATCTGCACACTATGCTGGCGCGACGCATTATGGGGCTGGTAAAAAAAAATTTTCCAGGGCTGCTTTTAATGCCCAGTCCGGCCCTGCCCACCACAGGGGGTGGTATACGTTTCTAGCGACTGGGCAGCAATAGTTGTCCAGTCGAGAGTCTTTTATGACAGCGAATAGTTTTTACATGTTTCTAGTATAAGAGGAAGAATAAATAAACATTGCATGTAAAAGGAAAAATATAAAATTAATTAATCTGATGTTAAAAGTCAAAAATAATATTTTAAACACTGTACCAGTGAAAGCAGTAAAGGAAAAGGAATACTGGAATCCATAAAAAATTCTTGAAAACGAATAAACTCAATCTCAGATTTAATTTAGTACGACTGAATGGGCCAATTCATTGTAATTGATGTAAACAATGCATGTTTTACTGTATCAAAAACGATCTACTTATGTATAAATTGATATATTCCACTGAGAATGTTCATATTACATGCATATGATCTTGTTCATTTAAATAGCCCTTTAAAAGTGCTAAGTTATAGTCCAACTTGCTGTCTACTATAAACAAAACACATCTCAGCAGTCACAATGAAACACCATATAAATCAGGAATATGTATGTTTTCAACAAAATGGCACAGTCAGATAAAATATAGAGAGAGCAAAGTGGAAATTGTATTACATGAAATGGCTTTTGATTTACACAGTATCCAGGGGACAGCTGTGAGGAGACAAACTCAATTTCTAGCATCGTTAGATGGAGGCCCCATAGTCTAAATGTGTTGAGAAATCTAATTTTCCCCTTGTGGGTAACACAAAGTATTTTCATCTCTGGCTTTATTTCATCATGTATTAAATGGGACACTGCAATTGTTTCCCTAGAAGATACATTCAATTCTCAGACCAGTTTTAGTTTCCTTAAGGCAAACATTTTGATAGCATGGAATCGGACAATTCAGCGATCAGGAAGGAAGCGAATAAACAAAATGGAGATGCACATGTAAAATTTGGACACCGATTCTGTATAAAACAGGCTGTGTTGCCATGAACTTGCTTCATGAGATCAGTAAAAACATAGTTAGAAAATAAGGAGATCTGCCTGCAACAAGGTATTGTTTGGTATGTTGATGAGTGCTAGAGACTGAATAGAAGGAATGGGTAAACCGACCCACCCCTCTGCCCATTTTCACCCCCTCAAAAATATCTAATAATATACAAATCTCTCACAAAGAATGTTTACCTAACTAAAAAAAGAAATTATAAGAAATTTTTAGCCTTCCGTATTATCTTGTTCAATGTAGGAATGTGATTTATCAGATTAAAAAAATATATTTTCTGTGACAAAAACTGACAACAAATTGTTGTTCGTAGCATGATTATTATATATGCATTAAATGTATAAGATGAGAAAATGGAAACTCCTATGCAAGAGGGATGTTAAAAAAGCAAGTTATATTAGTCAGGCAGAACAAAGTCAAGCAGGGTTATTCACTAAATTGAATGGAGAAAATCTTGTAAAAATTGATAAATTCCAAACTGGAATGGCAATTCTAAAATTTACTAAAGTCAAACCAAACAGATTTGCCCCAATCAGTCTGGTTTAAAGTGCATTTTGCATTGTAGGTGCAGTGCTTTTTGCATTGGGACCCTATACAAAGAAAAGGATTCAGAACATTTTCAAAGCACTAACTTAAACTCAATGGGGCCCAAATGCATATGGCAGGATGCACATTCACAATTTATCAAACAATTGCTTTTTACAAGCAAACAATAATTTTAAGTACTATTTGCCCACTGGAACTGCTCGCAATCAGCAGGTAACTAGTTTAAAAAAAAAAAAAAACCTTGACGGAGTGAGGAATAACCATGGGATGGGGCATTTGTTAGCGACTGGGCAGCAATAGTAGCCCAGTTACTAGATTTCGTTACAGTGAGCATATGCCTCTAGTCACGGCATCAAGGGTGGGGGCATAAGGGAGGTCTTTAACTTCCCCTTTTACTAATATTATGCTCATATTGCTTTCTTTTGCTTGTTTTTACATTTTCATGTGGTGGCTGACTGGCAAGCGCTGGTCAGCTGCTCATGATTAACCCTAGCAGTTGTGAGGGTTTTTTAAAAGTATGCTGATTGGCTGCTAGCACTGCTAGCCAGGCAAATACTTCAGATTTTTAAACTAACATGGATAAACCCTCATCCTGCTGAGTATATTTTAACTGTATGCCTTGTGACTGCTTGTGCAACTGGTTTGGATTTTTAAAATATCGGCCCTGATATTAACCATTGGGATCCGGATTTCAGCAAGGCAACTTGCAGTTCAGCGAACCAGATTTAGACTCATTAGTTACATCATGTGAACAGTGTACTTGCAATTTTAATGGTATTTGATTTTCTTTTGTCCATCAGCATCAATAAGACACAATAAAATGACTACTTTATAAGAGTATGTTTTCCATATAGTATTGTCAAACAGAAACAACAAACAAAAAGGTATAGTAGATGGCGCTAGAGAACAGCTGCTAGAACACACTAGTGGGATTTAATCACCACAGTCCCACAATAAACATAACACAAGAATACAAAAAAGTGTGCAGCGCTCGTGGTAAATACACACAATAGTGTCTTGATGGTGTATCCCAAAGGTGTATGTACACGTAAAAAATTTTTTAGTGGTATATCCCAAAGATGTATATATAGGATAAGGGTAAAATACCTTATTGTGATAGGTCTGTATCAATTCCTATACATAATAAACAAGAAAGAGCATAGTATAATACTGCTTTACAAAATGAATCAAATATAGCAGTCTTACTGGTCCCACTCACATGGGTTGGAGCCTGTTAATGGATAAACTGGCTCAGGTAAAAGCGCTTTAGGGAAAGATTTCCACTGTGTTCCACCGGGCTGGAGCTTGAACCTCCGAATATATGGAGAATAGAGCAGGCAAAAACACCAATTTTAGAAAGTATCCAATGTATAATTTATTAACAAACATATAAAATCTTACATTCCAAATTGGATGATGTCAGCATAAGGCACAACGCGTTTCGACGTCACAATACGTCTTCCTCAGGTGCAGTGCTGTATACAAACTCCACATTCATTTAAATATGCTATTTTGCCCGGGAAAAAAATGTAAAGAAACCCAAAGGGACTTATGCGATTGGATGAGGGATAAGGGGGGCGGTTTCTTTACATTTTTTTCCCGGGCAAAATAGCATATTTAAATGAATGTGGAGTTTGTATACAGCACTGCACCTGAGGAAGACGTATTGTGACGTCGAAACGCGTTGTGCCTTATGCTGACATCATCCAATTTGGAATGTAAGATTTTATATGTTTGTTAATAAATTATACATTGGATACTTTCTAAAATTGGTGTTTTTGCCTGCTCTATTCTCCATATATTCGGAGGTTCAAGCTCCAGCCCGGTGGAACACAGTGGAAATCTTTCCCTAAAGCGCTTTTACCTGAGCCAGTTTATCCATTAACAGGCTCCCACCCATGTGAGTGGGACCAGTAAGACTGCTATATTTGATTCATTTTGTAAAGCAGTATTATACTATGCTCTTTCTTGTTTATTATGTATAGGAATTGATACAGACCTATCACAATAAGGTATTTTACCCTTATCCTATATATACATCTTTGGGATATACCACTAAAAAATTTTTTACGTGTACATACACCTTTGGGATACACCATCAAGACACTATTGTGTGTATTTACCACGAGCGCTGCACACTTTTTTGTATTCTTGTATTGTCAAACAGAGTCTTATCGAAAAATAAAAAGTAAGTTTACATTAGTGCTGATATTTGCATACGACTATGACAAAGTATGTAATAAATAACTGTAGTTCGGTGGAGAATAGTCACTAAAATTGTGAATCATTGAGGTATGTCTTAAATATTAACATATAAGATTTTTCTCTAACATACTGCATATTAACGAGATTTAACAATAATAAAAAAAAAAAACATAAGAAGAAAATTTGCAGAAAAAAAGCAAAATTGCTCTTTTTTTTTTTTTTTTTAAATGTAGAGAGTGTATGGTTATGTATATGAGACAGGTTGCCATATTCCAATTTCTCTAATGGTTTATCATACACCATGCAAGTTGGGCACTTCCAATAAGTAACTATAGCTTTCTTGGTTGCGAGGAATACAAAGCATAACATTTGTCTTTGAGATTTGGACAAATATTGAGGGAACACATGAAGTAGTGCCATTTGTTGGTCAGGGGTTATCTGGGTCCCCATCAAGCCAGTGACATACCAAAGACGTCCGGAATCAAAGATGTTATCTGATGGTTTGGGCACCTGGGGATTACATCGATATGAATTACTTATTTGTAGATGTTTAAGAAATGCCTTGTTAAATAAGCCTGTTTGGTTGTGTACCACCTAGAATTCCATGAGAGGTTATGAGGCTCCCAAGTCCTATATGGTGGAGATTCCATGTTGAGATAGATCTGTGATCCTCCTCTCTAAAAATTCCAGCGGCATGAAGTCAAGGGTATTAACCAGGGATGGGAACTTGGTTGTTACCTTGTCCCTCGTCTTATGGGACAGCAAGGTTGTTGGGAATAGCGTAGCTACAGGAGGTCTGTTCTGTTTAGGCACTTGGAACAAGAACTGTATTCTCCACGGGCTCAGTACACTGTTTTCCACATCCACTCACTGTATGCCCCCCCATGCATAAAAGGAAATAGATTGGACCAATAACACTGCATTGTAATATGATTTTAGACATGGCAGGTATTAGTCATATATACTTTTTTTGCTACAAACTCCTCTACCCCTCTCTGCATAGTCATAAGAAATTTGCCAGGTCTACATACCGGCTCTGTGTGGAGAACATGTAGTAATTTTGGAATGACGCCCATCTTTACAGTTGCTCTCTTGCCCAGCAAGGAAAACTCCATTTGTATAAATCTTCCAAATTCCAAATTGAGGGGCAGTTTTTTTGGAAGCTTTATGCCCAGATATTCAATATAGGAAGTGTTTTAGTCATATGGGATATCTGTTTCAGTTGGTGAATTGTTTATAACTTATGCCTATGGGGAGAATTTGGGATTTGGATAGGTTGATATGTTTGCAAATTCCCATGATGTCTGCAGTAGGATGGGTAGGTTCTCTTATAGACAACATAATATTGTCTGCGAACATACTCAGTTTGCAGGATGTCCCTGGGGAATTGGGGTAACACTTAATATACAAGTTGTTCCTTATAGATAATGCTAGAGCTCTAAAGTCAAGTCGTACAGTAAGGGTCAGAGTGGGCACCCCTGTCTGGAACCATTAGATATGCAGAAACCCTTAGACAATAATCCCAAAATGAGTACCAAAATTGAAGGATTTGTGTAAAGAACCTAGATCGCTGAGAGAATGGTATGGGGAGGCCAAATATTAATAGGAATTCCTGCATATCTTGCCAGTGTACCCTATCGATGACTTTCTCAGCGTCCAGCTTGAGAAAGAGGCAAGGCGTCCCAGCCATACGGGCATGATACAGATGAATTTGCGAGTGTTACCTGTGAGTTGTCTTAAGGAAACAAATCCCACCTGATCAGTATGTAGTAGGTGTGGCAAGAGTGTGGTTAGTCTATTTGCCAGCACTTTTGCATACATTTTGGTGTCTATATTAAGTAGTTAAATTGGACTAATGTTTTGGCATAATATTGCTTTCTTTCCTGGTTTAGATAGTGTCACTGAGCGAGCAAGGGTTAATCCTTCTGGATCTACCCCTTCTGCAAGGATGTGATTGCAATCTGATAGGAAATATGGGACTAGACTCTTGAAGAGCGTTATATAATAAAGGCCAGAAAAACCGTCTGGATCTGGACTTTTTCCTGTGGGGAGTTTTACAATAACTGACTCAATCTCTTCCTCTGTAATTTGACCCTCTAGTGTTTTCTGTTAGTTGGAAGTTGTTTAGTTTGTCTAAGAATTTCCTGATAAGGGGTAGAGAAGGTTGCGTTGTGTGAGGGTCCCTATGAAGGTTGTGGATGAATCAGTAGAAAGAGGCCCATTCCTTGGTCATCCTGGCTGAGTTGAGGATCATCTGCCCATCTTTAGCAAGGAGGTATGCTGTGGTGGCTTACGCTTTATGAGCATGTAGCTTGCTTGTTAACCATTTCCCTGTTTTGTTGGCCTGTGCATAGTGTGTTTTTTTTTTTTTTTTTACCAACAAAAGGCATAATTCTGTATGTTGTAGTCATAGTTCCTTAAGTTCTTGTTTGATTAATATTAGCAGAGATGCAGATTGGTTTTTTTTGTGATGTTTGTCTGCTACAGCTAGGTTTGCTTCCAGTTTGCAGAATTTCGTATTAAATTGTTTCTTATGTGTTGAGGATATTTGGATAAGCTTTCCCCTTATGGCTGCTTTTTGGGTTAGCAAGAGGGATGTGACATTATTTATGTTTGTAATGAAGTATTGTTTTATGCGATCTGTTATGTCTTCCTGTATTTCCTTTTCTGCTAAGACAGAGTCATTTAGACTCCATAAACCCCTGCACCTAGTGGCATATTTTTCAGTCAGAGGCATAAAGATAGGACTGTGATCCGACTATAATGCATTGACTATAGAGCAATGCGTAATCCGTTGCGATGTGCTTCTGTCAACAAAAATATAATCATTGCAAGAGTGGCTAAGATGCCTGGAGTAGTAAAATGTGTAATCTTTTGTTGTGCGGTTCTCACTCTTTCATACATCCACCACCTCACTATAAAGCCATATCCTGGACACCCGGTCACCCTGCACTTTCAATCTATTGAGCTGAGCAGAGGCATGTGATCTAGATGTGCCCACGGAGGGGTCTACTGGTAAGTTAACATCTTTACATATAAATAATTTGTTATTATCCCAACTTGAGCTGTCAACCAATCCCATGACCATAAAGTTCCCATGTCCCATGGCTGCAAAACAAGCCCAAATCATCATTGCTCTACCGCCATGCTTGACAGTTGGTATGAGGTGTTTGAGCTGATATGCTGTGTTTGATTTTCACCAAATGTGGCGCTGTGCATCATGTCCAAATATCTCCACTTTAGTCTCATCTGTCCAAAAGACATTGTTATAGAAGTCTTGTGGTTTGTTCACATGCAACTTTGCAAACCTAAAACGTGCTGCCATGTTATTTTTAAAGAGAAGAGCCTTTCTCCTGACAATCCTTCTAAACAAACCATACTTGCTCAGTTTTTTTCTAATTGTACTGTCACAAACTTTAACATTTAACATGCCATCTGAAGCTTGCAGAGATGTAACTCTAGGTTTTTGCTATTTTTGACGGTCTGACCTTGGGGTATATTTGCTGGGATTCCACTCCTGGGAAGATTGGCAACTGTCTTGCATGTTTTCCACTTTTACGTAATCTCTCTCATTGCAGACTGGCCTTATAACCCTTCCCAGTTTGATAGGTAGCAATAGCTTCTCTAAGATCATTGCTGATGTCTTTCCTCCTTGGCATTGTTTTAACACACGCCTGAATGCTCCAGAACAGGAAACTGCTAAAACTTCAGCTTTTATAGAGGTGGTCACACTTGCTGATGGTTAGTTAATCAAGCACATTTGGTTAGCAGTACATGTCTGTTACTGAGCCCCTTGATTTCTAATATAACTTATGTGTGCTGTAAGAAGTAATATTTCCCAGCTATTATGCTCTGAGGCGCTGGAGCGCCCCTAATGCATCTCCGCTCATGTCTGCTCTGTCCCAACAATGTACAGATTTTAAAGTCTAAATGGCCTGAACTGCATCATATGGTTTTGCTCCATTCAAACTTAGGTGAATAACCACTTCTATCTTTTTTATAAGTGTGTCCTGTTATACAGTACTACAGAATTCCACTGTTCTAACAATAATATGATAATTCCTATTATGTACTATTATGTACTATTTAAAAATGTGTCAGACCTTTATAAATAAAATGATAGTACATTTGTATGATATGGTTTGGTAAATTACCTAAATCAACCACTAGATGGCAACCTAGTGATTGTGCACATTGGTAACTGTGTGTGTCAGTGCATTTGAATAAGTATATGTGAGTTTGTGGGTATCATTGAGTATATGCATTAATGATAGTGTGTCAGCGTGGTTGTTAGGGTCACTGTGTGTGACCCATACAAGGAAATGTGTATACCAGTGTCTGTTAATGAGTCTATGTGGGCATCAGTGATTGAGTGCCTGTGAACATGTGTATGTTCATTTGAGAGTACGCATGTAAGTGGCAGTAAAACAGTATATCAGTGAGCATCAATCAGTTTCTGTGTCAAAAAGTGCATCCATTCCTCAAAAAAATATTCTGAGATTATATATATATTTTTTTTATATAAAATGACATAAAATATTATTTTATTAATTATTCTGTTTATACTATATACACAAATATGAATGAAAATTATGATACAATAATGATACACAGGGGGGCGGAGCCTAACACCGTACCGGAGCAGTCGCCATTACTCAGAGCTCCGATAAAAATCATCTAAAATCCGCTGACATCGGGGCCACACAACGAACCCGGTGATCTCAAACAGCGACGCAGCACTCAGACCACCCCTCCAGTAAGGCTGATGCCGTTCTTTTCAACACCCGGCACGAAAACTCGTAAACGAGGCGGTAAGGCCTACCGCGCGGGCGGACAATACGGAGAGCGAGAGGAGAGGGACTGGCCGTGGCAAATCTCTGCCTTTGGGGACCTGCAGTCATACCAGCTTAGGGCAGGTGAGATGGGATGGAAAACCCCAAAACCGACCCCGGCCGCCATGAAACCGCGGCTGGACATCAGCCAAATGCTGCAAACACCCAGGGTATCGCAAGCACCCACCCCCTGTGGGGCCTCACCAGTGCCCTCGGACGAAGAACCCACATATAACAGCCCCTCACCTGACCCCCGTGGTCCAGAACCTTCACTGGCACCAAAGGACTGTACCCCTGCCACGAAAGGGGATATTCAAAGCATGCTGGCAGGCCTCCAACACAACCTCAAACTAATGTGGGAAGCGGATCTGGCAGCACTCAATACAAAAGTCCAAGCAGTGACCGCACGCACTCAGGCCACGGAAGGGGCCATAACAGACTTGAAACACAACATCCACACAATGGGCGACAAGATCCAGCAAATACAAACTGCCCAGGAAAATCTTTCTAACCACGTCCACCTTCTGGACGACAGGAGCCGGCGAAAAAATATAAAGATCAGGGGGGTACTAGAATCTGTGCCACTGGAGGAACTGCCCCATTATGTTAGACGCCTAGTGACAGAGATAATGCCGGCAAAGCAGGCTAAATCTTTTCAATTTGATGGGGTGTACAGAATCTCCAAGTCGCCACAGGCACCCAACACAGCACCACGAGACATTATACTCAGATGTCAAACAATGTCAGATAAACTAGGGCTATTGGCTGCACTTCGGGGCAAGACCCCATTGGAGTTTGAATCATGTCGTCTTTCATTCTTCCAAGACCTAAGCAGAGCCACGCTCCTCTGGCGCAGGGACATGCAAACGGTTACTAAACCGCTACATACAGCTGGAATTACCTACAAATGGGCAACCCCCAGAACTTTGTGGGTGACTGCAAATGGAGAACAACACAAAGCCACGAACCCCCAGGAGGGCCAAAGTATACTGGACTTTTTAGGACTCTCACGCCAGAGCTGCCCGACGGCTACACAACCTCACCCTCAAACGGCAATAGCTGACAAAGCTCCAATCTTCCGGCCCAGAGAGGCGAAAACTCCTAAGACATGAACTGAGACCCTTCATCGGCTCCCTGTACTTGATCCGGTGGTCCGGTACCAACCGTACGGACCTGTCTTACCTCTCGATTATGTTTATTATGTTTAATACGCTTATTATCAGTTTATATTAAGTTTGGTTATGAGTTAGAAAATGCAAACACACTGATCTCCGGGGGCGAAGATGGGACCCTCACGGGGATGCTCTTAGCTGCTCTGGTAATGACCCCCCCCCCTCACCCCTAGGATATGGGGACATGCACACAGAGAGCCGCCAACATTAAATTCACACCAGACTGCAACTAGCGCCACGACGCTATACAGCAGCACACACCAACCTAGGCTCTACACTACAAAATAGGATTGACATAGATGTGCCTGTTTAATGGCGAAAAATAGCACTAACACTTGACCACAATATATTATGAGGGTGCGTATCGCCCTCAAGGCCACCACTCGTTATGACATCCCAGAATGTAATGCTATGTTCTCTGTTATGATATATCTTTTGGTTCCATGACATGTTACACAAATGGAGAAGTTCTCTTACCCTAACTAGCCTTGCCTCCCAGCAGCACACATACTCACTCTAATCCGCTGTGAAACCAACAGCACTAGACTAACTCACTGTGACGCGGCCTCCCGTGTAAACACGCATAGGCTCCCGATACACTACATGGAAAAGTACCAGGCTTAGAGTTGAATCAAATGTTATGCTGTATTTTGAACCATCATATAACAAAATGTGCCACTCTTATTCATGCTACACTGCTGTTTTAATCTGCTGTACTTGAATGTGTCTGTTCAAGCTGTGTTGGCAATACAGACTTCACCGTATTTACTTGCACGTCAAAAATAAAAATTTACAAAAAAAAAAAAAATAATGATACACAGACATTAATAGACATGCAAGTATGTACAATACACTTAGAATTCAAATGCACAAACATAAAATGTAACAAGGGCTTCACACTCCTCACATGGATATTAACTAAACTGTGGAATGTAGGAAATGAAAATGTAAATGATTTAGGCCAAAATAGATGATTTGGAAAAATTTGATATTACTGCTACAGTGATAGCTTGGCTAATTTATCCTAAATTTTGTAATTTGGATTTTCATTCACAAACATTTTAGTGACATATCCATTCCTATAGTATGTTTATCAAAGATAAATGGGATTTAAGAATTAAAAAAATAGAAACTTTATTTTAATTAGGCATGCAGTGGCATACAGTCAACATTTCAATCCCATTACTGGACTTTTTACAAGACGGCAAGCTAAAGGGACTGAAACAGTGACTGTCTGCTGTTGCTCATTTTTGTTTAAAATAAAGCAGGTATTTTGTTTATTTTATGTCCTGTTGGTGCTTTTGTTCATGTTGGGGCATTCTCAATTTTATCATATTTTACCTGTATAACTACACACTATGGTGATACCATGCATTATAGGAACTATGGTTTTGGAGGTGAGGGCAAAAATAAAGGAGTTGACCCCAAGCACCTTATGATCTTGCTACTCCCATGGCCAGTTTACATAGCCAGATAGCAAGGATTGTTTACTTCATGTGACACACTGCCTCTTTGTGAATGGCTTTCAAACACAGGGGGGGATACAACACCAAAAAACTCTTAACTATAACCACTCTAGTAAGCTTTATTGTTTGTGTTGCTGTAAGGGTTTTGATTGAGCGCTGTCTCAATGTGGACATTATCAAGATGCTTTACAATGATAACTTACAAAACAATAACTATATAGCTATTTTCACCAAAGAGGCAAATGTCCAATAAAAAGAAATCTCATGAAACAATTGATTCACAAGCATCATGACAGCAGCAATGCTTTCTTTTCAGATTGTCGCATGACAAAGGATACTTATTGCAGAATATATCCCACATGGAAATACTTATTGGGAAAATTCTCAAGGTACGTATTTAGAACAACTTATCCTATAAATCAAATGCAGCCTCACTTTGGGATCACTGCCACTCAAGATAATATGGACTGCATCCCCCATCAGGCTTAGCCTGCTAAATACAATTAGTAAACCCAGATAGAACTACAGACAAGCTGCCACTGCAATGAATACTCTCTCAGTATCCTCAGACAGCCAACTGGTTGCCCAGTCATAAGTCCTGAAGCTATTGGTGAAGGGTTATTGTAATTTGCCACTTACCATTCTCTTCATAGGCATCGTCAGAGACAAGTTGGCCATTGTTCAGTCTCACTTGGACAGGTTTGTTTGGTACTGGCGGCTCCTGGGGTTTCTTTCCTTTTGCTTTAGGCGGTTGAGGAGATATCAGATTATCTACAGCATCACTGGAACCACCTGTAGATTTAGTTTGACGTTCATTTCTCTGTGAAAACACAATCATTTTGTAACTATGAGGGTTAAGATTACTATCCATTCTTTTAGTATCTCTAGCAGCATGATACATCTTGGTTCACATGATGAAACATAACCTTATCAAGTCTAACAGAGAGATCTGCAAAAACATATTCCTAAAACTCTATAACACATATGACATATAACACACATTAAGTTACAATAAACTGTGTAGTTGTGTAAACAATCAGTATTTCACTCTTGACCCCTTACTTGTTTTGTCGTATTAACCTCTATGTATCATTTACTTATTGTACAGCTTTGAAACTCACTCAACTGACAGATGAAACCTGTATTTTATAGATCTACTTCCTAAACACACCTGCCAAGTCTGAGTTTTGAAATGAGATAAGGTTGGGGGGCATCGAACCAATGTTCATGTGTATATAATTGCAATGAAAACGCCACATCAGTCCTTGTTCTCCCAGTCGAATCAGTTTTCTAACAAGTTATCAGTTAACTAGTCAGAGTCAGGTACACAGTAAAAATCAGAAGGGCAAACAAGACAGGCAAGGGTAAAAGAGAAACTCAAGAAACAAAGTCAAGGTCATTACCAGAATACAATACAAATCACTAGGAACACACTAAATGGTACTGGGAAAATAAACCACAATAGGGCACAGAATCTAGGGCCAGGTCATGCCTGTGCCCCCAAAACGTGTGTGAATGGGGGCGCCGGAATGACGTGGGCCAATGGGAGCCGACCGCAAGGATAGGCGCCCATTTCCCTTTAAGAACGTGCTCACAATGCTCGGTGTGTGCTGCCCGCCAGGAGCAAGGAGTTTAAACAACAGGCGGCTCGCCTGAAGGCAAGAGTGGTAGAGCCGCATGCTGCTCAATCAGAGGACCCCTGCCGGCACGCATACCGGACAAGTACAGCTACAACTTGCAAGGAATCATGGATTATTGGTAATTTGTAAAAAAAAATTCAGGATTTCTGTCATTCTACACAATCCCTAAAAATTTTTTAAAAAATTAGAGCGCAGTTTTAGTTAATTTCACATTTTAATCTAGGGTCTTTGCTTTGCTGAGACTTTGGTTCACATATTCGTCTTAAAATGCTTGGCATATACTGATCAAGCAAAAACCATGTGCAATTTAAACCTATTTCTCATTTTTATTTATTGATCTTGTGATAAATCATAGTGTGGCCATATAACATGATTACCTCCAAAAAAATAAAATAAAAGCTAATGACATGAATCTGAACCATTTTTACATCTATTTTCTTATTTTCTACTTAGTGATATAAGATTCCGGTTTTGGAGCTCCTGGTTTTGTAATGAATTATCCCAATTCATAACAGTGTGGACTTTCTAGGATAGGATGGTTGACAACAGTCCTATTATTTATTCAACGCCTGCCAGGTTTATATAATTTGCTCCTGAACCATGTACTGTTCTGTTAACAAGTACTATTACAGAAAAATGTCTTAAATAAGAACCTCCTCTGTGATGGCTATAGGTACCACTCTTAAACACTTGTTTATACTTTACAGGTTCTTAAGCATCGTTGATCCCCAAAGACAAGTCATCCTTTCCTTGGAGATTAGTTTATTTACAGCATAAGGGACGACTCCCGTAGCAGAGGTGCAAGTTTCCCTAGCAGCAGAACAGATCACATACAATGAATTGCATCACACATCTTAACTACAACAACTTGTCTAATCACCTACAATTATACGGTGGATAAGGCAATGTCCCTGGGCTATTGCAGTTCCCCTAGTAACAGTGAAAATAAATACATTCCAGAAGATTATCAATGCTCAAGAACTCAGCCAGATCTTTGTATTTTAGGGGCCTACTTGTACTTGCACTATTGCTATGTACAATATTGTATACCATGTGGAAGCTCTTCGTGGTATAATGGAGATGAAAAGGCATGCCACCCAACAATACAATAAAGGTACAATGGCATCACATCATTGATATAGGATTTCAAACACTGTGCAATAGATTTTTTTTTTCTGAAAGGTAGGTAACAATTAGTATTTGGTCATATTCAGGTATGGTACGTTGGGTAGGGTCATTTCCATTTCACGGAGAGCACTGAGAGATAATGACCAACGTTGCAGCCAGTGAGTGGCACCACGCCTTCATGCTGGCACATTGGGTGTCCCTCACACTTAGGTCTATCCGATGGGCAAATCTGATCAGATGCATGGTTGGGCGCCACAGCCCAGTAGCAGTGCGACTGGGCACCTTTCAGATTAGCATTGCTGGGAATTGACTACAGATTACTATATAATTATGAGATTTGGAAATCGTCATTAAAGATGGGCCAATTAGTCACTACTGGCTGTCACCAGCTATAATTCTAGTTTTCAAGCACAAAGACTGACTCTACTATCCTGTATTGTTTGGGAGAGATTGGAGAGAATGCTGGGAGAGGCCAAAGCTAATACTAGAAGCAGATAAATCTTTTATTTTTGCAATACAGTATCTATAATCAGTATGCATTTGTTAGCCTTTAGACTAGCACAATATATAGTGCCAGCTATAGTTATCCATAGATTAAATGATGACTCTTACGTAGTGGATCATAACTTTTCTAGTTTAAATGCAAATGACTTGTTAAGTATTTAACTTTTCTAGTGTTAAGTCCTGACAGTTAACTAATGTTCTGTGCCTGTGGAATATGTTTTATAAGAAATAATTTTAGGCTTTTACAATTATATGTTTACCTAAGATGAGGAATCACTGCAAGAAACCTGACAGTTTATTTAACAGTTAGTTTCTGGAATAATTCATTTGATAGTCCCAGATATATTAATGTGGCCTCAACTGTACAGCGCTATCACAGTGGTTTAATTAAAGCCTTGCTTAACACTGCATTTTAATTTACCTCTACACCTTTTTTCTAATTGCTTTCACTCTTTGTAGAGAATAAATCACAATATTCCCCACTGCAATTATTTTTGTCACAAAATTCCTCTAACCGAATAACACATAACTATAGAAGTTATTTTATTAAAATGGACATGTCACTTTTTAAAGTCTTATTTTTCACTAATAAAACTTCTCATAACAAACCTATTTTACAATCTACAAATTGAACTATCCTACATTGAAGCATTGGAAATCTACCATTTCTGTATGCCACTGATGGCAGCCATATAAGCTAGCTATCGCAAGCTTTTCTTGATTACTCTTTTCCATTCAGGAATTCTCTCTGATGGAAAAAGACAGCTTAGAAGCAATAGTCCTCAGAAGGAAAGCAACAGACATGTAAAGTAATTAGTTATATCTGATATATCTTTATCTTTTCCAACAGCAAATAGCATGATCAATTAAGTTAAAAGTTAACGCTTGGCACCATAACAATGTCAAAGAAGTAGTTATGGTGTCTGGATATCCTGGACACCAGCGAATGGGATTAATGGGTTTCAGACTATTTAACCCCAAAGTTCTCCAGATGACAGCTATCCGCTCTGCCCCTCTTCCTACTCCTCTTCCAGTCCCAATCTTTCTCCTGTCATCGGTGATGGAACGAGAGCATCAACTAGCACTCTCAGCCGATCACTGGTTGCCCATTGAGATAATTGATTTAGTAAGGAACATACCTTCACATGAGTACATGTAATAATACAGGCACCATACATCTTGTAATATCAAGTAAGGGTCTGAAGCATTACTTCTTCCAGAAAAGGCAGCATTAATCAACACACTTATCGAAAATAAACACATTTAGGGGATTATTACCTAAATGGTGAATTGAAAACACGATATGCAAAATGCAGACCATGTGAGATTATAAGGAAAAATGATCAAACTGATTACAATGGACATTGTAAGTCACTGTTCAGTCAATGAGCCCCTTAAAAAGGGCCCTGAGGTGTAGGAATGTTTGGAATTACATAGTAGACAATCTCAGTTAAAAAGTAACTAAACTCAGTATGTGCTGACTCACATCATTACCAATGCACCTTTACTGAACAGTAAGGTACTTCTGCCAGTTTTGTCCAGTCATTGGATACCTTTTGTACATTTATATTAAGAGGCAACTAAACATTTGTGGTGAATAGAAAATTAAGTTCAAATTTTGAACTAAAATAGTCAATCTGTGGGCAATTTTTCCAAAATTCTCTCTAAATTTTCTTATTAGGATTTCAGTGAACTACAGTTCACAGGGTTATTCCGTAACGTGTGAATGTGTCAAAAACTGATTTGGAAACTTCTTCAGCTCACCTATAGGTCACAGATGGGTTAGTTTAGCCTGCATTTTGACACTCAGATGTCTATTTGCAACAATTTAGAGTTTATTGAAGAGCCCTGTCATTATCTAATGAATGAAGTAAACATTATAACACTAGAGGCATGCGGGAGGCATAGTGTGAGCCGTTCGTGGTATAGTAAAAAGGGCGGGCTGGCCAAGGGTAATGTGCAGAACAGCTTTTTAACACTGTCTGGCTGTTCTTTCTAAATATATATCCTCTCTCTTCAGTATATATTTTGTTTTCTGAGTGTCTGTCCATTCTTTTCCCTAAATGTCTGCCCTGTCTCTTTTGTATTAACTTTTCCCTAGTCTATCTCTTGTATCCCTCATACGGTCTGTTCTTTCTGTATGAAACTGCACAGGTTGCTTTTTACTAAGCTTCTCTCCCAGTCCATGCTTTTCGGGTACTGTCCCGCGCCCCACCTTAGATTCACATTTCCCACTTTTGGGAACACCAGGATTCTGTCCCTAACATTCATAGCACAAGCGCATCAATAGACGTGCTCCTGCTATGATTAGGGCACTAGGACCCTGTAGGGAGCACTGAAACCTCAGAGGGCCGACCTGCATGATGTATTATGGGAAGATCTGCCCTTTGTGGCAGAGCTAATGAAGGAAACCCATCACTGATCCGCCCCCTTTACCTCCCACCTGCATCACGACACGCAGGACGCTGGAGTTGGGGAGTATGCTAGTCAGACCGTTTTTGTCCAAAGCAGAAAGACTGAGGATGATTTCACAAATATCTAGCCAGTCTATTTTATCAATCTGTCTGCACAGTTGTACATTTTTCTACATCTGTTAAACACCTATTACTTATAAGGTAAAAAATAGACAGGTGGATACTTACATGTTAGTTTGCTGAACAATGTCACAGACTTTTTCTCCATATCAGCTATTTTAGCAAGTTTTGCAACTCAGATTTTAACTTTTAAACTGACTCACATTTGAGGCCAAAATATCTGAAATTGAAGAATTTCCAAGGCATGTACAGTTGTGCTCAAAAGTTTGCATACCCTTGGAGAATTGGTAATATATGTACCATTTTTAAAGTAAGCAGGCAAAACACATTTTCTTTTATTTCCTATGGGATTCATATTTAACTGTAGATTGTAACAGAATGGCACAATCATAAAACAAAACATGGCAACAAAGAAAACAATGAAATGACCCTTGTTCAAAAGTCTGTATACCCTTAGTTCTTAATACTGTGTATTTCCCCCTTTTGTATCAGTGACAGCGTGCAGTCTTTTGTAAATGTTGTCTATGAGGCCCCCAATTCTTGCAGGTGGTATAGCTGCCCATTTGCCTCGGAAAAATGCCTCCTGGTCATGCAAAGTCTTTGGTCGTCTTGCATGAACCGCACGTTTGAGATCTCCCCAGAGTGGCTCGATGATATTAAGGTCAGGAGACTGTGATGGCCATTCCAGAACCTTCACCTTTTTCTGCTGTAACCACTGGATGGTCATCTTGGCCTTGTGCTCAGGGTCATTGTCATGCTGGAAAGTCCAAGAGCTTCCATGCGCAGCTATCGTGCAGAATAATGCAAATTGTCTGCCGGTATTTTCTGATAACATGCTGCATTTATCTTGCCATCAATTTTCATAAGATTCCCATGCCTTTAGAGCTCACACACACCCAAAACATATGTTAGCCACCATCATGCTTCACAGTGGGGATGGTATTCTTTTCATTATAGGCCTTGTTGACCCCTCTCCAAACATAATGCTTATGGTTGTGACCATAAAGCTCTACTTTGGTCTCGTCACTCCAAATTACAGTGTGAAGCTGTGACGTGTGTCAAGGTGTTGTTGGCATATTGTAACCAGGCTTTTTAGTGGCATTGGCGCAGTAAAGGCTTCTTTCTGGAAACTTGAACATGCAGCTCATTTTTGTTCAAGTGTCGTTGTATTGTGCTCTTTGAAATGATCACACCATCTATATCCAGAGCAGCCTGTATTTCTCCCGAGGTTACTTGTGGCTTTTTTTTGTATCCCAAACAATTCTTCTGGCAGTTGTGGCTGAAATCTTTCTTGGTCTACCTGACCTTGGCTTGGTATGAAGAGATTCACAAATGTTTCCACATTTTAATAAGTGATGGAGCAGTCCTGACTGGCATTTTTAAGGCTTTGGATATCTTTTTATATCCTTTTACATCTTTATAAAGTTCCATTACCTTGTTACGCAGGTCTTTTGATAGTACTTTTGATCAGGGCCATTTAGGTGATTTCTGTTACCATTATGATTTAAAAAGGAGCCAAACAACTATGTTATAATACATGGCTTCATATGATCACTATTCTTCAATACAATATTTTTTTTTTTGCTTGATCAGTCATATTCTCAAAATCAATGCCAAAATGTCACAATTTCTGCCAGAGTATGAAAACTTTTGAGCACAACTGTACATCTTATTTATTTCTGTTTTGGCCTCAATTGTTTATTTTGAATATATGTTAAAGGAACACTATAGGATCAGGAACACAGACATGTATTCCTGACCATATAGTGTTAAAGGGACACTATAGTCACCTGAACAACTTTAGCTTAATGAAGCAGTTTTGGTGTATAGAACATGCCCCTGCAGCCTCACTGCTCAATCCTCTGCCATTTAGGAGTTAAATCCCTTTGTTTATGAGACATAGTCACACCTCCCTGCATGTGACTTGCACAGCTTTCCATAAACACTTCCTGTAAAGAGAGCCTTATTTATGCTTTCTTTATTGCAAGTTCTGTTTAATTAAGATTTCCTTATCCCCTGCTATGTTAATAGCTTGCTAGACCCTGCAAGAGCCTCCTGTATGTGATTAAAGTTCAATTTAGAGATTGAGATACAATTATTTAAGGTAAATTACATCTGTTTGAAAGTGAAACCAGTTTATTTTTTCATGCAGGCTGTGTCAATCATAGGCAGGGGAGGTGTGGCTAGGGCTGCATAAGCAGAAACAAAGTGATTTAACTCCTAAATGACAGTGAATTGAGCAGTGAAAATTGCAGGGGAATGATTTGTACACTAAAACTGCTTTATTTAGCTAAAGTAATTTAGGTGACTATAGTGTTCCTTTAAAACCATCATCTAGCACACCTGGCCCCTACTTACCCCCTAAACATAGCAAAACCTTACCTTTATTCCAGTCTCCTGCTGCTGGCTCTGCCCCTGATCTGCCTGCTTGGCTGACATAATCAGAAGTTGTGTTCTGAGCCAATCACAATGATTGGATTGGCTGAGCTTGTCAAGGAGGCAGATCAGGGCAGAGCCAGCACAACCTATACACATCCCTGGCCAATCAGCATCTCCTCATAGAGATGCATTGAATCAATGCATCTCTAAGAGGAAAGTTCAGTGTCTCCATGCAGTGGGCGGAGCACTGCCCACTGAAGCACCCCCAGTAGCAATCTGAGGAATGGCCAGTGGAGGTATCCCTATGCTGTAATGTAAACACTGCATTTTCTCTCAAAACACAGTGTTTACTGCAAAAAGACTGAAGGGGATAATTATACTCACCAGAACAAATATAATAAATAGTTGTTCTGGTAACTATCGTGTCCCTTTGATGTATGAATACCATGTGCTAATGTTGCTGCAGATTTAATGCTAAGGAAGGCTAGGATTCACTCCCTAAACCTAGAAAGTCAGTGTACAACATGGAATTTGAGCACTTGCTTTATTGATTAAAAATTGTTGGTGGGCCTGTTTGGTTTTTAAACCAAACAGGCCCACCAACAATCCCGATTTCAGCAGGACCATCCTGAATTAAATCCTGGGCAGCACAGGTGGAACTATCCTCGGGCAGCAGAGTGGGAGCGCTTCATTAGATACACTTGTGCTGTGCAGGACACTAGTGCTCTCTGCAAGGCCCTGCAGGTTGGGGGTCGGTCAAAAAGGTCCCTTCAGTTGGCAGGCCTGAACCTTTATGTGAGAAAAGTCTATTCATAACATTTATAACTGTAAATCATTCAATTCCAATTTTTCCTCCCTTTTTCATAAAACATTATTGTAGTAAAGAAAAACTAGGCACTGTAACAGCTTCATCTCATTAAAGAGGAAGCATTAGCCTGAGCAGGAATAGGCAGCTGTGATTAGCTGAGTTTTAGCTGACTGCTTTAAACCTATGACAGTGCCCATTTCTGGTAAGAATTGGTATCAATAGAAGAATGTGTATAATCTTTGCCTCCATTAGTGTCCAGGTTTTCGCTGCCAGAGATCCTTATTAGGTGTTCAATTGTTCGAAAATAGTTTGACATTGAATGGAGGGACAGTGCCAGAGAATACAAGTCACTATAACCAATTAAAGGACCACTCTAGGCACCCAGACCACTTCAGCTTAATGAAGTGGTCTGGGTGCCAGGTCCAGCTAGGGTTAACTAATTGTTTATAAACATAGCAGTTTCAGAGAAACTGCTATGTTTATCAATTAGTTAAGCCTTCCCCTATTTCCTCTAGTGGCTGTCTCACTGACAGCCGCTAGAGGCGCTTGCGTGATTCTCACTGTGAAAATCACAGTGAGAGCACGCAAGCGTCCATAGGAAAGCATTATGAATGCTTTCCTATGTGACCGGCTGAATGCGCGCGCAGCTCTTGCCGCGCGTGCGCATTCAGCCGACGGGGAGGAACGGAGGCGGAGAGGAGGAGGAGAGCTCCCCGCTCAGCGCTGGAAAAAGGTAAGTTTTACCCCTTTTCCCCTTTCCAGAGCCGGGCGGGAGGGGGTCCCTGAGGGTGGGGGCACCCTCAGGGCACTCTAGTGCCAGGAAAACGAGTATGCTTGCCTGGCACTAGAGTGGTCCTTTAAATGCCTATAGCATCCCTTTAGCTACCTGTTTAATGGGTGGACCAAGTAGGCAACAGGGCTAATATAGTACCATTTGCTAATGTGTCAATCAAATATGTCCGTCTCTGTTTAAAAAAAAAAAAAAACCTTGACATAGAACTAATTGTTAGGTCAACTGATCATTGTTTTATCTCCTGTTTACACATATTAAGAGTACATGTATCTACATCCACTTTTCACTTACATTTTCCTTTGATTTCCGGAATCCATTTATAGGAGGCAAAGAAGACGCCTTAGAGCTGTAATATGAAATGGAATTAAACGTAAATTAAAGAATATTAAACAAAGAAAAATACAACTATGAAATCATCAATATAATGCACATTAACACCTTGGCACTACAAATTCATTTTTCCTTTTGTTACATTTATTATATTTTCAAGTCAGGTAGGAATGTTTACTATTGATGGTTACTGGTTACTATTGATACTATTGATGGTTACTGTCAGGGTATTTCAGCAAACACCTGTGAAAATAGCCAAAACGACCAACACCCATACCAGTCGCACCAGAATCCTATACAACGTACAGGATTCAGAATATCTACAAAGCAACAGTTTTAAACTCAATCAGGACTGTCTGCACCAGCAGGATGTACACACGCAAATAATCATTCACTTGGTTTTTGCAAGTAAATGATAGTTTGAAGTACTATTAGCACTGCCAGCTGGCAAATAGTTAAAAACCGCTGCGTTTGGTCCGGTTGAATTCCATACCATACAAATCAATACTATATTCAGGCTTGTTCACAGCCTGCTCTTAAAAATGTGGGCATTGTTAAATACTAAACAAAGTCCATATATTGCATCCCGAATGGATCCATAAAGCACAAGGTGATTTTGCCCTATTCAGCAATTCGACCTTTAGTGAGTTAGCTCGAGGTATACCCCCAAGTATCACATCATAAAGTCATATGAAAGACTACAATATTTCAACAAAGATATTCTTTGTCATTAGTGGCTGGTAAAACATTATATATAAATTATACATTCTTTACTGAGTGGTGGACTAGTTTATATCTCCATCCTCTCTAAATGTTTGAAGCAAACACATAGTAAGCCTTCTACACTATTTACTTGACTCCCACTGAACTAATGCTGCGTTAAAATTATATACCTACCCATGCGCCCTCCTCATTGACTTTGAAAAAATCAGATCACAGTAGGGAAGCTTTTTGAACCGCTCCCTGCCAACTGCCACATAAAATTGCCCATTCTCAAGTTCTGAGCCATCCTTGATAAGTGTTCCTTCCAAGTTGTATAACCTATTAAGAGAAGATATTAGAATGATCAAAGAAGCTGAGGATGCCAAAAATGTAAGTTTATGAAAAAATATACATCTCAATACACAAATGTCTCTCACTGAAGTACAAATCTGCTTTAGGGAGCAGAGGCAAAGTGAATATGAATGTATGTGAGATAAGCTCTTTATAATGACATGAATAAATCTGTACATGGGATGTGGACTGCTATGACAATCCACATGGGTCAGATTGATAACATCATGAGAGACATCTTAGTAAGAAGATCTCATAGACTGGAGAACAGAATGATGCAGGTCGCACGTGTAATCTTTCATTTATATATACAATTCTACTAGCAGGCAGGCCTTAATTTTATCACATTTTATCAATTTTATCATATTGTGCTTAAGTCTCTCTTTACTTAGGCTCCACAGCAGCACATTTAACATAGTAACATAAAGAACCAATCAGAATCAAGAAACAATCTCTAAGACTCTGTGCTCTAAGCTCCTCTTCCTCTTTCTAGCTACGACACAAACAGGAACCGGATGATTGATTAAGATGATAACTGAATAACCCAAGGAAACTAATCCAATACCCAGGGATATGAATCTAAATTTGGCAACTGGAGGAAACTTTAAATTGAAAACGAGAGAACAGAGTCGAAAAAGGGAATTAATCAGATGAAGCTCTAAGCTCCTCCTCCTCTTTCTTCCGCACCAGCACAGGTCAAAGTGCCACTGTCTCCTACATGTTGGTTTACTATTACATATATATCTTTCATCTATATCTTTTTAGTTGTTTCTGTCATTTACCATTGTTCATTTCTTACTATTTTTCTTATTTTTTCAATCTTCGCCTGCTTTAATCTATGACTATATTTCTTATTTTCTTTATTTATATTTTCCCTTAGTATTTATTCTACTTATGTTCCTCTTATTTTCTGTGATGTTTTGACTGGTGTTTTGAGCACCGCAGGTCGGAATAACAAGAGGGAACCCCTCATAGCGTGCTGCTGGGCGCCTAATATTATCGCTTAGTGGCTCTGATAGGGCTCTAGCAGTTTACTCTCTGCAGCCCTCTCCAGACTACTTTAAACTCATCTATATTGTCATATATATATATATATATATATATATATATATATTTAAAGGCATACATACATATTTAAATACTGGCTTGTTGTTATGGTCTTTCCTATATTGCTGCATTTGTAGGTATTTCAACAGGGGTGAGCCCCTATTTAAGATACTGTTACTATCATAGGGGTAAGCCCCCACTCCTATATTAATACCAACAGTACTTCATTCGCCAAGTCTGGACTTTATATACCCTATGACTGAATACAGCGGTTGGAGTGAGGCCCCTAAAGGTTGTTCATCAGCCCACCTATTACATTTATTACTACTGGTCATTACTATTGCTGTCTCTGACACAACTCCATGAGTGGCCCGCCTTGTCTGTGCCACCCACCTCCCTGCAGGGTTATACACACGGAGGATTAACTACTGGCTGATACCCAATTATATATATATATATATTAACAATCTATATACACTTATATATATCTTGATCATATTTTATTGATAATTGGTTGACCAGTAATATTTTCAAAAGGACATCCACTACCTGTTTCTAAAACAGGCCTACTCTGCTTCTTAGGTGAAACTGATTGCTAGTATGGACGCTTCTACACAAGAACAGAGCTTACAGGCCCTCATTAATGTCCGCCTGGAATATTTGGTGCAGTTGGTGTATGGAACGGAATTCCGATACGCTCACAGTTTCAGTTCCCATTATTCTGAATTTTCTCTCTTTTTCTCTCTCCCCTGAACTTGGACGTTTGTTTCGATCCATTAACTTGATGCGTTCAGCCATTTCAGCGGCGCATGTTCCCCTGCAGGGATCCACAATTGGACTGGACCCCCTAATTTGCAGACTCCTTCATGGCATCAAATTGGCTGGGCCTACGGCTCCAAAATATTCTCACCTCTTGGGCGTGAATATGATCCTTCGTTTTCTTCAAGATTGGCACAACTCTCTCTTTGGCAGTTATCAGCAAACTTCACCTTGCTATTATGTTTCATTGGGTCTCTGACATTAGGGCTTTCGACTGAGATGGATATACTTTTTCCCCGTAGGGGGGTTTCCTTCTCCATTTCTAGACATACCAAATCCGATTCGTCCACAGTTTTTTATCCATACTTTACAGATTTTCCGAAACTTTGTGTAGCGTCGGCTCTTTCCAGATATTCAAAGGTAACTTCTCCGCTACATTCCTCCCGATCTGGCCACTTTTGATGTTTTACGTCTTTCCCTTATGCCCCTGTCTCGTCTGGTTGCTCTCCTTGGCAGGTATTGATCCCTCTTTTGGAGCCAACTCTAACTGCATTTTCACTGCATTTTAGTTTAACGCTGTTACATTGTTTACTGGTTTTTCATTCCAGGTTACATGCATTTAGTAGTTCAATTCATCTGATTAATCCCCTTTTTCAACTCTGTTCTCTCGTTTCAGTTTAAAGTTTCCTCCAGTTGCCAAGTTTAGACTCATATCCCTGGGTTTTGGATTAGTTTCTTTGGGTTATTTGGTTATCATCTTCATCAATCATCCGGTTCCTGTTTGTGTCGCAGCTAGAAAGAGGAAGAGGAGCTTAGAGCACAGAGTCTTGAAGATTGTTTCTTGGTTCTTTATGTTACTATGTTAAATGTGCTGCTGTGGAGCTTAAGTAAAGAGAGACTTAAGCAAAATACTCGCCTTCTGTCATTAATAAAATTAAGATTATAGATACACTAAAGCTAGTATAATCTACCATTAGTAATACAGTTCTACAATCAAAGAAGCCGATACCTGTGCACAGCTCCGTTTCTGGGTCTTATTTTGTCTGTAGCCATTGCAAGAACTAGTTCCCACTGATCAATGATTCTTCTGGGAATCAAGAGACGCACGGCTGGATTCAGTAAGTCTCCATTTGCAATTAAACTGTAAAGGTAAACACAAGAAAATGAATTTGCAATAAGTCAGATAAACATATGAAGTATTATTTTCAAGTGTAATTGAAAAACGGAAATAAAAAATTAGCACTTACAAAACCGTGCATGGCTCGTGTACAGTTTTCCGAAATCTTGCAGAAACATTGATTCTGCTATGAGAAACTGGCTTTACCTGCAAGACAGCAACATATTTATTCTTCAATTTGTCATATCACTGTGAAAGTGGACTCTTATTTTATATAATTTGAATTTCACTAGCCAAGATGATTCTACAAGTCTACCTTTATCATGTAAAAATCAAAAAGATGACAATTTCCTAAGCATATATTGTTAGAAACAAATTTGAACATTATATTTAAGGGTTGATTCAGCAAATGTAAAATTGTAATGGATTGGAGAAATGTTTTAAAATAATTTCAGGAAGTGTTACAGAGGGTAGTAGATGCATGGAATTGCCTTCCAGCTAAAGTGGTAGAGGTTAACACAGTGAGAGAGTTTAAGCATGGGTGGGATAGGCATCTGGCTATCCCAGATATAAGATAAGGCCAGGGACTAATGAAAGTATTTAGAAAATTTGGAAGACTAGATGGGCCAAACGGCTCTTATCTGCCGTCACAATCTATGTTTCTATAACTGCAGAATTCAGACTCAAATATGCAAGATGCAACTGTAGTTGAGTTAGAGCATTATTTTCCAGAACAGCTATTGTTGATTAAAAGTTCTAGTTCACTACAATTTGACGTTTAGTGAATAAACCCCTTTTATGTCACACTGGTGAGAATATTATTGCAGTAGTTCAATATTATTCCAAGTTAGTAGCATCCTTCGTATTGAACTGGTGGGATGTAGAAAAGATGTGAGTTAGGGGTGAAATATAATGATAACATTAGCACTAAATAATGTTATGACTGAGATGATACTATAATTTAAGAATAATGAAATATGTTAATTGGTTTAGTAAAAAGTTGAAAAGCTGAAAATTAGAAAATTATTATTTGCAGGGTTGGAAAATAAAGAAAGACATTGGGATGGACGGGAGCTAAAGGAACTGGGGGATAATTATATAGGGGTGGAGGGAAAGGCAAGATAGTGCAGTATAGGTAAAAGGAAAGGATAAGAGTATTCTGGTTTTTTTTTTATTATTATATCATGTTGAAGAAATGAGTCATAAAATAGGAATGTGAATGTATGGAAGAGAAAAGGGAGAACATGGCATAGAATGAAGATAAAATTAAAATGATGGTACCAGAATGGAGTAAAATTATATCATATTTGGTAAAATTAAAGCACATGATGAACTCTACGAGCAATGCATTTTACAAACATCTGTGGTGCCTAGGTAGTCTTGGCAGCTCAGATCTTTGTGGACTCCATTTTCCATGCCACTCAAAAAAGTCTAGTAAGATCTGATTAACAAACTATTAAGGTGCAACGGTTACTCACCACTAATACAGAGAAAGGTGGATGAAAACAGAAGACCAGACATACAGACACACAGTCTACGTGGGTCACACATATACACATATACAAACATGGCAATAATAAGTCCTCCAGTAATTAAAAAGAAAAAACTTCCAAACATTTTCGTGAAAAGGCAATTCAACATTTTTAGTTAAATGTCCAGGTTTATACTATGTTTACCACCACACATGTATCTTATTTATATCTGCACTTTATTAATTTTATTTATGTCTGCAATCGATCATAAATGGACTGCTCCAAATAATAGAAACTATCCAGTACAGTAAATATTTCATGACATTTCTACAACACCAAATTTGAAGAAGCCTGGCTGGCTGCACTTGACTGGTTTCCATTACCGTGTGTTAGCGCATCGTCTATATATTTGCTATCTTCATAGACAAAACATTTAATCACTGAGCACATCATGATAATAAGAATGCAATCCTGTGTTCCATGAAGATTTGTACTGAACATATTGCACTCATCAGTCATAATACAGTACGGCGTGCTACTTTGCAATTATACATATATAACGAGACAACTGATAAGCAGGTACATCAAATGAATGATTAAGGAATATGTATCAAATGCTGCAAGCTGAAATTTTCCAAATTTAATTTAAGGTCAGTGATTTACTGTGTGTTGCTCAAAACACGCAAGCAGAAATTTTGGAAAGATGCTAATGATTACAAACAGGAGCAATTCTTAAGCAATTTGAAGCCATCAATAAAGAAACCAATGGATGGTTCCTTCAGACCGCTACAAAATGGTTCAAGAGAATTGCAATCATTTCTTACATTTTCTGGCATTTCATTTCACATTGAAAGTAGTACTTTCTGTGCTAATAAGAACTCAAGGCATTTATTAAGATGCAAAGAATTTTACATGATAACAATTGGCACAGGCTAGACCATAATACTGTTTCTTTTATACATTGATATGCCTTGATACATATTCCCCAAATTCATTGAAATACTGTTCTACTGTACAATACCTTTAAAATAATTAAGCATTATATTTTACCAAGGGAGTTGCTATGTGACATAACGGCAGGGGCTCGGGTGTAGGCTATATTTTATGGCGTCTCCACTTTGTTTGCTATTTTAAAATGTTTTAATGAAGAAATGCATCATTTTTCAAAATGCTGGCTTGTGTTGAACTTTTTCGTTTGCATGTATTCACTATTTTAAAAAAGTGTCTCTTGTATATTAAATGATTGCATAATCACATAATCTTTAAAGATATAAGTGAGAGAAGATTTGCAATTGGAGGTATTATTTCTCTCTCAATATTACAAATTGTAATATAACAATAAATTAAACCTTCAACTGCAGATTTTCACGAGACTCAGGGCTAACAATGAAATTATGTTATGGTCAGACATGGACTTTGCAGGAGCGTCAACCACGTCTAGTAGTTCTTGCTATAGTTCAACTGGGTAACTAAATCAGGGTATCCAACTGTCCCAGTTTAGGCAGGACACTTCCTACTTTGGGGTCCTGTCCTTCCATCCCGATTTAGTTCCACAGTGTCCCGGGTCTGATTGCACTGGGGGAACTGTCCCTAGGCAGCACAGTGCAAGCACTTCATCAGCACTCTCGGCATGGTCCTGTATGTTGAGGGTCCCCCAGGAGACTGCCTGACAGGCTAGCATGTTTGATGACAGGCTGACATGTGTCTTTGGTGGTCAGGAACACCTACTTCTCAGGCAGGCCTGCTTCTTATTGTTATACTTTGAAATAATCTAATGGGCATAAAGATTTAAATTAAGGAAAGATCTCATGATTTTATGCAATAAATATATTGTATGATCCAACAGGATCTTCATCAAGGTTCGAAACATTGCCTGATGATTTCGTAAAATGATTAGCTCAAAACTTGGTTGAAGTTGAGCAAATATAGTCATATAGTACCAGTTCCAATACTATATATATTCAGTACATTATACATCACCAACATTGCATACAAGGCTACAGAACTTTAATTGCTCTCCACATTTAATTGTGTAGAATTAGCCAGAGTGGTTCCATAAACATTTACAGTTTAGCTATTGCTATATCACCTACCAAACAGTTTTAATATTGACATTTAAAGGATTATCTGAAGGTTTATTTTAAGAATCGTATAAAGTTGTATCAGTAAGACTGTATCATATTGCATATCACTTTAATCATCTACTTTACTAATAGATCCACTTCTACAATAACTATGTCCCATGCAGATCCTATGATTAGGGATTTCGTTATTTTATTTATATATATATATTAATTAGAAAGTTGTTAGTAAGTTTCATTGCTTTGGCCATTGGGTACAAATGACTAAAGATTTGGATGACAATAACATAATTCTGTTTGGATAGAGGAAACCGGCCAGTTTCTCCATTATATTCACGAAATCTATCCCTAATTATAGAATATAATTTTATGACCTTATAAAATCTATATACTTACATCTTCTGTTGGTGACTATAGGCATACAGTAAAATGACAAAACAATATTTATATTAGTCACACTGTCAGCATGAACACATCAGCATTACTTATTTTGTATTGTACACTATACAAGACAATCATCTGTTATTACTTCACAAGATGATGAAGGAGGACGGAAAGCAAAGGGAATGATGTATCTAAAAACAAGAGGCAACCCTGCATTATTATACAGCCCATCTGTCGTCACGTTGTGTCATCTGTGGTCCAATCAAATTCTTCTCATAGAAAAGCATTTGATTGGACCGTTTCGACGACTCAGATCACAGGAAAGGAGGACAGTGTCAATTTTTAAAACAGAGGAAAGCAATGAGGGATGGGAAGAAGCACGGGGAGGGAGGGTGCACCAAAGCTTTTCCTTGCAGCACACTGACTACAGATATAATTTTTGCAAATAATTTATATTGTGCAGCCTGGAACAGAGTGACAGCCTAAGTCATTTGTGCCAGTGACTTTAGTAGCCATTTGAAAGCATTAATACTCAAATGGATTAAAAAAAAAAAAAAAAAGGAATATGGAAACAGGGATTAACCCCTTAAGGACACGTGACATGTCATGATTCCCTTTTATTCCAGAAGTTTGGTCCTTAAGGGGTTAACATAAAACTAATAGACAATACAGTAAAATGAAGGTGGGAAACAGGGCTATTAATGCTAGTAATTTCTGGGGTCATTTTTCAAAGAATATGTTTTTTAAAGCTTTGTATCATTGTTCTCAAACCAACAATATTTCTAAATACACATAAAGTAAAAGTCATGCAATGTATGTAATCTTCATAGTTTCATGTTCTTCCACGGAATTATTATATCTTCATAAAGCAAGCAAAACATATTGACAGAACCTGAAGCATGTGGTCTCTTGGGATGCCTAATACTCAATCCATTGACTACAAAGCGTTTAAGCTGTACAGGTGAGATGTTCAACCATACCCAGTTACATACAGCCAGGGCCGGTGCTAGGATTTTTAGTTACACAGGCGAAGATGCATTTTGGCGCCCCCAACCCTCATTAAAAAAAAAAAAATGCATCTTCACCTGTGTGTCTTTCCTCCCAAGCCACAGGCACACAGGCATCATTTTTCAGTCACACAGTCAAAGTCATACAGGTACACTGTCATACAAAGACAGAAATAATCATACAGAGACATACAGACACATACAGTCAGAGACATACAAGCAGAGATAGACATGCAGGCATATAAAGACATACATGCATACAGAGGCATACCGTCATACAGACACATACATACAGACAGGCATACAGAAACATACATACAAAGACATTCAGGCACATACATACAGACATACAGGCATAAAGAAACATACATACAGAGACATACAGGCATGCAGACACATACATACATACATACATACATACAGAGGCATACCGTCATACAGACACATACAGAGGCATACCGTCATACAGACACATACATACATACAGAAACATGCATACAAAGACATACAGGCATACAGAGACACACACATACGTACATACAGAGACATAAAGGCATACAGTTACATACATGCATACAGAGACATATATACAGACATTCAGAGACAAACATACATCCAGTTACATACATACATGCATACAGAGACATACAGAAACATACGTACAAGACATACAGACACATACATACATACAGAGGCATACCGTCATACAGATACATACATACAGACAGGCTTACAGAAAAATACATACTCACACACACACACAAACTCACAGACACATACTCGAACACACACACACACTGACAGACACACATACACACACACACACTGACAGACACACACACACACTCACTGACAGACAGACATACAGACACACACACACACTGACAGACAGACACACACACACACTGACAGACACACACACACACACACACTAACAGACACACACACTCACTGACAGACACACACACTCACTGACAGACACACACACACACACTCACTGACAGACACACACACTCACTCACACACACTGACAGACACACTCACACTCACATGCACACACACATACACACACAGTAATTAATTATCTAAATTAAAATAAAAAATTCCCACCCAGCCTCCCTACCTGGAGTGCTGGCGTGGGTCTTTCATTGGTGGTCCAGTGGGGCTGCTGGGAGGCGTGCGGCTGCAGTTGATTAGGAGGAGGCGGCGAGGGAGCTCTCTGATCTCTCTGACCGGCTCCCTCGCAGGCTGTTTTCTGATGCCGCGGGAGCCGGAATATGACGTCATATTCCGGCTCCCGCGGCATCAGCAAAAGGCGCGCGAGGGAGCCGGTCAGAGAGATCAGAGAGCTCCCTCGCCGCCTCCTCCTAATCAACTGCAGCCGCACGCCTCCCAGCAGCTCCAGGGATCCAGGAGGTGACCAGGCAGGAGGGAGCACTTCCCTCCTGCCGGTCACTGGAATTTTGCGCCCCCAGAGCCGGTGCGCCCTAAGGCGGCCGCCTGTGCCGCCTTATGGACGCGCCGGCCCTGCATACAGCAAACACTGTTTTAGTACTAGTGCTCAATAGAAACCAGCCCTTAGAGACAACAGCAGTGATTTGTTTTTTTCATTTAAATGTCCATTAGTTATTTTTCATACTTTTTAGTTACCGTAAGTTTTACTACATCTGTGTTTTAGAGTTACTTCCTTTTCTATTTTAAAGGGACACTATAGTCACCAATACAACTTTCACTTAATGAAGTAGTTTTGGTGTATAGATCATGCCCCTTCAGTCACACTTCTCAATTCTCAATTTAGGAGTTAATTCACTGTGTTTATTTTTTTAAATTCTTTATTTTTGAGTGCATATGGAAGATTAACATTCAAATGTACGTGTGCCATGCCACAACAGTAGGCACCCGCTAAATAACAGTAAACAACATTGCTGTGTGACATGCCATAGAAATACAATGCACAATTTTGTTTTAAGTGACTCCTAAAAAATACAATGCACATTCAATAAAGGTGTAGAATAAGGTCAAGTTCGGTAGGATATAAAGTAGTATCTCGAATTGTTATAATTGCAAAGTTAATTAATCAGTGGTTATATAGCATAGATAGTTGCTAAGATTTAAACGTTTAAAACTTTAACAAGACATTCATACAGTTGGATTTGGGCTGTGCTTGAGACGCCTTGTGGAGCAGAGTACTGCAGTGCCCTCTCGTGTTGTGTTGTTAAGAGGAGCGATCAGTCAGCCAAATCAGAGTAATTTCTTACCACTGTAAATGCATGGCTCAAAGCTTTGTAACGGCCTAAACATTGCGCTAGGGCAGGTGGGAGAGTTTATTATACAGAGGCTAACATGCGAAATTAGATGCGGTTTTACGGGGGACAGGTAATGTGGGATGGTTAATCGTAACTATGGTGTTCCGCCATCACTTAGCTATGCTCGATAAACATATAAAATCTATTCAAATAAATTATCTAGGATATGCTGTCGCTTCAGAACCACTTGGGCCTCGGTACGCTGGCCTGCATTAGTTGTTACACAGTTCTACTGTTCAAGGTATGAGCTATGAATTAAACAATAATAACGGTGTTCAGACAAATCAAAAACATAAACTTATAACAGCATCGCTTCTTGCTTTTAGTGTAATAAGCTATTATGCTATGTCAAGTGCTAGACAGATGTGCACCGGAATACCGGTCAGGTTCAAGATAATATAAAGAAAATGTTGCTTTATAACCATGTGAGACACTTTAGCAAAGCTCTGTAGGCTAATGTCGGCCCGCGGGTACCTGGAAGTTGCACACGTAGGTCTAATATGGGTATATTTAATGTTTAAAACAGCGTCAGTAGATTAATGCAGGTTATGACGGGTCTGTGAGAGCCTAATGATGTTGCACATACCCCAGATAAGCCCATATTAGTGGGGTGGCGGGGGCACGCTTGTATCACGCAATTCTGACTAGGTGCTATATGACAGCTGTGATGTATAGCATGGCTGGTTAAGTAAGTCCAGAAGGTTGGACAATCAAGAGGTTTAGTCTAGAGGCCAGTTTGCTTTGCGGGGTCATGTAAAGTGGCGGGGTGACTACTTTTATGTTTGACGCCCCACGCGGGCACGGGCTTTTTCGCTATGCCCCCATAGTAGGAGCGAGTGAGGCATGGGCATTTCGCTGAGCGATATGGGCATATAAGGAAAGCTATATATACATGGAGTTCAGAGAGCGTAAAGGGCGTACTTTGAGAACTTAGTTATTTACTAAGAGATAATTGACATCTAGTGTAGTCGACTAGAGGGCACCAGATGGTTGCCTTTCATGCGATGCGTGGGGACCCAGCAAGTAGGTGTAAAAGCCGAAGGCATAATAACTACACATTAGGGCTATATCTAGTACTACCCGTGCAGTGTATGGTTCTATCTGTTGTCCCTAGTAAAAACTGTGATATAACAAGGTGTTGAGTGCTACAGTGAGCGTATGCATTAAGTAAAAGGCGTTGTCCAGTACGGAGCACCTACAGAACACCTTTTAAATCATAACATTTAACATGAGGCATAACAAAAAAGAAAATAACATAGTCACGTGTCCTTTGTGTCGAAGGAAAAATAATAAGTTCAAAGGCTCTTGTGGGCCTCGAGGGTTCTTTTCTGGGTGGCTACAGCACAACCCCCTTGAGACTAGGCAATCTTACGCAAGACCGTGTAGTGGACCCATGGCTCGGTCTGGCGGGTTTCCCTGCGCCTCTATGTCGTGACTGCTGAGTATGCGTCCGGTGTGGAGTTTTTGGGGATGAATGGTGCAACTCTGTCCGGGTCCCATGTGTGGGTGCGGTTGGGGGAGCTGTTGTTGTCCCCGGTGATCTCTCCAGTCGGAGGCAGCAGGTCGTGAGGTAGTTCCAGGTGTCGGAGGAAGGTCGGGGCATCGTTGATGTCTTGGATGTTGTGTGTGGTCGATCCTCGTCGGACCGTCAATGTCCTGGGTGCCCGCCAGCGGTAATCGATCTTGTGGGTACGTAGGATGGAGGTAAGTGGCCGTAACGACCTACGCCAGGCCAGGGTGCCATTGGACAGGTCCGGATAAAGTGTTAGGTCCATATTGTCCAGGCGAAAGGGGGTCTTGTCCCGGAGGGCTGAGAGAATCGCCGCCTTATGGCCGCTGTTGCGTAATATCATGATGACATCTCTCGTCGCAGTAGGTGGGGCGTTTGCCGGTTTTGGGACTCTGAAGACCCTCTCCGGGGTGATTGTTTGCGGCTGACCCCGGGGTAAGATTGCTTGTACCATGCGCTGTATCAGAGAGGGTAGGTCGGCCTCTGCAACGTCCTCCCGGACCCCTCTGATTTTAATATTAGAGGCCCGTCTGGCGTCTTCGAGTGCCGCAAGGCGATGTTCGAATTGCTTGTTTTGCCGTTCCAGGGCTTGTACTGCGTGTTGCTGTGCGACAGCATCCTGGGCCTGAGATTGTGAGGAGCTCTCTAGTTTGGATATGCGGCCTGTCAGGCCTGTCAGGTCTGCACGGAGCGCTGTAATGTCCTCGTGGAAGCTCTGCTTCAGGTCCGCCAATAACGTCTTCATGACCACTAATGTGAGTGGTTCAGTGTCTTTCTCCTTGTCGCTTCGCTGAGCCCTTTGTGATGGGTTAGGAGGTTGCAATAGTCCCCTCTCTTCCTCGTCTGACAAGTCGTCAGAGAAATCTGAGCACCCACCGTGCTGGGCCGCCATGATGGAGTCGGAGGCTCCACGTGTCTGCCTCCATAATTCTCCGATTGTAAGTCCCGATGTCGGCTTGTGAGGCATCACTTTTTTCCCTTTTCTCCCCATTAATGCGTAGGGTGATTGCTTGTCGGTTAGGGTATGGAGGGAGGGAATATTTCACCTTTTTTCTCGTGGTGGACTCGGAGCCCTCTTAATGCACGTCTGTTCGCTGCTGCAGTCAACCGGAAGTCCCCAATTCACTGTGTTTATACAGCCCTAGTCACACCTCCCTACATGCAACTCACACAGCCTTCCTAAAGAGTCATCTAATGTTTACACTACCTTTATTGCAAATTCTGCTTAATTCAGAATTACTTATCTCCTGCTCTAATAGCTTGTTAGATCCAGGAGCTTTCTGTGTGAGATTAAAGTTCAATTTACAGAGCAGGAGATAAAAACTTTTAAAGTATGTTAACATCAGATTGAAAATTAAACAATTTTGTTTTCATGAAGGCTCGGTCAGTCACAGGCAGCGGAGGTGTGACAAGGGCTGCATGAATAGAAACAAAATTATTTAACTCCAAAATAGCAGCGAATTGAGCAGTGAGATTTCATAGGAATGATCTATACACAAAGACTGCTTCATTAAGCTAAAGTTGTTTTAGCTAGGGATTCTCTAGTAACAAGGCAACCTGTTTGTTTAGGCCATTGTGATGTCACTATAGCCAAATAAGCACGAGAACCCTGCTGTTCAGGATACTAACAGAAAGGGACATTTCTAGGAGAGTAGTGGGTTTGAAGGCCAGATCCTGGATTATAAATTATGATCAGATACTATGGAGTTTTAAGACTTGTTTGAGAATCACATAAGTATCATCAGTTTGTATCCAGGACAAGAATATGACAGCAGGAAACATCATTATTCGAGATATATACCAAGGTAATTTTAAAAACTAACTTCTAGCAGGTAAAGGATTAGCAGCAGAAGAATATTGGTAATAAATGCAACCATGTGGTACTGAAAGAAACATATAACATAA
Organism: Pelobates fuscus; assembly: GCF_036172605.1. Taxonomy (NCBI): domain Eukaryota; kingdom Metazoa; phylum Chordata; class Amphibia; order Anura; family Pelobatidae; genus Pelobates; species Pelobates fuscus. Next base: position 149,393,020 of record NC_086320.1, on the reverse strand, counting down.
ACTATATGATATACACATATTTGGTTTAACATTGACCCTGCATTAACAAGGGGAGGGTTGTGTGACACATTCCACTCCAAACTGATAGTGAATAGTTATTTGTCTAACCTCACCTGAATGCACAGTTGTTAACGAATGAAGTCACCTTGCAGAGGTGGGGCAATAGAAAGAGAATATATTCATATATATATATATATAATTCCATATGCCTGCACTACAGTAGTAAAAATCTTAAGGGCCCGGTGCTTGTCCGCAAAAATATACAATAGTTGGTAATAGCCCTCCAAGGACTTTTTAAGGTTGAAAAAAATAAAACGTAACTTTTCTTCAGGTTGTTTGCCAATAAAACCAATCAACGTTTCAGTTCAAGATATGAACTTTCATCAGGACAATAAGAAAAGCGTGCATACAATGTTTAAATAGTGACACAGTGACTATCAAACACATTGCATATGGGTACTCACCACCTCTGACCCCAAGATTGCTGCCCGCAGCTGTCTTCTATGCGCGGGTAAAACTGACCCGGTACTGTTTGGTAAACTAAAACGTTGATTGGTTTAATTGGTAAACAACCTGAATAAAAGTTAAGTTTAATTTTTTCACCCTTAAAAAGTCCTTGGAGTGCTATAATTACCAACTATTACATATACATACATTCGAAAACGGTTTAGCCCTTGAAGGTAAAAATGCAACACATCAATCCTGCACCCATAACAACGTAACTGAGTTGACGTTGCAATGGGGGTGAGAGCATTATTTTAACTTATGTAAGCCACATTCCTTTCATAAAAAAGGTGCCTACTGCCTTTATGTACCAAGGAAACCTCACTAAACCCATACATTTGAACAGATTGTTTTTGTTTTTTTTAAATGTCTAGGTGTATGCAGTATCCTTGAAAGCAATGTTTGTTCATTATAACCAAAAATGAATTTCAAGTTACATGTTATTTTACACAGAAAATGGAGAATTACCGTATTTATCGGCGTATAACACGCCCCGGCGTATAACACGCACCTCATTTTAAGAAGGAAATTTTTCCCCCTCCCATAGTATTCTCCCCCTCTCCCATAGTGTTCCCCCACCCTCATCCCATAGTGTTCCCCACCTTTCCATAGTATTCTCCCCCCCCTCCCATAGTATTTTCCACCCCCTCCCATAGTGTCCCCCCCTCATCCCATAGTGTTCTCCCCCCCTCCCATAGTGTCCCCCCTCCCCTTGTCCCATAGTGCACTTTTCCTCCCCTTGTCCCATAATTACTTACCTGTCTTGAAGCGTGGGCCGGCTTCACAGCGCGCACCGCGGTACAGGAACTTAAATTTCAGGTTCCGGTTTCCGGCGGGACTGAAAGGAAGTGTGCACACTGAGTGCGCACTTCCTTTCAGTCCCGCCGGAAACCGGAACCTGAAATTGAAGTTCCAGTACCGCGGTGCACGCTGAACACTGGCCCACGCTTCAAGACAGGTAAGTAAACCTTCAAATTCGCTCCATAAGACGCACAGACATTTCCCCTCACTTTGAGGGGAAAAAAAGTGCGTCTTATGGAGCGAAAAATATGTATATCGGCGTATAACACGCACACATCATTTGCCCCCTATTTTCAGGGAGAAAAAGTGCGTGTTATACGCCGATAAATACGGTATATACAAGACCTCGGAGGTTAAGAATGCTATTTAGTCCCAATGTACTTGAAAACCTGCGTAAATACATGTGGATTTACATTATACGGTTGCCTCTAAACTCCCCACTCGAATTCTCCTCTGATTGCAGCAATATACTGTCTGAAGAGATAAAAGCTGTTTGGATGTTTTGTGTGGAGCTTTGAACCAAGTGAATATAAAACAGGCCCCTCAGATTTCCAGTCATCCATCAGACCTTGAAAATCTTCCCCTGCCATTAATTATATTGAAGCTGAAGTACCGCATAGGTACCTTTCTGCACGAGACAAAGCGCAGATTATGACTGGTATTTAGATTATGACTGGCATTTAAAAAAAACCTATTGAGATTCTGTTCATTCTCAGTGTTTGCTTACATTTTGTTTTGTAAATAACTTCCATATTCTTATGCCTTTGTGATAAATGAAAATATTTGTTTACTGTAAGTTAAAGAGTTACTCCAAGCACAATGGTTTGCCCCATTACAGGGAAACTGGGCCAAGGTACTCCTGGCACCATAACCACTACATCGGCTTTAGTGATTATGATGCTTGGAGTAACCCATTAAGGTACATTTCCAAAGAAATTGCAAATGTTTGGCCAAAACTAAATAAAGTTGGACATTTAGCTTACTTGCTTTTTTGATCTGACTGTTTTGACCTACATCATACTGTTGTGATGTAATTCCAGTAAAATACAAGTTTAGCAGGCTAAGATTGCCACAAGGCATATGTATGTATATGTGTTTGTAGTATCAGTTGGTTAATTACACGTAGCTAAGATACTGTCATCACTGTACTGACCAGGTGCAGGAATGTAAGAACTGGAATTACGCGTCCCTCTCCTTTGTATCAGATGAGCCACGTGGTTAGACCGGATGGATGAGTTTAGACTCTATTCATTAAATAGGTTAAGGGTATGTGTGGGTGTAGTTAATTGTGGGAGGAGCTACAGTGCTATATAAGGAATGTACTCTATGTATTCAGTACTCAGACTTTGCTGTATTTTGGTGACGCTAGTCCCTCTGAGTCCCGATCGGTGATCCAATAAAGAATCTCTTCCTTCCTAAAGAAACCTGTGTCCATCTCTCTGTGCTTGGCTTCCGTCAGTTTCTCCGGTATCACTGTGTCAACACGGTCACTTGAATGACTGGAAACTATCCTTTTTTTTTTAGAGCAATGATGTTTGAATTGTTAGTTCATCTGTGCTACAGTTCCCATGATGATCTACCTTTCAGGTGTCCATAGTCTACTATTAACCATAACAGTGTCACAGAGACAGATTTACTTGAAACTGTTGGCATTTAACTACCATGTTGAAAAGTTCTATACCTCAAAGACAAAGTCCATGAGAGGATGAAAAAAATTGTCTGGGTTTGCTGTATCTCTTATGTATAGGGGACCTGTAAGGTATTTCAAAATACCCTGTAGAGTGACATTAGTCTGATATACAAGTGGCAAAAGTGAGCTATGACTTATTACATATTACATATTGTTATAGTATACCTAAGCCTAAAATACAAATACAAAAATAACAAAGGATAGTACTGACACACACCAGAGACGGCAAGAATCTCCCTTCAGTATATAGAAATCCAGATGTTTAGGGCACACAACTTCTTTAATCCAGGCAGTTTTATTAGTTTAATAGAAAAGCAAGTGACAACATTTTTGGACTTACTATGAGACCTTTGTCAAAACAAAATGCTGTTGTGTGCCCTCACCGTTTGGATTTCTAAAATCCAAATACAGAATTCATGCTTACTCTAAGGGGAGGGGTATCAATCATACAACACTATGGGAGGCCAAAATGGTCATCTAAGGTTTCTGTATCTCTCATATAGATGAGAGCTGCCTGGCATTTTTGATCTGGATTGGCCATACAAGTAGAAAAAACAAATGCTACAAATAGTATCACTTTCTTCTGGAATGGAACAAGTGAGCCAATTATAATTTTGAGACCTGAGTGAGGATGAGTGACAGAAAAAGCTATTAATCTTTTGTCGTCTCTTGGAGCTCTCTTTGTTTTTTGGAGTGTACTTAAAATAAATAATATCCAGGCTGAATTTATCACTAGGCATCTCCATAAATCATAAAAGGGAACTAAAATAACATATTAACAAATAATTTTAAAAATAGTGAGGTTTTAAAGGGGAGCTGGGTTAAGACACTAAAAGCACTACAACTCTCACTATAATCACCCAGCAACCAATCAGCATGGAAGAATCTGTAATTTATTTATACTGAATACCAGTGGTAGTATTGTCACTTGTATCCCTAGGTACATGTACTGTTTGTTCATGAACCTGCTAATTCACTTGGGATCATACATGGCCAAGAATAGGCACAGTCAGAGTCTGCAGAGAATCCCAGAACACATGCGAATGGTTTATTATCAGGGTAGCTAAATGTTTAAAAGTGGGAAATGAGCTGAAAGGTCACCTATAGTTAAATGGATTCCTTTAGTGCCAGGAAAACAAACCAGTTTTCCTGGCACTATAGGCTCTTGGAGTGCCCCCCTCCCTCGAGACCCTCCTCCCTCGGCACTGAAGGGGTTACCTTAATCCAGCACCGGGTGACCTCTCCTCCCCCGCCGACGTCAGCTCTCGAGTGGAGCCGAATGCGCATGCGCGGCCAGGGAAGCGCGTGCATTCAAACCCGCCCATAGGAAATCATTGCTCAATGACTCTGTGAGGATGTCCAGCGTCAGATAACTGCGATTTTCTCAGTGTAAATCGCAGAAGCGGCCTCTAGTGGCTGTCAGGGAGACAGCCACTAGAGGCTGGATTAACCCTGCAGTGTAAACATAAGTTTCTCTGAAACTGCCACTATAGGCACCCAGACCACTTCAGCTCAATGAAGTGGTCTGGGTGCCAGGTCCCCCTAGTTTTAACCCTGCAGCTGAAAACATAGCAGTTTCAGAGAAACTGTTGTTTCACTGAGAGTTAATACAGCCTCTAGTCACTGACAGCCGCTAGAGGCGCTTCCACGATTCTCACTATAAAAATCACAGTGAGTGGATGCTGGCCGTCCATAGGAAAGCATTGAGTAATGCTTTCCTATGGGCTGTTTGAATGCGCGCTCGGCTCTTGCCGCGCATGCGCATTCGGAGCTGACGTCGGCAGGGGGAGGAGAGGTCACCAGCACCTAGGGAGCCCGGTGCTGGAGAAAGGTAAGTGGCTTAAGGGGTTTTAACCCCTTCAGCAAAGCGGGAGGGGGGCCCTGAGGGTGGGGGGGACCTAATGACCTTATAGTGCCAGGAAAACAAGTTTGTTTTCCTGGCACTATAGTGCTCCTTTAAATTTAACAGTGGCTTCAGCCAATTTTCAGTGCAGTCAGCTATTGTTAATGGACAGGCAGGCAAGTTAGGTTGAGCAGCAGTTGGTCAGATAAAGATAGTGCCTGACCCAACATGGCTGCTCACCTAGAGTGACATGTCTAAAAAAAATTACAATATTTATTACAATAATTAACATAAGTTAATTAACCAGAGGGCACCGCTAAGCACACGAGTGGGATGGTCACATAATGTGGAGGCTCTGCAAACTACAGACATATAAACTATATAGCAACAACTAATTTATCTTCCAAACGAGAGATATGGCGAGCACATAGCCTAAGAAGTCTCAGGCCGGTACTACAGTGCGGAATCAAGGAGACAAATCTCCACAAACAAAGATTCCCTACCAATAATGCCATCTTGGGAGTAAAAACAGGCCAAGGAGACTACCTTGATGGTGGCAGCTCGGCTGGAATCAAAGGCCTTCACGGCGATGATGACATCTATGCTATAGGACTTAAGGAAGGATTTTCACTGAGACCTAAAGACACTTAACTCAGATTTGGCTAAATCGATAAGCGATCTGAGGGAAAGAACAGACACCCTGGAAAGGAAAATGGACTACATCATAAATTCACACGTCTCTCTGGTAAACAAATATGCGGGACTTTCCAATGAAATGGACCAATTTGAACTGCAAATGGTTGATATAGAAGATATCATGAAGGAACAATATAAGGATCCGTTTAATACCAGACTCTGTATCTAACGCAAATCTAAAATGTTTTTTTTTTTAAAATTCTGCAAAATTGTTGCATGAGATGCATTTGACAACGCTCCAGGAGCGAAACGCGTCATGCAAAGGAGAGCGTTACTGAAAGAACAAATTGATCCCTCCAATGCCGTTAAAGTGAGAGTGGCACTTATTCCACACTGACATTGTGATTCTACTACTTTAAATGACTTTTAATGACTTTAATACAACAAAAGATATCACACAGTAAGCTTTGGTTTGCATCTTATGTTATGCACCTTAGAGAAATACATGCACAAATTACTTGGTTAATAAACTGCACTTTGAATTTTAATAGTCATTTATTATAAACTAGTGCCTTTTTATACCCTATTGATTAGTTACTTACAGAATATAAAATAGAATGATGTAGGGGTTCCCCTGTTGGAGCCACTCGACAAGTCATTGAATAATACTTAACTGAAAATATTGTTTGAACAGTTTAGACATTCACCA